>NW_024070203.1:63219914-63313844 GCF_014754425.2 Oryx dammah
TCATGTTTGGGAACACATGTACACCTGTGGTGGATTCATGTCAATGTATGGCAAAACCAATACAGAATTGTAAAGTAAAATAAAAAATAAATTAAAATAAATAAATAAATAAATAAACAAACTGATCCATTAAAACAGATTTCATACAATATATATTATAATTAAAATTATTCACAATGAAATATCTCAAATATTTAATAAACATCTTACAAATTAAACATGTTAGATATCAGCAGAATATATTCTTTACTAAGAAATAGAGGCAAACAACAGAATGGGAAAGACCAGAGATCTCTTCAAGAAAAGTAGAGATACCAAGGGAACATTTCATGCAAAGATGGGCTAGATAAAGGACAGAAATGGTATGGACCTAAGAGAAGCAGAAGATACTAAGAAGCGATGGCAAGAATACACAGAACTCTACAAAAAAGATCTTCACAACCAAGATAATCACGATGGTGTGATCACTCTCCTAGAGTCAGATATCCTGGAATGTGAAGTCAAGTGGGCCTTAGAAAGCATCACTACGAACAAAGCTAGTGGAGGTGATGGAATTCCAGTTGAGCTATTTCAAATCCTGAAAGATGATGCTGTGAAAGTGCTGCACTCAATATGCCAGCAAATTTGGAAAACTCAGCAGTGGCCACAGGACTGGAAAAGGTCAGTTTTGATTCCAATCCCAAAGAAAGGCAATGCCAAAGAATGTTCAAACTACCACACAATTGCACTCATCTCACACGCTAGTAAAGTAATGCTCAAAATTCTCCAAGCCAGGCTTCAGCATTACGTGAAGCATGAACTTCCTGATGTTCAAGCTGGTTTTACAAAAGGCAGAAGAACCAGAGATCACATTGCCAACATCCACTGGGTCATGGAAAAAGCAAGAGTTCCAGAAAAACATCTATTTCTGCTTTATTGACTATGACAAAGCCTTTGACTGTGTGGATCACAATAAACTGTGGAAAATTCTGAAAGAGATGGGAATACCAGACCACCTAACCTGCCTCTTGAGAAATCTATATGCAGGTCAGGAATCAACAGTTAGAACTGGACATGGAACAACAGACTGGTTCCAAATAGGAAAAGGAGTATGTCAAGGCTGTATATTGTCACCCTGCTTATTTAACTTATATGCAGAGTACATCATGAGAAATGCTGGACTAGACACAAGCTGGAATCAAGATTGCCGGGAGAAATATCAATAACCTCAGATATGCAGATGACACCACACTTATTGTAGAAAGTGAAGAGGAACTAAAAAGCCTCTTGATGAAAGTAAAAGAGGAGAGTGAAAAAGTTGCCTTAAAGCTCAACATTCAGAAAACGAAGATCATGGCATCTGGTCCTATCACTTCATGGGAAATAGATGGGGAAACAGTGGAAACAGTGTCAGATTTTATTTTTTTGGGCTCCAGAATCACTGCAGATGGTGACTGCAGCCATGAAATTAAAAGACGCTTACTCCTTGGAAGAAAAGTTATGACCAACCTAGATAGCATATTCAAAAGCAGAGACATTACTTTGCCAACAAAGGTCCGTCTAGTCACGGCTATGATTTTTCACTGGTCATGTATGGATGTGAGAGTTGGACTGTGAAGAAAGCTGAGCACCGAAGAATTGATACTTTTGAACTGTGGTGTTGGAGAAGACTCTTGAGAGTCCCTTGGACTGCAAGGGGATCCAACCAGTCCATTCTAAAGGAGATCAGCCCTGGGATTTCTTTGGAAAGAATGATGCTAAAGCTGAAACTCCAGTACTTTGGCCACCTCATGTGAAGAGTTGACTCATTGGAAAGACTGTGATGCTGGGAGGGGTTGGGGGTGGGAGGAGAAGGGGATGACTGGCATCACGGACTCGATAGACATGAGTCTGAGTGAACTCTGGGAGTTGATGATGGACAGGGAGGCCTGGTGTGCTGCAGTTCATGGGGTCGCAAAGAGTCGGACACGACTGAGTTACTGAACTGAACTGAACTGAACTGAACTGATACGTGTTTGGGGTGAAAAAATATATATATACTGTTCCAGACTTATTTATCCTTTTTGGGTCAGTACTATTGACTGTTATTATAAAATCCAAGAGAAATCTGTATTTACAAAACAGTTTAAGGTGAAAGAAGTATAATAGCCCTTTTTAGGAAAGGCAATGATTTCATAATACCCAATGTAGTTTCGTTGGAAAAGGTAAAATTAAGACCTATTGATCTAACAGGGAAACAACCATGTTGCATTGGGTTACATGTTATCTTCCCACAAAAAAATACAGCAGGTTCTTTTGAGAGTTTCTGTTAAATAACTAACATGAACCTTCAGTTTTTGTGGTCATGTGCTTGCATCACACCTCCAAGCAAGTACTTGGAGATGCTTCCATCCAACTTCCAAGCAAGTACGTGTGTGTGTATACATATTTATTATATATAATATATTTAAATGTGAAATTTATTTTTATATTTTAAATATAAAATGTAATATAATATATTTAAATGTAAAATTATATATATATATTTTCACATTTCTGTAGCCACAAAACAAAATAAAACAGGCAAAGTTAACTGTAATTCTTTTTAAGCTTATTTGTCCAAAATCAATATAAAATGATGATATATTTTGCATTCTATTTTTCAGTTAAGTCTCCAAAATCTAGATGTATATTTTATACTCACAGCACAATTCAAGAGTGAACATTAAGTTTTCATTGGGAAGAGTTGATTTTTTTATTAGAATAATACATAATTTACTTATGCTTAAAATGATAAATAATTTATTAGCAATTATGCTTACTTAGGCTTCAATATAATTCTTATTATCTGAATAAAATATTCAGATAAACACATTTTAATGTTGCATTAGTGTATATGTCCAATAGTTTCCCTACAATACTATATCTTATGCAGTGCGGCATATGTAGTCTACCAGTACAATAAAATTGCATTTAATGGATGAAATATTTTGTGCTGCCTATTTCTAGATGCAAATTAAAATTGATTACATTGAAATACAATTGAAAATTCAGTTATTCGGTCTCACTAGCTATATTTCAAATGCTCAAAAGCCTCAGGTGGCTAGTGGCTGCCATATTGCACTCTTTGACCTCAACAGTCTTCATGTGGCAGCTGTTAGTGTTCTGCAATTATAACAAAGTAGAAAATCTCTTCAAAAATCACAACATATACAATGAAGACTATGATATAGTGTGAATTTTATCATTGTTTCTCAGGTTTTTGTTGTTATTACCCACTAAGGTCTGCGTTATTTCAGAACTTTAATATCCATAATTAATTTTTTAAATTATGCGTTCCCTCTCTACCATACACACTTTAAAATAAATCTATAACATAAAAGATATTCAACAAAATTCTGTCTTTCCCTATTTAATACATTTTAAAATAATTAATTTATTTGAAAACAAAATTCTTTTCTTTTTCTCCTTTTCTCTTTCTTTCTTTGGTGCCCTTTAACGTATGTTTACTCTGTCAGACATGTAGTACAGATTTATCTTTTCCTACCACAAAGATAATGAGAAGATTACCCTCCTATTTAACAAACGGAATGAGTGTTTCTGATTCAGTGTATTCTGATTCTCTACTGTGTGCCTGATTTCATACATTCTGTTTGTTTCATTTTCCCTGTAAAGATATTTATTGACTGATTCAGCAAATGTGGTGACTGTATGCAAAAAGAAGTGTCACAAATGCATGTTAAGTTTTAATAAAAGCCTCAAATTTCTTCTAGTTTTCACAGTTAGATATACAGATAATAATTTTAGTTTTATAGAAAGAAACCCTCAACATACATCTCCTCCAGAATGCAAAGCTAGTTAGGTCTGTTGTCACATTAAATGTGTAAAATATATTGCTAGGTCTGCTGTAACAAGATGCCACAGACTACTTGGCCCATAAAACTAGACACAGTTTTAGTTCTATAATTAGAAAACTGCATAAGCAAAACACTCTCCGACATAAATCACAGCAGGATCCTCTATGACCCACCTCCCATTCTGGCAAATAAAAGCAGAAATAAACAAATGGAACCTAATTAAAATTAAAAGCTTCTGCACAACAAAGGAAACTATAAGCAAGGTGAAAAGACAGCCTTCAGAATGGAGAAAATAATAGCAAATGAAGCAACTGACAAACAACTAATCTCAAAAATATACAAGCAACACCTGCAGCTCAATTCCAGAAAAATAAATGACCCAATCAAAAAAAGGGCCAAAGAACTAAATAAACATTTCTCCAAAGAAGACATACAGATAGCTAACAAACACGTGAAAAGATGCTCAACATCACTCATTATCAGAGAAATGCAAATCAAAACCACAGTGAGGTACCATTTTACGCCAGTCAGAATGTCTGCAATCCAAAAGTCTACAAGCAATAACGCTGGAGAGGGTGTGGAGAAAAGGGAACCCTCTTACACTGTGGGTGGGAACGCAAACTAGTACAGCCACTATGGAGAACAGTGTGGAGATTCCTTAAAAAACTGGAAATAGAACTGCCTTATGACCCAGCAATCCCACTGCTGGGCATACACACCGAGGAAATCAGAATTGAAAGAGACACGTGTATCCCAATGTTCATCACAGCACTGTTTATAATAGCCAGGACATGGAAACAACCTAGCTGTCCATCAGCAGATGAATGGATAAGAAAGCTGTGGTACATATACACAATGGAGTATTACTCAGCCGTTAAAAAGAATACATTTGAATCAGTTCTAATGAGGTGGATATAACTGGAGCCTATTATACTGAGTGAAGTAAGCCAGAAAGAAAAACACCAATACAGTATACTAACGCATATATATGGAATTTAGAAAGATTGTAATGATGACCCTGTATGCGAGACAGCAAAAGAGACACAAATGTATAGAGCAGTCTTTCGGACTCTATGGGAGAGGGAGAGAGAGAGGGTGGGATGATTAGGGAGAATGGCATTGAAACATGTATAATATCATATAAGAAACGAATCGCCAGTCCAGGTTCGATGCATGATACTGGAAGCTTGGGGCTGGTGCACTGGGATGACCCAGAGGGATGGTATGGGGAGGGAGGTGAGAAGGGGGTTCAGGATTGGGAACATGTGTACACCTGTGGCAGATTCCTGTTGATGTATGGCAAAACCAATACAATATTTTAAAGTAATTAGCCTCCAATTAAAATAAATAAATTAAAAAAAAGAAAACTGGGCCCCAGATATTAATAAAAACAAAAAATTTGAAAAATTTATTTTATTTCTCTCCTTTTGAATGCCAAATTATTTTCCCTCTTTCCTATCCCAGGCCTTGCTAGTGAGGTACCTGTGTAAAGAAAGGAAAAGGTTGAGATTGGCTGTTCTGGTCTCTCCACCTTGCATTTTCCTTCTTCCAAACTCCTTACTTGTTGCTGTTTCAGATTTCTCTGAGATTCAACAGAGCTAGAGGGGAGAAGAGGTAAAAGAATTGGCCTGGTCCTAAGTCCTAAGCAGGCTACAACCTCCCTTATCCTGATAGTCAGGCTAATTGTATCATGGGCAGTCCCGGGTCCTTTTCAGTGATTTCAGGGGGATGCCTCAGTATCATCAAGTGACACTTGTTCAGCTTGGTCCCTGGCCATTGGATACCCTCAGTCTTCTCCTGAGGTATTTTTTAGACCTCATGTGGCCTAATTGGACAGGTTCCCAGATGATGCCACATTGAATCTCTGTAATCCTTGGTGAAAGGGCTTTCCAGAAACTGAGGGAGATGGATTATATAATCATTATTATCTTTTTTTGGCTAAGTTTTTAAAAATCTTAAATGCTTTCCTTTCTCTTTTAAATAGCATATCAGTAATTTAATTATTTGCAGGTGACAAAACATCTAAGGTTTGTTTATATTTTAGAATTTTCCCAAAATGTGTGTACATAGCTATGAGAATAGATGTTAAGAGGAGCTGCTTTTCAACTCTGATTCTAAAAAATAATTAAACACATGAACTTGATTTCTATATGATCTTAATTTAAATTACATAGTCCATGTTTTATGAATATGTCAACATATAAGATCTATCTATCCTAAGATTATTTTATTCATTTGTATGTTTATTCTATAAGTCTCCAGCATCTAAACTATGGTTATATAGTCATAATTATTTGTTAATTGTGTGACATGGTGGTTGACTGAGGAAACTGATGATTTGACCTTTTTGTTCCTGGTTCACAGTGACTCAGTAGTACTTGGTGAGGGGTTTATTTTGCCACCTGTTTTCTCAGTCTCTCTTGATAGGCAGATAGATAATCACTGGATGAAAGTTAAATTACTCAAAAGTGTTAATCACTCAGTTTTGAGACTCTTTGCAACCCCATGGATAAGTAGCCCATTAGGCTCCTCTGTTGATGAGATTCTTCAGGCAAGAATCCTGGAGGGGGTAGCCATTTCCTTCTCCAGGGGATCTTCCTGACCCAGGGATCGAATCTGATCTCCCACATTGCAGGCAGATTGTTTACCATCTGAGGCATGAAGTGAAAGTGAAAGTCACTCAGTTGTGTCCGACTCTTTGTGACCCCATGGACTGACCATGGAATTCTCCAGGCCAGAATACTGGAGTGGGTAGCCTTTCCCTTTTCCAGAGGATCTTCCCAACCCAGGGATTGAACCCAGGTCTCCCACATTACAGGCAGATTTTTTACCAGCTGAGCCACAAGGGAACCCCAAGGAAGCCCATAAATTACTCATCCATAGAGATTTAAGCAGGATATCAAATTGGGCTAATGTTACCAAAACATGTTTGACAATATTGTTATTAAATTACTTAAATCTTTGGAAATTATTCACTAAATTATTCACAAATGAAGAAATTTGTTCACTGATCATGAAGAAATACTTTAGTAAACCAAATTAAAAATGTGGCCTCAGAATTGTTTTTTTTCTTTTTTAAAGTTCTGCATAAGTACTGCTAAAATAATTAAATTTCTTGATACAGAGATTTTAATTTTTAACTTTTTCCATTGAGTTATAGTATTGACTCCACAGCTATTAAATTACCTTTAATAATAAAAGGTCCTTTTCATGACATTGTTATTTTGTAAATAAAACTCAATATTTTAAGTCTTCCTGTGTATTACATTGTTTGGTAATTCTTCTGTTTTCTCTCATGCTTTCTCTTTTGCTATTGAACAGTTTTTAGTATACCTTTGTATATAGACGCACCTGCAATACTCTTATCTTCCTGTGAGAATTCTTTCTATATAATTTCTGATGTATTTTCACGCTAGATTTTGTTGCTTCTTTTGCTACAGGACTGATTTAATAGCTCTGCATAATGCATTCCCATTTAATTAAATGATAAGTAGGACTGTAGGCCAAAATCAATCTGAATCTGAATGGGACCAATTTGTTTCATACTCTACAAGATAATTTCATTCCCTAGGGTTTTGTTGGTACTTAGAGAATAACACATTTTAAAGTCATACAAGTTCTATTCTTTTAATAGAAATTTCACAAAAATGTCTGTACTCGAGGGCCTCTTTAACCCAGATGATGTCAAACAACCAAAAAGAAAAAAAAAAGTGATATCCCTTTCAAAAGAAGTTATATTGTGACAGTGTATTTCTGTCATTAGTTTTTACTGCTTTTGCAGGGGAATAGAGTGGTGATAGCTTATATGTATCAGTGGAAAATAAATGTTTTTTTATCTTTGGAGCCAGTGTCTTCAATAAAGTGGTAGAGATACATTGTCAAGGCCATACATGTATATTGGGTTGGCCAAAAGGTTCATTCCACATAAAAGCTGAATAGACAAACCTTTTGGTCAACCCAATATTATATATACACACACACTCACACATACACATATACATATATATGGATTTGATTGATAAATTGTTGAAATATATAGTTGCTTATATGATGTAATTTGAAGATAACAAGAATGTTGGTTTCTTTTGCATAGTAGTAAATTGTGGTTCTAGATTCAGAATGTTTGAAGTTATATCTTGGTTTTTCCATTAGTTCCAAAAATATACTTTTTCTTCACTTTCTCTCACTACATAATTCAGATTCCTGAGTTTGTTCTTTCCTCCTCTTACCTTAACAATTCTGTTATATCTTCTATTTTTTCAGAGCCTATTTTGTTCTTTATTAAACCATAAACTATTACTGGGCAAGTATTATGATTATTATAATAGTTTATTTCAATTTCTATATAACAATATTATCTGTGTTTTAGGCTAGATAACTGGCAAAAACATTTATTAAAAATACTGCAGAAAAAAATACTAAGAAAGTGTTTGCTAAAATACCATATGCTACTCTGATTCTTAATAGGTGTGAAATATATTTTAAAAATCAATAACTGCAATACAAGTTAATGTCTATATTATTAAATATGAGTAAATACTGAATTCTCACTATCACATCATGACTTGTCATGTAATTATTTAGACATTTTTACAAACTAGAAATCTATATAAACACTGAAGTCGATTGTAGTAGATATCAGAGGAATAATGACATATTCTCTAGTAAAATAAGTTGGCAGGAAAATCCATATCTCTTTATAAAAAGTGTCAGAAAACATGAGAAGGATGTGTGGCATGTAATAAAGGTATAACCTAGTCAAATTAAATATTTTTTCAGACCTTTAGCCCAACCTAATTAATGAACTGAGTCTTTCTTTATCTCCATAAGTTTTGACCTCCAGCTTTCTCATCAGCACAGTCAAGTTAAATTCATTACTATAGTTGAGTAAACACACATTTAGATTGAAATGATTATATCAAATTTTCTTTTAATTAAAGCTGATCGCCTCATTAAAGAAAGCTCATAACTCTGATTCCACTTTTTTCTCCATGAGTGAGAGTGAGTAAATTTTTTGTTTTTACAGAGACAGTCAAGAAAGCTATAGTTTAACACAGTATAAATATATATATATATGTATAATAAAAATATAAAACAACTTAAATATAATTTATGAGTCATTATTTTTTTTTTTTTTTACAATTAATGGTTCTAAATGCAAAGTCTAGAAGAAGCCTAGGTTCATGTTTTGTTTTGTTTTGTTTTTTACCTTTTAGCTTCTCTAGGACCCTCATTAACTTAGTCTCTTCAATTGTAAAACAGAAATATTAATACAGTGTATCACAAAGTGTTGTCCTATTGAATGACATTTTATACAAGGAAATTAACACATTGTCACACATACTAAGAGTTCTAAAAGTCAGCTTTTATTATTATAAAGTTCTTCACAGTAGAATATACTTCATGGGCCACTTAAGGCATTTTGCCTCATTAGTTGTAGGTCGTCTTTTTTTAATGAAGTTCCTTAAGAGATATATAAAATTCACTCCCACAGAGACTCAATTATGACCTGCCCATGGCAGTTATTTATCCATCCATTCATTTACTTATTCAACAAATATTCATTGAATATGTTCTATTTATGTTGCTATGGGATAGGATGATAAAAGAGAGGTGCAAAATCCTTGCTTTCATGACTATTTTCCTTGGAGAAATAGTGAAATAAAATTACATATATATTAAACAAACTAACCAAAACAAAAAGAAAATGAAAAGGAAGAAATGAACTATAAGTGTGAATGTCTGTTATAAATGAAGAAAAAAAAAAGGAGGTTGCTGGAATAGAGAATAAGATAGTGGATGTAGGACCTAGGTCAATTAGATACCCAGGGAACATAACTCTCTGATGAAGTAAAAATGCCAAGGAGAAACTTAGTATGGAAACAGTGGAATGGAAGCAATGCCCACACAGTGAGACTTAGGAGAAGGGGCTGATCAGAATGAACAAAGGCCCCACAGAACAAAAAGCTTACCTCTTTGAAGAATCCAAAAATACTCATGTGCTGAAACATGGCATAATTAAGAATTAAGTGACCTGAAGTAATGTAGTAGGATCATGTCTTCAAGCAATGATAAAAAACAGAATAATTTTAAGCAAGAGACAGTTGGCAATATGATTTAATCTTTGAGTGTTTTTTTTTTTCTCCTACATATCTGTGGAAAATGTACTATACAGGAGCAAGAATGAAAGTGGGGAAAAGGGTTGGTGAAAGAAAACAACTGCCTGAATTAGGATAAAGAGGTTAAAATGAAGGCAGATTTGATATAAATTTCCGTTAACATGGACAGGACTTCCTATTTGGATGTTGCATATGAGGGATAACAAAAAATGAATAATGACTTCTAAAATTTAAGGAGACTCTATGGTGAAAATGCTGTATAGTGAAAAGAAAGAAAAATAATTCCTTATGGCCTTTTATATTTGAGTTCATATATTTTGTGTATATTTGGGTCATCACAAACATATAGGTATGTTAAGAAGGAAAATGAGTATCTATGTATGGAGTTCATAGAGTTCTAAGTTTCACTTAGGATTCATCCCATAAAGAGAGCATTTAAAACCATGGGATTTAATGCATTCCTCATGAAGACACAAAAGTGCAAAGTCAGAGAAAAGACAACCCAGAATTGAGCCCTGAGAAATTCACTATTTAAATTTTATGTTGAGGAACATGAACCAACAAGAGATTGAAAAGAATCTACCAGTTATCTGTACAGTAGACTGAAAACTAGAAGAGAGTGCCTTTATAGGAGTCCAGACAACAGAGGAGAGTGAAAAAGCTGGCTTAAAACTCAACATTCAGAAATGAAGATCATAGCATCTAGGTCACATCACTTCATGGCAGATAGATGGGGGAAAACGGGAATAGTGACAGACTTTATTTTGAGGGCTCTAAAATCACTGTGGATGGTGACTGCAGCCATGAAATTAAGAGATGCTTACTCCTTGGAAGAAAAGCTATGACAAACCTAGATAGTGTATTAAAAAGCAGCGACATCACATTGCCGACAAAGGTCTGTATAATCAAAGCTGTGGTTTTTCCAGGAGTCATGTACGGATGTGAGAGTTGGACCATAAGGAAGGCTAAGGGCCCAAGAATTGATGCTTTCAAACTGTGGTGCTTGAGAAGACCCTTGAGAATCCCTTGGACATCTAGGAGATCAAACCAGTCAATCCCAGAGGAAATCCACCTTGAATATTCATTGAAAGGACTGATACTGAACCTGAAGCACTGATACTTTGACCACCTGATGTGAAGAGCTGACTCAATGGAAAATATCTTGTTGCTGGAAAAGGTTGAAGGCAAGAGGAAAAGGGGACGACAGAGGATGAGATGGTTGGATGATGTAACTAACTCAGTGGACATGAGTTTGAACAAACTCTTTGAGATAGTGAAGGACAGGGAAGCCTGGTGTGCTGCAGTTCATAGGGTTACAAAATGTTGCACAAGTCTTGGCAATTGAACAACAGACAACAGAATGTTCCTTGAAAAATGTAGTGGTCAAGTATAAAGTTTCATTTACTGATTCCCCTCCAACTTCTGATCTGCATTCAGCCTTTGCCATAAGTACTCTAGTTATCTCATGCAGTCTTGTAGCCATAAATATTCTATGCTGATGACTCCTGGAGGGTTTCCCAGATGGTGCTAGTGATAAAGATCCACCTTTCAGTGCAGTAGGTGTAAGAGACAAGGGTTTGGTCCCTGGGTCAGGAAGATCCCTTGGAGCAGGGTGTGGCAACCCACTGCAGTATTCTTCCCTGCAGGATCCCGATGAACAGAGGAGCTTGGCAGGGTACCATCATAAGGTTGCAAAGAGTCAGAAATGACTAAAGTGACTTAGAATGCATGTACAAAGACTATTAGAGTTGTATCTCCAGCTCAGATATAATTCCCTGAATTCCAGCTTAGCATATGCAAGTACCTGTGCATCGCCACTTGGACTTCTAATATGCTTCTAAATTTAACATCTCCATAGCTGAATGGATATTCTGTTGAAAATTCTACTTCTTCCAGTGTTTTTCATGTAAGCAAATGACAATTCCTCTTTTCATCAGGATAAATCTTTGAAATCATCATTGACTCATTATTTTCTCACATTTCATGTCAGCAAGTCTTGATCAGCTCTAACTTTAAAATATCCATTATGTATTTAATTACTTCCTTCCACATCCATTGCAACCACCCAATTTCTATTCACCATCTCCTCTTGCTTTAGTCATTGCAACTTCTTCTTAAAAGGTCTCCCTTCTTCCATCCTTGGCCTTCTATACTTTATTTGAAATAAAGCAGCCAAAATACTACTTTTAAAATTTGAAAATAGTATCATTGCTCAGCTATAAACTCTGTAATGATGCCATCTCAACTATAGTAGAATTGTACCTAATTTACTTATATGATTTAACTTTTTACCAGGTGTCATAAGTGCTCTGGTCTTGGGGCCTTCTTGTTTGTCATTCTTTTATCTGTGTGGCTCAATTATTGATATACTTCATATTTTATTTTAAATCTCATTTTCTCTGTGGGGTCTTCGGTACCACCCAATTTAAAATTACAAGTCTTTTCTTGGCATTCAGATCCCTGCCCCTACTTGTATTATTTATTATAGTATTAGTCATCGCCTGAATCGGTTCAGTCACTCAGTTCTCTCTGACTCTTTGTGACCCAATGAACTGCAGCACGCCAGGCATCCCTGTCCATCACCAACTCCTGGAGTCCACCCAAACCCATGTCCATTGAGTCGGTGATACCATCCAGCCATCTCATCCTCTGTCGATCCCTTTTCTTCCTGCCCTTAATCTTTCCCACCATCAGGGTCTTTTCAAATGAGTCATCTCATCACATCAGGTGGCCAACGTATTGGAGTTTCAGCTTCAACATCAGTCCTTCCAATGAACACACAGGACTGATCTCCTTTAGGATGGACTGGTTGGATCTCCTTGCAGTCCAAGGGACTCTCAAGAGTCTTCTCCAACACCACAGTTCAAAAGCATCAATTCTTCTGTACTCAGCTTTCTTTATCGTCCAACTCTCACATCCATACATGACTATGGGAAAAACCATAGCCTTGACTAGACAGACGTTTGTTGTCTAAGTAATGTCTCTGCTTTTTAATATGCTGTCTAGGCTGGTCATAACTTTCCTTTGAAGAAGTGTCTTTTAATTTCATGGCTGCAATCACCATCTGCAGTGATTTTGGAGACCCCCAAAATAAAGTCAGCCGCTGTATCCACTGTTTCTCCAACTGTTTGTCATGAAGTGATGGGACTGGTTGCCATGATCTTAGTTTTCTGAATGTTGAGCTTTAAGCCAACTTTTTCACTCTCCACTTTCACTTTCGTAAAGAGGCTCTTTAGTTCTTCTTCATGTTCTGCCATGCTGGTGATGTCATCTGCATATCTGACGTTATTGATATTTCTCCCAGCAATCTTGATTCCAGCTTGTGCTTCCTCCAGCCCAGCGTTTCTCATGATGTACTCTGCATATAAGTTAAATAAGCAGGGTGACAATATACAGCCTTGATGTACTCCTTTTCCTATTTGGAACGAGTCTGTTGTTCCATGTCCAGTTCTAACTGTTGCTTCCTGACCTGCATATAGGTTTCTCAAGAGGCAAATCAGGTGGTCTGGTATTCCCATCTCTTTCAGAATTTTCCAGTTTATCATGATCCACACAGTCAGAGGCTTTGGCATAGTCAATAAAGCAGAAACAGATGTTTTTTTCTGGAACTCTCTTCCTTTTTCCATGATCCAGCAGATGTTGGCAATTTGATCTCTGGTTCCTCTGCCTTTTCTAAAACCAGCTGGAACATCTGGAAGTTCATGGATCATGTATTGCTGAAGCCTGGCTTAGAGAATTTTAAACATTACTAGCGTGGTGGATGAGTGAAATTGTGCGATAGTTTGAGCATTCTTTGTAATTGCCTTTCTTTGGGATTGGAATGGAAACTGACCATTTCCAGGCCTGTGGCCACTGCTGAGTTTTCCAAATTTGCTGGCATATTGAGTGCAGCACTTTCACAGCATCATCTTTCAGGATTTGAATTAGCTGAACTGGAATTCGATCACCTCCTCTAGGTTTGTTTGTAGTGATGCTTCCTAAGGCCCGCTTGACTTCACATTCCAGGAGGTGTGGCTCTAGATGAGTGATCCTACCATCGTGATTATCTGGGTCTTGAAGAGCTTTTTTGTGGAGTTCTGTGTATTCTTGGCACCTCTTCTTAATATCTTCTGCTTCTATTAGGTTCCTACCATTTCTGTCCTTTATTGAGCTCATCTTTGCATGAAATGTTCCCTTGGTATCTCTGATTTTCTTGAAGAGATCTCTACTCTTTCCCATTCTATTGTTTTCCTCTATTTCTTTGCATTGATCGCTGAGGAAGGCTTTCTTATCTCTCCTTGCTATTCTTTGGAACTCTGCATTCAAGTGGGTATATCTTTCCTTTTCTTCTTTTCTTTTCGCTTCCCTTGTTTTCACAGCTATTTGTAAAGCCTCCTCAGACAGCCATTTTGCTTTTTTGCATTTATTTTTCTTGGGGATGGTCTTAATTCCTGTCTCCTGTTCCCTGAATATGAGCTTACTAAAGATAGAGACATCATGTATGGATGTGAGACCGTAAAGAAAGCTGAGCACTGAAGAATTGATGCTTTTGAATGTTTCTTGGACTGCAAGGTGATCCAACCAGTCAGTCCTAAAGGATATCAGTCCTGAATATTCTTTGCAAGGACTGATGGTGAAGCTGAAACCCCAATACTTTGGCCACCTGATTTGAAGAACTGACTCATTGGAAAAGACCTCGGTGCTGGGAAAGATTGAAGGCAGGAGAAGGGGCCGACAGAGGATGAGATTGTGGGACAGCATCACCACCTTAATGGACATGAGTTTGAGTAAGCTCCTGGAGTTGGTGATGGACTGGGAAGGCTGGTGTGCTATAGTTCATGGGGTTGGAAAGAGTCGGACACGACTGAGCAACTGAACTGAACTGAACTGAAATATAGGGATATTCGGCTATTTTCTGCACTGCTGCTGCTGCTGCTGCACTACTATATGCCAAATAACTAGGCAGATTCTTGACATTAGTATGCGCACAGTAAATAGGATTGGTAACATAGAGGTCATTTCTTTGGTGAAATTTGAGTAGAACCCTAAAGGTACTTGTTTGAATTATAAATATAAAGTGAAGATGTAAAAACAGATTTTGTAAACAGTGGTTTCAGGAAATCCAGCTAAGAGGAAACAGAGATATGTAAAGGTGGATGGAAGTGAAATGTAGCATTGGGATAAGGTTTTACTTTATTTATTTATTTTGTTTGTTTTTTAACATTGGTGACTGAGAGTATATTTCTGTAATTATGTGAATAACCATAAAGAATAAGATAAGAATTTCCTTCGTGGTCCAGTGGTTAAGACTCCATTCTTTCAATCCAGGGGGTGTGGGTTCTATCTTTGCTTGGAGAATTACGAGCCACATGTCTTTCAGCATGGTTAAAAAAAATAATAATAAAAATAAAAAATAAATATATGGTGCAAGAAGGCAAAGAATGTAACCCAAAACTAAAGTTTTAGATATGTCATAGGATGTGATCCAGAAAACAAATGGATAGATTTTTTTGGTTTACTCCTTTTTTTTTTTTTTTGTCATTCCTTGATAAGAAGAAGGATAATTCTTCCATAATAGGAGAAAGAGGGTAAATATTTACTGAATAAATATCATTAAAAATACTTCTTTATTTAAATTATTCTCAAGGAATGAGAGCTAAACTCAGGCTGTCTTTCATGTTGGAGTTAGTCACACATTTCAATATTCCAAAAAAATTAAAATTTTAATTATTTTAATTTATAAAATCATTTATAAGAATGGAAGAAAAGATAAATGTGCATAATCTCCTGTTTACCAGTGTGACTACTCCCCAAAATAAAAGCAGTAGGTGAGAAAATTAGGAAAGAAGTCCTAGATAAAATGGAACGAATAAAGAAAACAAATTTGAATATGAGTCTCTTTATTCTAAATCCCATTCTCTTTCTAATATACTTCACTATGTACTTTACTTAAAACTTTTTGTGTGTGAATATTATAATATTTAGCTAAATATTTCCATACAAATTTGCAAGAAACGGCATTATATAAGAAGTTTTAAAAAGAAGGAATACAGGATTTTAGAAATACATTTTACTCCTATATGATTAGTTTTGCCATTTTCTGACAAACAAAATGACAGGAGCAATTCAATATAGGCATCAAAGTATTAAACTTGTAAAGCATGTTTGGTTGATTAGTATTTTATCTTCTGAAAATGTCAAATGCTATAAAATACAAAAAAATTTCAGATATGATATCCCATTGAGCATCAAATTGCTATTTTTACATTTTGAGATTCTGATCTAATTATTCTGCAGTCTATAAGTTTCCTAGCCAATAAATATCTGCCACATGATTGTTAGCTATTATTCAGAATTCATACAACAGAATTTTATACAACTATATCTCATTGAGAGAGTTACATGATGAAAACAGATAGTCATCAAATAATCATAAATCATTAGTGCACATTATAACTTTGATAAAAAATTTTGGGTGAAACATGTTCAAGAGTAAATAATTTAGAAATTGAGTTTTTAATTAATAAAAATGTTTAAAATGTGTAACATGTTTGTTGAAGAGATGGAATCTATCTTAGGAAAGTGTGAAATAATCTTGTTCTTTTCCATTACTACCTTTAAATGCATTCTATCAAGTTTTTCTTTTCATCATTAGCACTGAGCATTGCTTTTCTGCTGGGCACTGTGTCAAACATTTTATTTCCTATATTTCATTACATCCTTGCAACGTATGATGTAGTGGTTTTCTTTTCTCCATTTTTACAAACTAGGAATTAATAAGATTCATAGTTACTAATCAATTTCATGATTTGTCCAGCAAACAACCTTTGGTGTAGGGATTTGTAGCCAGATCTGTCTGACATCACAGGGTATGTATGGTCTTACCTGTTATAGTACAACTATAACAGAGGAGCAAAGTGCTTCCATCAGAGACCACTGTTGTTATATATTACACTATCATCACTGTCTTGATTGACTTATTTCAGTATATAGAATTATGGTTACATTGACTCTAAAATTTAAAGAGTAAACTTATCTTTTTGACTTGAGTTAATCTCTATCCCAAACTTCATCTCATTTTCTTTCAAAGACTGCTAAGGTATACAGTATGTGTACACACTTATGCAGATTCCTTCATAACTGTTATCTTCTATCTAAAGCTATTTGATATTTTTCACCCATTATGTGAAATAGCTTTTCTTCTCAAAACCCTTTTTGAAATATCTAAGTGACAGTCATTACAGAAAGCTACTTACTTATTTTCAGTAAGTGTGTCCCTCATTACTTAAACTGCTATTGATTTGTTTCCTATGAAATCTGAGTTAAAGTTTGGTATTTTCTTGTCTGTGCCTATGTATATCTCTCTCAGAACAACTGAGTCTTTCAGTTCAGTTCAGTTCAGTCACTCAGTCATGTCCGACTCTTTGCGACCCCATGAATCGCAGCACTTCAGGCGCCCCCATCCATCACCAACTCCCAGAGTTCACTCAAACTCACGTCCATCGAGTCGGTGATGCCATCCAGCCATCTCATCCTCTGTTGTCCCCTTCTCCTCCTGCGCCCAATCCCTCCCAGCATCAGGGTCTTTTCCAATGAGTCAACTCTTCGCATGAGGTGGGCAAAGTATTGGAGTTTCAGGTTTAGTATCAGTCCTTCCAATGAACACCCAGGACTGATTTCCTTTAGAATGGACTGGTTGGATCTCCTTGCAGTCCAAGGGATTCTCAAGAGTCTTTTCCAACACCACAGTTCAAAAGCATCAATTCTTTGGTGCTCAGCTTTCTTCACAGTCCAACTCTCACATCCATACATGACCACTGGAAAAACCATAGACTTGACTAGATGGACTTTTGTTGGCAAAGTAATGTCTCTGCTTTTGAATATGCTATCTAGGTTGGTCATAACTTTCCTTCCAAGGAGTAAATGTCTTTTTATTTCATGGCTGCAGTCACCATCTGCAGTGATTTTGGAGCCCCCCAAAATAAAGTCTGACACTGTTTCCACTGTTTCCCCATCTGTTTCCCATGATGTGAGGGGACCAGATGCCATAACCTTAGTTTTCTGAATGTTGAGCTTTAAGCCAACTTTTTCACTCTCCTCTTTCACTTTCATCAAGAGGCTTTTTAGTTCCTCTTCACTTTCTGCCATAAGGGTGGTGTCATCTGCATATCTGAGGTTACTGATATTTCTTCCGGGAATCTTGATGCCAGCTTGTGCTTCTTCCAGCCATTGTTTTTCATGATGTACTCTGCATATAAGTTAAATAAGCAGGGTGACAATATACAGCCTTGACGTACTCCTTTTCCTATTTGGAACGAGTCTGTTGTTCCATGTCCAGTTCTAACTGTTGCTTCCTGACCTGCATATAGGTTTCTCAAGAGGCAGGTCAGGTGATCTGTTATGCCCATCTCTTTCAGAATTTAATGCAAAGAAATAGAGGATAGAACAGAATGGGAAAGACTAGAGATCTCTTCATGAAAATTAGAGACACCAAGGGAACATTTCATTCAAAAATAGGCACATAAAGGACAGAAATGCTATGGACCTAACAGTAGCAGAAGATATTAAGAAGAGGTGGCAAGAATACACAGAACTGTACAAAAAAGATCTTCAGAACCAAGATAATCTCAATGGTGTGATCACTCACCTAGAGCCAGACATCCTTGAATGTGAAGCCAAGTGGGCCTTAGAACGCATCACTACTAACAAAGCTAGTGGAGGTCATGGAATTCCAGTTGAGCTATTTCAAATCCTGATACATGATGCTGTGAAAGTGCTGCACTCAATATGCCAGCAAATTTGGAAAACTCAGCAGTGGCCACAGGACTGGAAAAGGTCAGTTTTGATTCCAATCCCGAAGGAAGGCCATTCCAAAGAATGTTTAAACTACCGCACAATTGCACTCATCTAACACGCCCTGGTGGGCTGCCATCTATGGGGTCGCGTAGAGTCAGACACGACTGAAGCGACTTAGCAGCAGCAGCAGCAACATGCTAGTAAAATAATGCTCAAAATTCTCCAAGCCAGGCTTCAGCAATAAGTGAACGGTGAACTTCCAGATGTTCAAGCTGGTTTTAGAAAAGGCAGAGGAACCAGAGATCAAATTGTCAACATCCACTGGGTCATGGAAAAAGCAGAAGAGTTCCAGAAAAAACTAAATAATTACACACCTTCAAACTCTTCTTTCTCCTCATAGACTTCATTAAATTAGATCCTGAACCTCATAAAGTAGACGAGCAACGTAAAGTGTCCTGTCTCTCAAAGGAGACAACATATTTTTAATTATATCTTTCTGAGATTAGTAAGAATAGCTGAAAATATACTCTTCTAAATCAGATATAAAAAAATTCATGAAACAATTAAAATTACATTTTATAATTCTAATCACATGAATAGAATTTCAGTGTTAGAAATGTTAAGAGTGTGAAAATAACAAACAAATCTTCTCCTTTTCATTTAACTATTTCTACTTCCATTCTTATGATTTTATAAAATGTTATATGAATTAGACTGAGTCATGGTTACATAAGTTGCTTTGGTTATTTACTTAGGGGACCTTAAATTTTTTAAAGTTTATATACTTAAATTCCTCAGTCACTTAAAATTTCTTAAAACAAAATTTAATTAAATATTCCTCATACCTCCAAATGATACTTAAACTTAGAAATAAGAGATAAAAGCTAAAAGATGCTACATGTTATGGTTTCTGGGTGTTCAAAGAGTAACAAATGACTGCTTCAAACTGCTTAATTATCTTCACGTTACCCTTTATAGATTTCTCCTTTGCCAACTCCTCTCGTATTATTTGCACCAAAACTGAACTAGCTGTCAGTTTCTTTATTTTTTCATCAGTTTTCATCTTTCAGTATGTTTTTTTTTCTCACCCTCAGCTGCTCCCTCTCATTGGCTGCCTACATCTCTTAAATGCAGTTTTTCCATATTTTTTTCTTATATAGCAATTCAGATGTGATCTGTCTCTTTCCCCATCTTCCCTTGAGTCTAACTAATTGGTAGAAATCTTGTATCTCCTTTCCCAACCCAGAGATCGAACCCAGGTGTCTCTCACTGCAGTGATTCTTTACCATCTGAGCCACCAAGGAAGCCGATGAATACTGGAGTGGGTAGCCTATCCCTTCTCCAGAGGATCTTCCGCACCCAGGAATTGAACTGGGGTCCCTTGCGTTGTAGGCAAGTTCTTTACCAGCTGAGCTACCAGGAAAACCCCAGTGGAAAATGTTTCTCTTATTAACCATCAGACTGAGAATAGTGCCCTCAAAATTATAAACATAGGTATCTACCTTTTATATGAGTGTATGTAAAAATTTTATTTATTAATTTTTGAGGGATATTTTATACCAATTATATTTTAAGTATTTCCAGACTTCTACAAATATATTTTTCCAAATATAAAAATAAAATTACTACTGGTGATATGTAGTTATTATTATTTTTAATTGACAAGGCCACTATTACTCCCAATTTGGGAATATTTTGAGTTGCTTAAGCATTAAGTATTCTAATTTTTAAATAAATATTATTTATATGCATAAGTGTATTGGTTCTACGTTTATCAGTAGTATAATGTGAAGAAGGGGTGGGTGTGAAGATGTAGGGTGTCAGTGTAGTATATAGAAGAAAGAGCATTTATTGAAACTCATGAAATTCTTAGCCCTTAGAATCTCATTATTTATCATTTATAAAACAAAAACAATTTCTAACATATATGGTATTTTTAAAAGCATCTGTCACAGTACTTGGCCATTTTAAACATGAGGATTTACATCCTAATTTAACTAATTTCCTGTATTATTATTTTTCATGAAAAAGATGGACAAAATAACTTTGTATTTATTCTTTATTGTATTTATTATCTTTGTTGGAGTAATAATAATGAGGTATATGCCTATGATTTTTTCCAGTTTTCAGCTGCCTTTTGCATCCAGTTATTCTTTACAATTCCCTTTCTGCTTGTAACTAGAAGAATACATACTCATTGAGTTGTAAATATCAGATGAATATCTAGGACATTATTTCACATATGCAGATTGTGCTTTTAAAATTCCGTGGCAGATTTAACCAGCACACTCACATATTTGTAGTTTTTATTTAGAATAAGTTAGATAAGTATTATCTAATTTAAAATTAATTTTAATTATCCCATGATCATTGGCTTACTTGTTGAGTCATCTCATTGTCTCTAGTTATTAAGAAATATTACTCTATCCTTTATATCTGCCCTGCTGCTGCTGCTGCTGCTAAGTCGCTTCAGTCGTCTCCGACTCTGTGCGACCCCAGAGATGGCAGCCCACCAGGCTCCCCCGTCCCTGGGATTCTCCAGGCAAGAACACTGGAGTGGGTTGCCATTTCCTTCTCCAATGCATGAAAGTGAAAAGTGAAAGTGAAGTGGCTCAGTCGTGTCTGACTCTTAGCAACCCCATGGACTGCAGCCTACCATGTTCCTCCATCCATGGGATTTTCCAGGCAAGAGTACTGGAGTGGGTTGCCATTGCCTTCTCCCTAGACTTCTCTTCGTTCTGTCCTCTGATTCTATTGCCTGTCTATAATCTATCATCTATATGAAACTTCAGTGATTAAAAAAAAAAAAGCATGTCACACTCAAAACCTCACCATGGCTTCCCAGCACAATTATTTAAAACCTTCATTGATACAGCTGACTCTACATGTTCAGCCCTTGCCTGTATCAACAAGCCATCCCTATGCTTCTCCTCCTGCTTCTTACTCAGTGACATTGACTTTCTGGAAATTTTATCCTCCATCCTTCATGTGGTTGACTCCTTCTTGTCTTTTATGTCATAGTATAAATATCCTCTTCTCAAAGAGGGTTTCATTGAACAGGTACAAGGTACTCTCTTTTATGCCACTTTAAAATTTTCTTCAGTTCACTATTGGACATTTCTTTTATTTGTAAATTTATAGGTTTATTGTATCTCTTTTCCTTAAAAAAAAATGTAAGTTCCATGAAAGAAATATGGGGTATGCTTTTTCCTTTTATATTCTCAGCATAATAATACCTAGCACATGGTAACAGTCATTAAATATCTATTGAATGAACCATTGAAGGAATGTAGTCTCCTTGTTAGATATATTAGCTCATTTTCTTAATTCAAGGGATACCACATCTCATGTCATTCTGTTGAATACCCTAGTTATCATTTTCTTTTTATGTCCCATTTAGCCTTGGCATCCTTCTAATTCCTTAAATCTTGAAGATGAATACCTTGCATATACTTTGCCAGCACATATGATAGGCTTTAAGGGTCATGGAAAAAAAGCATTATTCACTGTCACATTTCTGCCAGTTATGCTGGTGTCTTCCCTGCTGCTCACAGCATCTGTTTCTTTCAGGGACTGTGCTGCACAACTTTTAGCATTCTCATCATTTTATCTGTTATTTATTTGGAACATTGGTTTCAATTAGCCATTTGGATATTTTTTAAGCCTCAATGCTCATTATACTTTCCATATCATCCCAGACAGTTCCTCATTCTGCATGGATCTGCTCTTGGCTCTTAATATGGGCTCTCTATTCTGACATATTTACTTTTCAGCCGTTGCAAATGTGAACTCTGGTGTAAAAGCTCTGTAGTAGATATTTTTAAACTTTCTCATCTCTGGAATGTTTTAGTGGGAAAAGAAGCCAGAAAACCCACCTCATTTTCTTCCACATTCCACTTTTTCATGTGTTTCTTGTCAGAGCAGCAAACTACTACCATGGTCAACTTCTGAACACATGCGCATGTATACACATACATGAATATGCACACACATGCATGTCAATAGCAAAGTGATTTGTTTAAATTTAAATCAACTCTTCTTTTTATACTAATTACTTAGAATAAATTAAAAATAATAGTTAGACATCATAAAATGGTACACAAATCCCACATTTCCTACTACTTATTAACATTCTCTCATGCCTTCTTAGGTATTACCATCTTTTTTATGTCTTAGGTTCTTTGCCATTTTCTCTGAGTAGAAAAGTGTGCCCTCAAGTCTTCCTGTGACAGGATTTTTTTTTCTCCATCAATAATGAGTTAGAACAAAAATCTCCTTTTTAGAGAGAATAAGTCAATCAAATTAGGCTACTTTTAGCAACCTAGGTATTCTGTCCTGTGTTTGTGCCTTCATAGTACTAACATTGCTGAAATCACTATGTGTATGTGTACTTTCTTGATATCTCTTCCCTTCCTTTGACCATTTTAGCAATCAGAGGGATGCCTGGAATATATTAAATGTCTAGCACAGTCTGTAGGAGGAAAGAAAGAATAAAGAAACCATATTAAGAGAGAAAGGGAAGGAGCAGGGAAGGGAGGAAAAGGAGTTGGGGTAGAGAGAGAAACAGAGAGAGAGACAGAATGTCAAGTGAGTAACATTAAAATAAGTGTATTATTTAAATTAAAATTTCTAATCTCATAGATTTATAGAGCTGGAAGGACATTAAAAACCTTATATAGCCCAGTGATTCCTTTTGGAGACTCTCTGGAATCACATCATCGTGATTATGTGCTTCGTGAAGATCTTTCTTGTGCAGTTCTTCTATGTATTCTTGATACCTCTTCTTAATATCTTCTGCTTCTGTTAGGTCCATAGCATTTGTCCTTTATGTGCCTATCTTTTCATGAAATGTTCCCTTGGTGTCTCCAATTTTATTGAAGAGATCTTTAGTCTTTTCCATTCTGTTGTTTTCCTCTATTTCTTTGCATTGATCACTGAGGAAGGCTTTCTTATCTCTCCTTGCTGTTCTTTGGAACTCTGCATTCAGATGCTTATATCTTTCCTTTTCTCCTTTGTTTCTCACTTCTCTTCTTTTGACAGCTATTGGTAAGGCCTCCTCGGACAGCCATTTTCCTTTTTTCCATTTCTTTTCCCTGATCCCTGTCTCCTGTACAATGTGATGAATCTCCATCCATAGTTCATCAGGCACTCTATCAGGTCTAGTCCCTTAAATCTATTTCTTACTTCCACTGTATAATCGTAAGTGATTTGATTTAGGTCATACCTGAATGGTCTAGTGGTTTTCCCTACTTTCTTCAATTTAAGTCTGAATTTGACGATAAGGAGTTCATAATCTGAGCCACAGTCAGCTCCCTGTCTTGTTTTTGCTGACTGTATAGAGCTTCTCCATCTTTGTCTGCAAAGAATATAATCAATCTGATTTCGATGTTGACCATCTGGTGATGTGCATGTGTAGAGTCTTTTCTTGTGTTGTTGGAAGAGGGTGTTTGCTATGACCAGTGCGTTGTCTTGGCCACTCTATTAGCCTTTGCCCTGCTTCATTCCATACTCCAAGGCCAAATTTGCCTGTTATCCCAGGTGCTTTTTGACTTCCTACTTTTGCATTCCTGTCCCCTGTAATGAAAAGGACATCTTTTTTTGGGTGTTAGTTATAAAAGGTCTTGTAGGTCTTCATAGAATTGTTCAACTTCAGCTTCTTCAGCATTACTGGTAGGGGCATAGGCTTGGATTACCGTGATACTGAGTGGTTTGCCTTGGAAACGAACAGAGATCATTCTGTTGTTTTTGAGATTGCATCCAAGTACTGGATTTCAGACTCTTTTGTTGACCATGATGTCTACTCCATTTCTTCTAAGGGATTCCTGCCCATGGTAGTAGATATAATGGTCATCTGAGTTAAATTGACCCATTCTAGTTCCTGGTTTTAGAAAAGGCAGAGGAACCAGAGATCAAATTGCCAACATCTGCTGGATCATCAAAAAAGCAAGAGAGTTCCAGAAACATCTATTTCTGCTTTATTGACTATACCAAAGCCTTTGACTGTGTGGATCACAATAAACCGTGGAAAATTCTGAGAGATGGGCATACCAGACCACCTGACCTGCCTCTTGAGAAACCTATTTGCAGGTCAGGAAGCAACAGTTAGAACTGGACATGGAAAAACAGACTGGTTCCAAATAGGAAAAGTAGTATGTCAAGGCTGTATATTGTCACCCTGCTTATTTAACTTATATGCAGAGTATGTAATGAGAAACACTGGGCTGGAAGAAGCACAAGCTGGCATCAAGATTGCCAGGATAACCATCAATAAACTCAGATATGCAGATGACACCACCCTTATGGCAGAAAGTGAAGAGGAACTAAAAAGCCTCTTTATGAAAGTGAAAGAGAAGAGTGAAAAAGATGGCTTAAAGCTGAACATTCAGAAAACTAAGATCATGGCATTTGGTCCCCTCACATCATGGGAAATAGATGGGGAAACAGTGGAAACAGGATCAGACTTTATTTTTTGGGGCTCCAGAATCACTGCAGATGGTGATTGCAGCTTTGAAATTAAAAGATGCTTACTCCTTGGAAGAAAAGTTATGACCAACCTAGATAGCATATTCAAAAGCAGAGACATTACTTTGCCAACAAAGGTCCGTCTAGTCAAGGTTATGGTTTTTCATGTATGGATGTGAGAGTTGGACTGTGAAGAAAGCTGAGTGCAGAAGAATTGATGCTTTTGAACTGTGTTGTTGGAGAAGACTCTTGAGAGTCCCTTGGACTGCAAGGAGATCCAACCAGTCCATCCTAAAGGAGATCAATCCTGAGTGTTCATTGGAAGGACTGATGCTGAAGCTGAAACTCCAATAGTTTGGCCACCTCATGAGAAGAGTTGACTCACTGGAAAAAACTCTGATGCTGGGAGGTATTAGGGGCGGGAGGAGAAGGTGACGACAGAGGATGAGATGGCTGGAAGGCGTCACCTACTCGATGGATGTGAGTTTGAGTGAACTCCGGGAGTTGGTGATGGACAGGGAAGCCTGGCTTGCTGCGATTCATGGGGATGCAAAGAGTTGGACATGACTGAGCGACTGAACTGACTGACTGACAGGGAGATAACCATAAAGATAAGTTTGGGTGGACTCCGGGAGCTGGTGATGGACAGGGAGGTCTGGTGTGAAGCGATTCATTGCGTCGGCAAGAGTTGGACACGACTGAGTGACTGTTCTAAACTGATACATAGAACACACTTTGTCTGAATCACTTTTCTTTGTCTTCACCTTGAAAATTGTTGTTCATCTTTCTGCTGTCAACATCATATATTTCCTTCAGAAAGCTTCTCTTTAGTAAGTCACCCCCAAGACCAATTTAGTGCTTCTATTATATATTCAAATCAAATTCTACATTTTGCATATTTTGTCAATTATATTTACACAGCCTGTAAAAGCCACTCCAAGTGTTAGAGGCTTAAATCAGCAACACTTTACTTTTGCTCACAATTCTCTTGGTTTGCAAGATATTTCTGGACTTATATATATATTTGCAATAAGCTGGAGGGTTTCATATACTGCAAGGTCTGATATGGCCTCACTCACTCAGCATTGTCATTGGGGCACTTTGGTTCTTCTTATTCCTTTCATTTTCTGGTAGACAAGTCAGAGTTCTTTCTATGGTAGTCTCATGAAAGAGTATAAAGGTGGAAGCTACAAAGACTTGTGGAACAAATATATGATAATTCACAAGATAATCATCTGCTATGCTCTGCTGGTCATTGTAATTAGGAAGACCAGTTATATCCAATGGCATAGGGAAATAGACTGTGTCTCTAGCTGCAAACAGTTCCAAAGAATGGCCACCTTAAATCTAGCACACCAACAAAATGCAGTCACATTTTATTGATTTTTCTTGTTTGTTTGCTCTTATGTTTATATTCTCTCTCTCACTCATTATTGCATGCTAACATTAACTAATGGCTAGCAGCTCAGTATATATGTGTTCATTGAATTCATCAAAGTTAGTGACCCTACTAGTATTATTTTAATTTTTATTCCCTAAATTGAATTCCAATATATAAATTTCACTTTCAAAATGTAGTATTACCTGGAATGTAAATACATACATATTACTTCATAGATATATAGTGCACAAGAGACCATGCCACATATTTATAGAGAAAAAAGTGAAATTCTTGAGTTCTAAGTGAATAGGAAGCAGTATATCATGAAGACTAAGAATACAAGCTAGTAAATCTGACAGTCTGAATAAAAGTGCTGGATGTATTAAGTCTTTTATTTTTATTTCCTATTCTTTCATTTTTATTGAGGTTTTAGCTCAAATGTCACTTTGCATTTTAGTGCTAGCTATTATATTAATCTGTTCATTCTTCATCTCTTCCCCTTGAATGTATTCTTTCTTAGGAAACAACTGTATGTACTATTCACCTCTGAATCATGCAATGCCTGATGTAGTCTGGGCACTTAGTATATTCTTATAGTATATTCTTATTAGATAAATACCTGAAAGAATGAATGATTTAAGATAAACAACTTTAGTTAACATAGGAATGAATGCCCTTAATCAGGTTATCTCAGACTGTATTGATTTTAATTGTATCTATTGAATATGATTTTACAAAGATTAAATGAAAAATGTTTATCATGGAACTTGAAGAGAGTGATTTGTAATTGATAAGAGCTTGGAATCACTGAGATGTGGACTGGTTGATTCCTAGATCGTAGGGGCAAAATTTCTCATAGTGAAATATCTACTCTCCATGAGTACTAAAATTTGTGTGAAACTGAGAGAAAAGATTTCTACTGTGGAATTTTCTGAAGATTAGAGAAGTCCTTACAGGTAAAAGTTCAGATTGAGAAATTTATAGACATTTTGGTTTAATCCAGAGGGGAAAAAAAAAAGATCAAAACCTTGATCCAATTTAGCAACATATTAAGAAGGCGTAGGGATAATAATACAAGTCTTATAACAATTAAGCAACAGATAATTTTCAAAGATAAGTGAAATTAGATTACTAAGATATATTATGAGGGGAAAAACTATAACAGTTAAAGGAGGAAAGAGTAATACAGAGGCAGTTTATGTCAAGCTGAAACTAGATTATTAAAAAAACAGCAAGACAGGCTATTGGATTGTATATATACATTTTCTGTATTTGAAAGTGAAACAAGTATATGAAATTGGATTTATTCACAGGCTTGCATGAGCAAGAAATGTTGTTTTGTTCTCTTAAATTCAAATAAAATTGAGAGCCCCTGTTAGCCCTGATAGGAGGAGAGTTCACTCCGGGTCACTGTGTGTGAAGGCAGAAAAAACTTTGGCACTTTCTTCACTTGAGTTGCAGAAGAATCCACAGGGCATTTGTAGTGCTTGGACAATGGCACCTGTCATTATTATTCAAGCCTGAATTTCCCATGAAATCAGGTTATCCTGTGCTTACAAACCTGAGTAGGAATCTTAGCCAAAGGCGAGCATTCAGGTTCCTGGACTCTTCCACTTTCCTGAGATACCTCTAGGGGGTTGTGTATGCCATCTTCATTGCCTCCACTTGTCCCCCATCCTCTACCCAAGTCACTGCCTTTCTCTTATCACTTGATGTAATCGCCTCAAAAATCCTAGACTGTTAGGAAACAAAAGCAATGAAACGATCTTAGATCACATTTCTCTTTAAGTCCTGCCAAACCATTCTTCCTCTAGCAAGGGTTTTGCAAGAGGGATCTGGAGCTAGTCAGACTTCTGTTGGAGAAGGAGGATGGAGAAATACAGAGACAACAAAAAATAAATAAATAACTTACGTGTTGATCAGACACAAGTGTTTACATGTGCTGTTTTGTATTGGGGAGGTTAAGTAGAGGTGTAATGATT
Source organism: Oryx dammah (assembly GCF_014754425.2). Classification (NCBI taxonomy): domain Eukaryota; kingdom Metazoa; phylum Chordata; class Mammalia; order Artiodactyla; family Bovidae; genus Oryx; species Oryx dammah. The sequence continues at coordinate 63,248,449 of NW_024070203.1, forward strand.
TTCACGAGTCGTTATTGTGATTTTGGGATTACACAATTGGAGTCCAAATCCTAGCTTTTTAATTTACTAGCAAAGTGAGTTAGTATATGTTGTACAAGTATTTGAGCTTTAATATCCTCAGCTCATGGGTACTTTTGAGGTTGAAATGAATTGATTAGAATTATGTCTGGAACACAGTAAGTGCTCAATATGTGCTGATTGCTCTATAATATGTTCATTTAAATAGTCTGTTATCTAGTCATCTAAATTAACCATTAGAATGATGAGTATGTTTATAGTGTCTTAATAACCTGTATTCAGAAGTTTGGGGAGATTAGATACCATCCCACAGATGGTATCATCCTACATCATCCTACATCCTACATCCATCATCCTACATCCTACATCATCCTCAAAAAAGTTAAAAGATATACTTCAAGACAATTGTTTGTATTCATATTATTACCTGTAATTGGAATATACCAAAATCATCTGAATAGACATAAAGCTTTTGAGTATTTAAAATCACTTTAATGTTTAAGAAAACTTCCTTTGCTTTAATTAATCTCTTTCATTTGAAAGTCAGTCAGTTAAGCTGTATATGATCTTAGTCAAATAAATACTCTTAATAATTGATATAGGTGTCATACCTTTGTTTTATTGACATTATTTAAAAACAGTCATTTTGCTTATAGTCTTGAAATAAAATACAGTCTTTGTAGAAAAGGAATTTGACAGAATAATTACATGAATAAATGCAAAGGCTTATCTTTCAATGTGGTAGTATATATTTTAAATACCTAACATATAATTAATTATATGTAATACCCCAATATATAATGTATATTTGCCTTTCTAGTTAATGATAGCTTTTGATGGTAAACTCAAGGTTCTTACCATTTCCAAAGGTTTTTAAAAATTTTTCTTCAATATACTATATTTTAAAGCCAAGATTGGTATTTTTTCCCTAAAAAAATCACTCGTGCTACTAATTAATTAGCTGCTGCAGAATGAAAAGTGTTTTACAGAATGTTGTGCAGGAAAATAAGACTTTTATGGCTTCAATTTCCTATTAAACTGTTCTACTTCAGCATATTTAGGCAGATATTCATCTGTTGCTCAGCAACCTTCCCACAATAAATACCTTTATTGTGGAAAAATAGTCTTTCCTCCAAAATGCCAGCCCTTTCCTACCTGCCCACACCTCCCTTACATCCACTTGTTAGTAATGAACCTGCTGCTGCTACTGCTGCTAAGTCGCTTCAGTCATGTCCGACTCTGTGCGACCCCATAGACGGCAGCCCACCAGGCTCCCCCGTCCCTGGGATTCTCCAGGCAAGAACACTGGAGTGGGCTGCCATTTCCTTCTCCAATGCATGAAAGAGAAAAGTGAAAGTGAAGTCGCTCAGTTGTGTCCGACTCTTCGCGACCCCATGGACTGCAGCCTACCAGGCTCCTCCGTCCTTGGATTTTCCAGGCAAGAGTACTGGAGTAGGGTGCCATTGCCTTCTCTGAGTAATGAACCTAGTTCTTGCAAATCATGTAACAACCACACGGGCTCAGGTATCAACTTATAAATGCATCAGCAAGGAGTTTTCAGTGATCTTGCTGCAAGCTCCACTCACCTCACCAACACATACTTCTCAGCCTGCCCCTGTTATTTCCTTTGAGGAGAAGAAAACTTTACAATGAACTAATTCAAACTAGTTAAGCAATTGCTCTCAAATGTGAATTCTTTCAACCAAAAAGGTGTTTGTCTGATTATAACAGAACAGTTTGAGAAGGCAATATATAATCCTAAAGAGCATTTTCTTTTTTGAAGTAGCATCTGTATACACAGAAAACTGTGGTAGTAAGTATAGCTCCGTGATTCCATTTAAATCATACCCATATGTAAAACATGCATTATGTATGCTTTATATTTAGATATTAAAAAAATACAAACACCTAGAGCTAATAAAAAGTGACAACCCCTCCTCCCCACCCCAAACTGGAAGGCCATTTCAGAAGGAAATGGAGGATAAACATGGATACACTGAGACAGTCGAGGTAAGCAGCACACAGGGACATGATGGGCTAGGTCAGGATAAAGCCTTTTCTTTTTTTTTTTTTCTTTCAAACATGGTACATATAAAAGGTAACTCCACCAGTTGCTTTCCCTTGATTCTTTCCCTCTGCTCAGTTCAGTTCAGTTCAGTTTAGTTCAGTCACTCAGTCGTGTCCATCTCTTTGCGACCCCATGAGTCGCAGCACGCCAGGCCTCCCTGTCCATCACCAACTCCCGGAGTTCACTCAAATTCATGTACATCCAGTCGGTGATGCCATCCAGCCATTTCATCCTCTGTTGTCCCCTTTTCCTCCTGCCTCCAATCCCTCCCAGCATCAGAGTCTTTTCCAATGAGTCAACTCTTTGCATGAGGTGGCCAAAGTACTGGAGTTTCGACTTTAGCCTCAGTCCTTCCAAAGAACACCCAGGGTTGATCTCCTTCAGAATGGACTGGTTGGATCTCCTTGCAGTCCAAGGAACTCTCAAGAGTCTTCTCCAACACCACAGTTCAAAAGCATCAATTCTTCGGTGCTCAGCTTTCTTCTCAGTCCAACCCTCATATCCATACATGACCACTGGAAAAACCATAGCCTTGACTAGCCGGATCTCTGTTGACAAAGTAATGTCTCTGCTTTTGAATATGCTATCTAGGTTGGTCATAACTTTTCTTCCAAGGAGTAAGCGTCTTTTAATTTCATGGCTGCAATCACCATCTGCAGTGATTTTGGAGCCCCAGAAATAAAGTCTGCCACTGTTTCCACTGTTTCCCCATCTATTTCCCATGAAGTGATGAGACCAGATGCCATGATCTTAGTTTTCTGAATGTTGAGCTTTAAGCCAACTTGTACACAATATCAAATATCATCATTACAAAGTATTTTTGGGAGAGAAAACGGTGCTGGAGAATAGAAGAGGGAAATGCTACCCTTATTTGAAAAATCACAAATGAAGGAGTGATTTAGGTGTTCTTAGATGTTCCTTCCTTTTTTCATACTTATGTAATATAAACTACAATTATAATGTTTTTAGAGAGTTTATATCTGGATAGGTCAAATTTCTTTCTTATATTTTTATCTTTGAAATACATTTAATGCCATAAAGTAAAATGTTTTTATTTTTGAGAAATACAGAGTAGTACGTATATTCACATTCATTCTTCCTTCATATATTTATGAAACATTCAAGGAGACATGAGAGATACACAAGTATCAGACATGATTTTCACTTTTAAAATATCATTAATATATATCATTTATGAAAAACAGCAAGGCTCTGGAAGTGAAAGGGTTTCTTATATTACACTTTGGAATATAAAATATGTATAATAGGATCCCTTTTTCCTAACAAGGCCTTTAAATCTTCAATGAGAATTGACAGCTATTTCACAAGATTTAATATGGAAGGAAATTAGGCACAGAAGGAAAGTGTGTGTTAAGTGTGTGTTAAGTTACATTTGTTTGTTTGGGGAAAACCCAGAATGATATATCCTTCTTTTGCTGAGAGATAAGATCTGCTATAGGAAAGAGGTCTCAAAATGCAAGATTCTAGGAAATTGTTTTAGAAAGGTGTAAAGGGGCATTCTACCCCTTTCTCTAACTCTTATAAAATGTGACAAGGAGGCTGTGATTCTTATTTCAAAAGCTAGGTCCTCAAGTTTTATTGCCAGTATTGTCACTTTATGGAGGAAGATTATGCTTAGATACACAAAAGAGGCTTCAGTTGTATTTTGTGAATATTTATTCTTGTGAGTGGTGTATGTGTTTGTAACTGGGCATGTAAAATTTTTTTAAAAAAGACACCTTGGACCCACCACTGTACATTGTCAAGACTTCTAAAAATGTATGAAAAAGAGTGACAAGATACTGAAATTCCATTTTGCAACTTCATTTTAATCAACTAGGTGAAGCAAGAAATGTCTCTTTAAGAAAGAAAAGCTTCAGGATCATTGCAACCCTCTACTTAAACAATTTTTCCTTGGCATGAGCTTACTATATTTTTAGTACCAAGAAATTAGATGTCTGTTCTCTGACATTGTATTACAAAATGTGGTAACATATGTTATAGTCATATACATGCATTTATATACACATATAGTCTACATATGTGTACTATATATATATGTATTTTTTTGGTTGACCAACAGAGTACTCTTTATATGATTTTTATAACTTGGTATTTTCTATATTTCATTTAGGTAAAGGTATTTATGCTTGTTTGGCATGTGGGTTTAATTAATTCAGAATACAGAATTTTAATCTTGTATGTAAACAACTTGGCATTAGTATGTATTTTGTTGAATATTTGTTTTATAATCACTTATTTACTCTAGTAAATGCGGATTTGGTAAATGTATCACTAAATCTTGATATCATCAGTTTCAACTTAGATTGAAAATATTTATTCACTTTGAATTTTAAAGCAGAGAGATCACTTACATCTGATAAACAGTAACATATCCACTTGCAAAAGGTAATATTGATGTCCCGATTTAGTGCTTAGAAATTTAAATAGAGATACATAATATAAATATATATATATATATATCAATATATCAGTGAATTCAGAAAAAATAATGTATATTAAAGTATCAGGCCTAGGATTGGGGGCAGGAGGAGAAGGGGACGACAGAGGATGAGATGACTGGATGGCATCACTGACTCGATGGACTTGAGTCTGAGTGAACTCCGGGAGTTGGTGATGGACAGGGAGGCCTGGCATGCTGCAATTCACGGGGTTACAAAGAGTCGGACATGACTGAGCGACTGAACTGAACTGACTGAATTTATTTAATTCATGATCATAGAAAATCTGTTATTCAAATTAGTGATAACTTTTTTTTTTTACTATACTATAATCAACTTCTTTCACATTTCAATGTGTCAGAAATCTGAATTTAGGTGACAGCATTTTTGTGTTATCATACCATAGTTTAATGGTTCAATAGTTTCTTTCTTAGAGGTGAATCTTATAATTAAGAATATATTATATTTAGTTAATTAGATATTTTAATAACATTATCTTACATATGTTCAAAGTACATGCAGCATTTTAATCTTAAATCAAAACTTTATAAGACCAATATTGATCTGCCCTTTAAAATTAAGTAATAATCTGAATTTTCAGGATTTGTCTTTATTTTTATAGTCAGAGAAACAATTTCATACTAGGTAATGACTAGCCAAGGACTTCCCTGGTGGCTTAGATGGTAAAGAATTTGCCTGCAATGTGGAAAACCTGGGTTTGCTCCCTGAGTTGGGAAGGTCCCCTGGGAGGAGGGCATGGCAACCCAGTCTAGTATTCTTGCCTGGACAATCCCAATACAGAGGACCCTGGCAGGCTACAATCCATGGGGTTGCTAAGAGTTGGACAGAACTGAGTGACTAAGCACACAATGACTAGTCAAACATAGATTATTTATATTTTTCCTACATTTTAAGGACTACTTTCTATTTCAGTTTATTCATCCCTTCTATAAGTTGAATATTCATAGTACATACATATTCATCAAATTATACTATTAAATACTGAGCTATACAGATTTAGGATATTGGCATTTGTAATGTTTAAAGTGCAAAATATTTATTTTCCCAACTGCAGTATGCTTCCTGAAAATACATATGCTAACATTTATAGAGTATCTAAATGATGACTCACATAGAATTGCTGCATTAGTTGTATTTATATTTTATTTTGATGTTGTTTTGTATATTTTTCTTTTGCATGTTTTCATGTTAGATGTTTATTGCATTTTTTTCATTATATATCATGATACCACAAAATTATTCAGTTAGGAGTATTTTGTTATTAAAGCTTTTATTCAAATGTTTAATTTGAAATGCTAAACTTAGTGGAACAGAATATATGTTTTATATAAAATAATAAGACAAATATATCTAATAGCCACTTCTATGAATATGCACCTATCTTTAACATGTACTTGTATAGCTATATGCATTTTGGGATTTCCACTTATATCTCTAGCAACATGTTCTTTATGTTGTGATAAGTTAGACAGCAATTACAAAGCAATATAGCATAATTTTTTAAAAATATGTAAGGCCAACATTTTAATCAAAATGAAATTCAAATTCAATTTTTATTTAATATGTTTTCTAAATGACACATTTAAAAATTGCTTTACATAAATTATGTTTAGTCCTTTGCATATAGATATTGAAATAGGAAAGCATTCAAAAACAAATTTTATTATGATACTTAATAAAGTCCAAGTTTAATTATATAATTTAATTTTGCTGTTATATACATTTGCCAATTTACATGTGTAACATATGTCATTTTCCATTATCATAATTCCATGATGACATATATTTATGATTTTAGAAGCATGTTTATATATGTATATCATTTCATTTTATTTTTATTATATTTGGAAATGTTTTGTTTCAAATATTAATAAAATTATATTTTAGATGTGTTCATATTGTAAACATCTAATTTATAAATATATCTCAAGCAGTTTAGTTGACAGGATAATCTAATTGTGATAAACTGTATCGGGTATACATGATTTGTTTTCCAATGAAGAATGGGTACTTTGAATGTACAGTTTATTCGTAAATTTGGGTTGTATGTCTTGTAACATCATTTAACATTGTGCTATTATAGACAACACTTATATAACTGTATAGTATACTTAAAATTTTTTTTAAAAAACCAAACTCTTTAATATTCAATTAGATATATAATATATTCAATATGGTATTGTTGCTATATATAATCCTAAGCCTTTTTCCAGCATTGGCAATTTCCTTATAAAACAGTTAGGCATGCAAGATTATTGAGTGTTTTGAAACTGTTAAATAGTGCATTTTGACAATTTAAAAATCTTTGTTTCACACATTGACAATTTAAAATGGTACCAAAAATAGTATTCTAAGTTGGTCTACATTTTAGATAAATGGTTATAATATATGACATAACTATATGGTGATGGATGATTTTATTGCCTTATAAGGAAATCATTGTTTATGTGTATATATATATATATATATATATCTCAAAAATACATGATTAAATTTAGATGTACTTCTACTTCCTGCCATTATGAGATATACTAGTTTTTACTCTATATTCAATATTTACTCTATATTCAATATTTCAAATATTGAATATTCTAAACAAATCCATTTCACACTAACATTGTAAGCTATCATGGTTTAAGAATGTTGACATTAATCTTCAAGTAACTGTTACTTATCCAAATAAATCTTCAGTTTCCACACTTTTTCAAAGTGATGTTTTTGAAAGTTCAAAACAAAGCCATCAAATTTTCCTTTCTTTGGAATAATTCTTCATTTCATTATATTATTTGAAATATGACATTGCCATGTTAAAACTGTAATCATATTTCATGTGTGAAATTTATCCTCTTTATGATTGCTAGTATTACATTAAAATTATTTTTTAATCCATCTATTCTTTCATTTTTCTTTTGATAAATACTCCTTGAGGATCTGCTATGTACCAGGCACTATCCTAGATACTTGGGTTTCAGCAGTGAATGAAATTTGCCTAAATCTCAGCCTTCAGGGAGCTTGCATTCTAGTATGGGGAGGAAAAATTATGAAAACAGAATATTAGTAAAACATAAGAACTAGTTGGTAAAATATATTGTTGAAATATGTAGTTAGCTAGATTATGGTTATTAAATTGGTTTTTCAATGCTTTATTCAAATATTACACCCTGTTCTGAATTCAGGTTAAGAGAATAATATTGCCATTAGCCAGTGGTAGAGCTCTATTGCCGAAGATTTTAAGATTGGGATAGCTAGCAAATCCTGGGTCTAAATGCTACTAAAGATCAGTTCTAACTCACAAATTTGGTTAGGAAATGTATTTATTGCCTGGAGTCTTCAAGAATATGGGCATTTTGAAATTGGTTTGTTGATCTTAAAAAGATCAGTTTTAGCAGCAGCTTGGACACATTCCTAAGAATTACCCTAGATTCGTTTACCCAAATACTAGGGAATATTTGGGCTTCCCTGGTGGCTCAGATGGTAAAGAATCCACCTGCAATGCAGGATACCCAGGTTCAGTCCCTGGTTTGGGAAGATCCCCTGGGGAGTGAAGTGGCTACCCACTCCAGTATTCTTACCTGGAGAATCCTATGGACAGAGAAATGGACAAGCTACAGTCCATGGAGCAGAACAGAGTTGGACACAACTGACCAACTAAGCTCAGAGATTATTCAGGATTAATGTGATGACCTTCAATGATGGAACATAATAAATAGCTGTCTAATTTGCTTCTATGTTAAAGGCATAATAGACACACTGAGATTTGAGACAGTACAAATTCCACAATTTTTCATACTTTTAGGTTGCATTTAGCAACATGTTTGTATTTAGTTTCCTTTTTTAAACTAAACTTGAAAGCCCAGACATTATGATAAAGTTAGGAAGAGTTTAAAGCATTAGTTTCTTTCATAAAGAAAGGTACGGTTAAATTCCCCAGAAGAATAGTATGGACCAGGTAATTGTTTTTATAGTAATGAGTACATGGACATCAAAATGTCTGATTTACCATGAGATCAGTTACTAAATATTAGTAATGCAAGTGTAGTTATTAATCATGTGTAAAGAAAGCCTCCACCGTATATTAGCTTAGTAAACATTACTGGCTAATTTGCATAACCAATATGCATTTAGTAGATTCTGATCTTCACAAAATAACTTGAATATTCAATAGCATCTTTTTCTGATTAAGGCTTTAAAATATATTAAAAATCTTTAAAATTACTTGATAATTGTCATACTTCATTTACCACTGGTCACCACAAAGTATAATCATTTAATTCTTTTGAATTTCTAAATAAAATTTTAAAAAGTGGTAAACAATCCACCTGCTAATGCAGGGCACCCAAGAGACACAAGTTTGACCCCTGGGTCTGGAAGATCACTTGGAGTAGGAAATGGCAACTCACTCCAGTATTCTTGCTTTGCAAATTCTATGGACAGAGGAGCCTGGTGGGCTACAGTCTATGATGTAGCAAAGAATTTGACACAACAGAGCGACTGAGCACGCACACATATAACAACACAAGCTGGAAGAATTAGTAATGGAAAAGTACTCTTTTGCTTGCTTTTGAATGAGAGACTGCTCTTGTTTGACTTCCTTTTTGACTTTAAAGCAGAAACCTGAATTAGTTGTTCTACTAATCACCTGCCTACAGCTAAAGAGGGGTGGGGGAAGAAGGCAGAACATGTTCAAATCACATAATGTGATATAGCTGTTTTGTCTCTTGCAAAGTGATTAAAATATTCCTTTGCATCTTGTCTAATATATATGTGTATATATATATATATATGGACAGAAGTTTGAAATGCAGTTTGTTGAGAAGGCAAAGTATATGAAGACTTACACCCTTCAATGGCTTTAAAAAATAGTCAGAAGTTTTCTAACCAGGAGCTGACTATTGGTTCTAATTAGTAGTTGTTCCTCCAAAATTCAGTTATTTTTTTTCTTATTAGGCATTTTAGCTGTCAAGATCCATTTAAGCATATCTTCAATCAGTTTCATGCTTCTGTTATAAAAATTGCATCTTTTTGTCATTATGTGAGAATTATTCTCTACCAAGAGAATAATTTTTGAAAAAAAATTTTTGAAAAAAGAGTTTAAGTGAAAAAAGAGTTTAAGTGAAAGAAAAAGAAAATCCTAATTTGGAGTCTTTAAAACAATTATAAAATTATAGTGAACTTTTATAAGATTAAGAATATGGAGATTTACTGTGACATATTTATGAGATATTTGGAAATTTTAAACTACTTTTTAAAACTATTTTGTATGAATGAAATTTTCATGCTAATAGTTAATTTTGATAATTTCTAAATAAAATAATTTGTGTATTTTAACTAATTGAAAATTGGTTAATCTCAAATTTTACTTTAAAAGTCTGAAAAATATTACCCAACTTCCAAAACAACCCACTAAATTCTAAAGTATATATATAGTTCATGACATTGAATATTTTATCATGTTGGCTTTTTTTCTGGCAAATGAAGTAAAGATAGATATTTACAAGGAGTAATTATTTCAGAGGTTTTTTTTAAATCATTTTGTCTTCAATTTTGTTTTGATTTTTAAATTCTCCTTTCTTCACTTGTCTTAAAATAAAAAAGAAAAATGATATTTTTCCCAGAAATCATGATGAGTCATGGCATAGACTATTCAAAGCATACTTTTGAGAAAAGTGTGGTTACATAGTTACCCATTCTGTCAAAACTTGTCACTTACTAGGCATTTGTTGCTAAAAATCATCTGTAAATAAATAATGAATAAGATTTACTCAAGGTCAGATAAAGGGTTTACTGTTTCTCCTTTTTCTCCCTATTGTGTTACAGTTAAAATGTGATATGTTTATGTGTAATAACTCTTCCATACATTGATTGATATAAACAAAACATCAGATCTGGTTACTTCACATTTTAGTGGCGTGTTTGTGTTTTGCCTTTTTATGTTAATTTTACTTAAGATGATAGAAGAGAATATAATTTATGAAATTTATCAGAAAAAAAAACAACATTTAAAAGAAAAAGTTAGCATCTAGTGCTACTGTGTCCCACAGGTTCTTCTACATTGACCCACACTACCTCCACTGGTGAGTTAGAGGAGCATAACAGGACTGCCACTGGTGCTATTGCTGTTGCTAGCACATCTGCAGATGTTACTGTATCCAGTGTTACAGCTGTCACCATCCATAGACTTTCCGAGGAACAGCGAGTGCAAGTAAAGAATCTCAGAAATTCAGGTCTGGACCCCAACACATCCAAGGACGGGCTCTCACCTCATCAAGCAGATACACAAAGTACAAGGAGAAGACCAAGAAATGCTGAACAGATAGAAAGAACTAAAGAGCTTGCAGTTGTTACTCATAGAGGTATTGGATGTTATTTTACTTGTGCCCATTTAGTTACAACCAAAGCTATATTTTGGTAATGATTCCAATTAGAGAATGAGCTGAAACAGAGCCAAGATGTAGGAAATGCAAGAAAGAATTCAAAGTAGCTGAAAAATATAGACAGTAAGCCAGAACTTGAATATTTGAAAACATAAAAGTTAGAATTAAAAAAAAAATCAAAATGAAATTCAAATGTTGGAGGGAGGAGGGAGTAAATATAGAAAGAAAATAATACATTAATGATAGTAAAAACAAACTACCTATTGTGTATTATATACCAATTATGGTATCTAGAGAAAATCTAATTAAAATAACCATTTTTCTATTAATAAGTGTACATATTTACAAACTGATGATTTAGCCAATGTAGTAGTTTTCATATTTGCATGAATTTTTTGTTATACAAATGCCAATTAATTATTAAGAAAATAGATAACTCGATTGGGAACAATGGGAACATTATATCTGGTGATTATTTTATATAGCTTATTCTACTATTTCTGAATTACCTATTGACCCATATGATTGTACTGAGAACAGATTTCTCATTTTGAAAAGGTAACAGGCTATTATTCCAGGCTTCCCTTGTGTCTCAGCTGGTAAAGAATCTTCCTGCAATGTGGGATACCTGGGTTCGATCCCTGGGTTGGGAAGATCCCCTTGAGAAGGGGAAGTTTACACGCTCTATTATTCTGGCCAGGAGAATTCCATGGATTATAGTCCAAGGGGTCGCAAAGAGTCGGACCCGACTGAGCGACTTTCCCTTTCCCTTTCAACAGTTATTCCTTGGTATTATGACTCCAGATTTAAGTGTTCCTTAATTTCCTACTTTAATTTTTAGAGATAAAAATATCAGAGTCAAATTATATGTTGATAATTTTCTAGTCAATTAATATAAACCTATAGTTGACAAAATTTAGGAAGTATAGCAAGAATTTTTTTTTCTGTTTTTTGGCATCAGCTTCACTGGAAAAAATAGTGCAATATGAAACACTAAAGAAACTTTATACTGATGTATTCATCAGTGGAAATATTAATGAAGTGAACATATTTCAAGTACAAATATTTACTCCAGCTCTGTTTCCAACTCAAAGTTATATATTCTCCAAAATAGCAATGATTTTTGTAGTATGATTATGTATAGTTTGCATGATATAGGTAATGGAAAACCATTCAGATGCTTAGTACAGACTGAGGAAAAAAAATTAAGACATCTTTGCATAAGCTGATTGAAAATCATACATCTCAGAAATTCATTTTCCATCAGAATTCGTACTGAAAGTAGTTACCTTGATTCTCTTTAATAAGAAGCATTCTAAAATGAATACTTAGCATGTGGTAATCTCCTTTAAAGGATTAAATTAATATCACCTTAGTTCTCTATTCACTCTCCTACCATGACTACTTCTGCTCATGTGAATATAGGGATCATTATCAGATTTACAATTGTTTAATCAAGTAGATAGATTTTTTTATTACAGGAAGTAAAAATATGTAAATATGTAAATATTGAAATATTGATTAAGAAAAAAGCCCTTCAGTTTAGTGTTTTCACCCTCTTTGGAAATTTGCATGCACTAACATAGACGCATTTCCCTGTATTCATTCTGTTGTCCATTGAAAAAAAAGGCAAGTAATCTTTGGACATGAGTTTATTGTTTATTAACTAATAATACATATGTTTCAGGTAAAGTTTGCCATCAAATGATTTGAGAAACCTTGGTGCTATATATATATTAAATATTTTGTAGAACTTAAACAAATAATTCAGACTGAAAAGAGAATAGTTATCAATTATTAAAGTGATTTGAAAGTTAATCTAAAATTTTGAAGTGCATTCAGCCAAATTTCAATTAAGCATCAAGATTACACCCTTAATTAATTTCAGTGCTCAAATTTTCTCAATTGTTATAATAATATTCCAATGCTGTGTTAGCATTCATAGCATTAGACGTGTTTCACTCATATTCTTTCTAGAATAGTGTTTATGAATATGATATTCAGTGATGCCATCTACCTTGGAAATAAATATTTTTAATTATTGATATTTAAATTATGCGTACAGAAAACATTTTAAATGTTATGTTCATTTTTAGTGACTTAAATTATTATACTTGCATCAAATCTTTATACAACCTCAATATATAGTTGTATTTTCAGACATAAAGCAGTCCTCAAAGACTTGACTCCTAAGCTGGACTGAATCTCTAAATAGGAATTTGCTGACATGAAAACAATATTCTTTTAAACAATAAATTTCAGCTTACCTAACATACCTGACATACCAACTGACATCTGTTCTGTGCAAAATAAGGATAAATAATACATGCCCCTTCTTTGAGAGACTGAGAGAGAGTAGAGGACATGGAGAAATCCATCCTGGTGGGACAAGGAAGATTTTGTAAAGCTCATGGCTGAGCAGAGTACTAAAGGAGATATAGGATGTATGTGGGCAGTGAGTCCTTTAATTGATGTTTTAGATGAGTCAATAAAGATAATACAAAACTAGCTTGCTTAATTTTCCTAGATATTTTAGAGGAAAAAATGTCTTGTTCTTCTATTCCATTCTCCACAATGTAGTCAGAATTACCTTGTAAAAATGAAAACCTGATCACATTCCTTCATTGCTTTAAAGCTTCCACTGATTTCCCAGTGACTTTGGGAATAAAACCAAACTTGATGATACCCCATGGGATCCTCTTATGTTTTTTTGTCTACATCTCCAAATTCATCTCATGCAACTCTGATAATCACTCTCTGTGTTTTTTGCCAAACAGAATTACTTTTAGCTTATTCTTTTTTGCCTCAGGCTAGTCCCATAAGCTATTCCTTCCTTTCAACCAAATCATTCTAATTCCTTTTCCAAGATTTAGCTGAAATTGTTAATTCCTGGAAATTTAGAATTTCCTGTTGTAACTCACCATTTTAAATTCTGTAGGTAGGGAGAGGATGAGTCTTGTTCATGGTTCATTCCCAGTGCTTAGAATAGCTTCTGACTCATAGACATATTTAGATAATATTTAGTAAACGGTTGAATAAATATTTGCAATTTCACTAGCCAGAGTATTCATTCAACTTACTTAAAGGCTAAAAATTATATTTTTCAATATAATGAAATGTTCATGTAGTTCAATTTAAAAATAGCTATTTTGTTATAATTATAATAACCAATGTTTTTAACCCCTTTGAAAACCAAATGTATTCTTACAAACTTAAAATGAAATATTGCTTTTTTATTATATTACTACTTAAAATTCACAGAGTAAAATTAGATATAAATGCCTTGCTTATGGCCGTTTTACATTTATAAAATCAAAGAAAATTTATTGATAAACACAAAATAATAAAGTCAGTAAACTATATATGAATAAATATGAATGTAATATTATGAATATTATTTTGCTGAGATTATCATCTAAAGCATATATACAATAGAGATTGTGATAGCATAGGTTTTTTTGATGTCTACAAGTGCATACAAAGTTTTGCACTGTGATCATGTACATTTTTCATTTTTTTTCTATTCGTACTGCAATTAAACTTTCATGTCTATGATGTCTTTTGATCATTGCTACTTTCTAATTGGTCTATTCTTAATAACTTGAGGCAATTAAAGTACTTAGTATTATCACTATGAAAACAAAGAAAACATAAATACTGAAATTGCACTTAGTATGTGGCACTTGGTATTTGTTAAGTGTGTCGACTCAAAAGTCTACATATTAATTTATGAAAAATTAAGTCACTGTAATGAATTTATTATAAAAGCTGCACAATTAATTTGAAAAAAGCTTAGAATATTTATCAAAGGTTTTTCAATCTCTGTAGGGTTCTGCTCCAATTAATTTTTCCTATAGTACTATAATTAAGCATCAGTGATTCAGTTCAAGGTATGTTCTTAAAAAATTTTTTTTTTCAGTTTCTACTTGTTCTCAGTGAAAGAAAACTTATGATTTTTTTCCATTTGAAAAGAGTCTTAGACATGAAATAAAATATAAAGAAGTAAAAGAGAAAAATATTGATGAAGAATGTTGGTTTAAATCTTCTTTAAATAGTGTGTGAACGCCACAGCTTATTAGCGCCCAATAGTTTTCAAAATGAACATTTGATTTTATTGATTGGATTTTAGTTTACTTTTCTTACCTACTGTGCATGAGAGTCTTTTCGGGTCCCATGAAATATTAGCGTTGAATTTCCCTATCAGTAAAATAGTATTGTAGCATTATATTAGGGTTATAGTGAGGATTAAACACAGTATTAGGTGGAAATGCCAAGAATCCTCAAGTATTTTCTCCCAGTGTAAAGGCAAAACAAAATTGCTCACCATTATTGGTTAGTTTTCAGGTCAGAGAACTAGGGCTGAGTCTGTACTCTTTCCCTTATTAGGTGTATGATTTTGAACAATAGCTTCAACTTTAGAACCTGAAATTTCTTGGTAACTGAGAGTACCTACCAGTAGGTATTTCATAATTATGTGAAAGAATTTAGCACAGTTGTTGGCTTATGTTCAGCAGATAGTAATTGTGTTATTTTTACTATTATTCATCAAATATATTTAACTCTTGCTATCTATGTGACATTGCTCTGGACAGTAGAGGTATAAAAATGTACAATGCAGGCTGTACTATTGAGTAGTCTATATAACTTATTTTATAAAGGAAAGCTTATTATGAGAAACATTGCTAGAGCAGTGTTTTTTTTTTTTTTTTTTTTTTTAATGTTACTGAAGTAAAGGAAAGGGATCTTTTGCTCTAAATATAAAAGTCAAGAAAGGCTGCACAGACATAAGATATTCGTACAAATTCTTGAGAGATGAACAGAAGTTTTCAACTAGTAAATTTTGTTTATATTACTAAGATATATAAAAATTGCTTTAAGTGGATAATGTGCTGAATAGAAATATGATGACTGTATATCAAAATAAGTAAAAGAAATATTCAAACTTCCTTAAAAGGATTATTTGCAGTTATATAAATAAACCTAAAAACAATTGATCTTTTTAGTTTATAGAATATCTAGATGTTTAAAATTAGATACCATAGTATCTAGTGATATTTTAAATTCCATCAGAATAGTTTGTTGTTTAAGTATAAGATTTTTTTGAAATTATTTATTAATATTTATATAAAATACCTTTTCTAACAATCTCTAAATAGCATAATTCATTACTATATCTCTAAGAGATTTTAATTCATTGTTGACTTAAAACAGTAAGAAATATGTAGTATGATTAAAACATTAAGTAAAGGGTCCTTAATTTCTAGGATTTTATATTTTAAAATAGATGGAATCTTTTAGATCATTTACTACAACACCATTACTTCTTATAGGGAATTGTCATCTGAAAAAGGCCATGTGAAAACCCAATCTTCCTACTGATAAACTAGTATTCATTCATCCTTCTATTTACTCATGGTTCATAAAGGCTTAATGCATGAAGACCCTTTTATTAGGTGATATTAAGGTTAAAGTAATATAGATGACAACCATATTTGGGTTTTCTTCCTCAAGAGTTTAATATTTATATTATTAAAAATAGTCATTTAATGTCTTTTACTCTAGATAGGTTTTTAAACCATTGTTTTTCTTACATAATACAGTAGAATGAGATTTCTTTTTTCCCCAGTATGTAGATAATTCCTGTCTGCTGTTAATAAGCAACCTTGGTAGCTGCTACTTTCATGTAAAAGTGTCAATATATTCTTCTGAAAAGTTCCCATATACATATATAATAATTATAAACACTCTTTTATTGTTTTTCTTAGAAATTTAGATGACTGTATCATCTTGTATAGTCAAATATGTGTCATTAGCATTTAATGCCATTGATGGTACTTGTTTTGATGTAATGTAGCAAATGCTTCCAGTATATTTAATAGCTAATGATCTTATTAATAGGATTGAACAGGGTTTTAACTTAGTTTATAAGATAAGGAGGGCTTCCCTAGTGGCTCAGATGGTAAAGAATCCACTTGCAATGCGGGAGACAAGGGTTTGATCCCTGAGTTGGGAAAATGCCTTGGAGGAGGGCATGACAACCCATTCCAGTATTCTTGCCAGGAGAATCCCCATGGACAGAAGAGCCTGGCAGGCTACAGTCCATGGGATTGCAAAGAATCCGACATGACTGAGTGACTAAACACAGCACGTAATGTAACATGAAATTATATTTAACTGAAATTTAATATGATGTATAAATGCTCCCATAAGGGCAGCATAAAAGAAAATCTATTTTAATTACCAGCTTGTAAGTAGAATTTTTAATTGTTTTCAACTTTAAGGTAAGAATAGTTAATTCAGCATACATTATTAACTTTAGGTCAGCAATTTTAATCCAAACAAAAGCAGGAATTAAAAAAATATAAGCAATATTTTTTTCAAGTAACATCATCTGAGTTTTACATTGCTCAATAAAAAGAGGAAAACATCTGATGAGTATTGCTACTCCTGCTTTCTTTTGGTCTCTATTTGCATGGAATATCTTTTTCCAGCCCTTTACTTTCAGTCTGTATGTGTCCCCTGTTTTGAGGTGGGTCTCTTATAGACAACATATATATGGGTCCAATTAAAATAAATAAATTTATACTTTTAAAAAAAGAAAAAAAAAGAGGAAAACAACATACTATCAGATATACAATCTACATTGAATTTCCAGTTTATTTCAAAAGTCACATACTATGGTATGTAACCATTTTGTTTAAAACAGTGGACTGTAATATGACAAAAACTCTATTGTGTAGAAATAACAGTTCTTGAGTGCCTAGTAGGTGCCTTTCACTAATAGGTTATTTGGCCACATGTAAAATACAGTTTAAGTCAATAGTTTGCAAGAACCTGTTTCAAACTATATATTAATATCTTTATAGAGTATAGATTTATAAATAAATAACATTCTTTTTTATTAATCTTCATAAGCTGCATCACCATGAGAAAATTCATTTATGGATGGTTACTTAGATCTTTGTGGATACTGATATGTGTTTATCAAGTATCAGGGCTTATTACACATATTATCTCAATGCTTAATCATATAAGCTTAAGTTTACAAAATTTAAAATATGGCCTCTATTTTCAAAGGAAAAGTATAGAGATAAGATAATAGTAAAAAATTATTGGTCAATTCTAAGAGAAACAATTTCTACAGAATGAGTATGTTAGGATGAGTTATAGGTACCTTTTAAAATTATACTATATTATATGTAGGAGAGATCAAACCTGTTCTGCCATAGGTTGTAGAACTTAGTGTATGAAATCACAGGAGGATACTAAATATAGAGAAAACTATTCTAACACTGAGTTTTGTTCAAATATAGATTGTGTGCTCCAGAAAGCAGCAAATTCCTAAGTCACTGATAAGATATATAAGCATAGCTTGACGGACAAATTGAGTATTTGGAAAGTATTTAAGCATCAAAGTATTGAAATGATATGACCACCTCTGTCCCTTCTAATCCAAGTGTCTATCCAGAGATCTCGTACATTAATTGATAGATTTATCGTCATCTTCTATTTTCTCTTGAGCTTTGAACTGGCCTGGACTTAACTTTATGGTTATCTCATTGTAGAGAGAGATAAATTAAAGCAAGCATAGAAGTGGCCAACACTACTATCGAGATAGTTGGATTGGCACTCTCCTTATCCCAGTTAATGGAAGTCAGCCATATAAACATTTTTCACCAGGACCACTGCCATATATATGCCTTAAGTTCCAGAACCTTTTCATTTGAGGACCTAACTTTTAGGTAGTTAATGTCCAACATTAACTTTAACATTAATGTCCAACAGGTCCTTTATCAAGACTTTCATTTGTCCGTTCCTTTGTTCCATCCTTCCCTTCCCTTCCTTTTCCCCCTCCCCTCCCATCCCCTCCCCTTCATTTCTCTCCCCTCCACTCTCCCCCTCCTTCCTTCCTTTCTTTTATCTTTCCTTTTCCTTTTCTTTCTTTCTTTTAGTGCTATTTCTTCACTTCCTTCTTCCTTCCTTCTATACATTCATCCTTACTTGTCTTCCTTATTGTTTTCTTTGTTTCTTTCTTCAACAAAAATTCACTGACTATTCGCATGTCATATTTTCTTCTAGTCCTTTGTTTATACAACATTGAACAAAACCTGGTTCATTGAGTTTATATTTAAATGAGGAGAAAAAGACAAGGAAATAAGCAAATAACTACCTAATGGCAGAGAAAACAACTAGATAGAAAGAGCTTGAGTTTTGCTTGCAAAAAAGCAAGCCTGATGTGCCTGGCTACTGTTGCTAAGTCTCTTCAGTCATGTCTGACTCTGTGCGACCCCATAGACAGCAGCCCACCAGGCTCCCCCATCCCTGGGATTCTCCAAGCAAGAACACTGGAGTGGGTTGCCATTTCCTTCTCCATTGCATGAAAGGAAAAGTGAAAGTGAAGTCACTCAGTTGTGTCTGACTCTTAGAGACCCCATGGACTGCAGCCTACCAGGCTCCTCTGTCCAGGGGACTTTCCAGGTGAGAGTACTAGAATGGGTTGCCATTGCCTTCTCCTGATGTGCCTGGAGTTCAGTGGAAAAAAAAGGAAAGCGGAGATCAGCTGAGAAACTGGCAGGAATTAGACTATATAGGCTTTGAGGCCTAGGTAAAGAGATTTGTTTTAATCTAAATGAGAGAGGAAGCAATTGGTAGACTTTATATTATCTAATATAACTTTTTATAAGACATCATTTTAGCAGGACAATCCCCAGGTGTGGGCATAGCAATCCACTCCAATATTCTCAGAGAGTCCTGTGGACAGGAGCCTGGTGGGCTACAGTCCATGGGGTCGCAAAGGTTTGGACATGACTGCATGACTAAGCATGCACACACATAAGAAATTTTAAGTAAGCAGGAGCAGGCGGACAAACTAGTATGGTATACAGATGTCAATTATTGATTGATACAGATTTTGGAGTCTAAGTCTTACACTATGGTTCTCAAATTTCAGTGTGAACACAAAACACCTTGCAGTCTTACTCAAATGCAAATTGTGATTTCATGAATTTTTGATGGAATCAGAGATTCTGCATTTCTAACAAATTTACATGAGGATTATAATTATGGAGAGAGACCAGTACATACCCAGCAGTACATGATAACTGGCCACTCTCCATGAAATCTTGTTCTCCACTAGAATATTTACAATGTTAGTAAACCATCTCAGATAATATGGTAAAAGTTATTTCTATAAAAATGACTATACTGGTGGGAGATTAACTAGTGGAAGGGATATTTTCTGGCAGATGGATTTTCCAGATCAACTTTAATGACAATAATTAATTCTGTCAACCCTTAGGAATGACTGAGCAGATTATATTACTTATGATTTTACTGGAAAAAATTGATGAATAATTGATGAAAGCATTCCCAAGCCTAATTTTAACTCCATTTATTGCTTTTTTTACCCTAAATCTATATCTTAAAATTATTTTTTAAATGTATTATCAAATAACAGAAAAAAACAAGGTTTTACTTTTACTTAACATGATTCAAATCTTTGAAAGTATGATAGGTAAAAGCAAAAGATAGTGAAAATCAGGATATGGAAAATGATTGCCAAGTCAAAAATTTTCATGATTGAATAAATATGCATCATCTTCTATTTTATATAAATGATGAATTTGCACTTGCCTGCTCAAATTCTCATGTCCTTCTTTATGAGTTTATTTGCTGTATTAATGTTCATGAATGTTTATCATAAATAATAACAAGATACAACATTTATGACATTTAAAAAATTGGTTATGTATGATTTTGAAGGTACTTTGATTTATTAAATTAACTATTAGTCTTTTGTGTAAGAACTTTGACACTGTTAGAGTAAATATTTATTTAACACATAGGGAACTGATAACATTTAGGTGGGTATACTATATATAAATGTTGACTGTTGCATTCTTTATCAATATCTTATCTTTATGTTGTTTTTTGCATTGTTCTCTTGACTATTTTCCTAATCATATTATTTTTTTGAAAATTGTGTTAATGTTGATACTTGTAGCAATTAAAATCCATGTCCCAAAATGTACCAATTTATTATTTAAATACATAATTATTTATTGAATATCATCTTCATATTTCATTTCCATATTTCATCACATTTGTGAAATTATGAAAACTATCATTCATAACAGTAAATATATTTTTATATTTTGCTGAATAAGTTGTATTTAGGGAGAAAGAAGAGAAAAAATAAAATGTTAGAAATTGCTTGGTAACAGATTTTACATTCTTAAAAGGTACTAGATAGAAATACTCTAAAATTACTGAGGACCTTTATGACAGTATTAAGCATGAAAATTTGTTTTTTTCACATATGATGTATCTGCAAATAATCATTTTAACAGTTTTATTCAATGCTACCCCTCAAGCCATGCTTTTGAGTTATTCCTATGCAGAGATTTTAAGTACTTCCAATAACCTCAATGTTTTCCTTTAAGTAAGTCTAAGGAAGCATACATCTTTTCACATTAACTGCAACTGTCATCTTGTAACAAGGATCTTATTTCATAAGTGGTATGTTTTTTTTTAGATTTTCAGCCCCATTTTTATGCTCACCAGTAATTATTAATCAGAGATTTTGATACCTTATTGTTTATATTAACATATTATCTCATTTATATAGAATGAGCAAACAAGGGAAATACTACTAATATGTATAGCATAAAAGAAAGAGAGTCTTAACTTTAAAGAACAAAGATGGCAATGATTTTATGTGTAACTGGCTTCCCCAAATGGTTATCAGAGATAATTATTTTGCCTGTGAATGAAATGGTCACAATGACTGTGGGGTTGTGGTTTTTAAATCTTTTTCCTTGTAAAAGTATTTGGAAGGGGCTAGACATTCTATTTGTGCTCAAAGCTGGTGCCAAAGTGGACTCTGCCTTTTGGAGTATGAAAGTATGGTTCTATGTTAGACATTTTTATCTTGTTCAGAGTTATTTTGGGGCATTTTCACCCACATTTGCAGCAAGCTGCTTCCCTCCATATAGTTTTCTAGAGCATATGGATACCCTGCTGTGCACAGTGTGAAATCACACAATTAAGCTTCACAATTTTAGGAAGAGAAGAACCTTTATATATGGCAGAACAGCATGGTGTTAGGTTTGGGGTGCATTGCATAGTGTATTTTTTTCCTCCTATCTAATCATTTTTATTCTAAACCATGGACTATAGCTTTTTAGTGTTGATGCTTAACTTTTCTTTTTCTTTGTCTTCAAATGGCATTTCTTCATAATACCAAATGGGATTAAAGTGTGAGAGATTTCTAGATTGATTTTGTCCAGACAAATTAGAAAATTTTTATTTACTTGGCTTACATTCAGGAAGTGAGGAGAGTGGAAAGCAGCGAACAGTGGCAGTCATCAACTCTCCTGAACTTTTCCATTTGAAAGGAATGAGCCAAAGCTGATTTTACTAAAAAAACAAAACAAAACTGTATGGTAATTTGAGTTTCACCTAACAGTTGGCTTTTGCTACACCTTTTATTCATCTGTTTATATTTTAAAAATAAGACTTCGAGAGGCTTCACACCATGGGATTATGCCTGGCACTATCAGTTAATAGTTAATACTATTTAGTACTAAATTCAGTTAATGAAACTGGCTCTGCTCCATACTAAAGTAAACCATCCTTAAAATCAGATATTGTTGCCTTCTATTATTAGCTTTTCATTAAAAAAAAAAAATAATGTGGATAGAGTAAACTAATCCAGTCCATTTGTGATTTCCCAGGATATATTTCAGTTGTTATTTCTGACTGGATATATGAAATGCTGTTATTCATGGTCAGGTGGTGGTGTTGATGCTAGGACTGAAGTTTTAAAGTCAAATGAATGAATGTATTTTACTAGTATATGTATTGGGCAATCTACTTAGCCTTTCTCCACTTTTATGTCTAGAAAGGAGGAAAATAATCCCATTTTGAATGGCTATTTTGTGGTTTAAATGAGACAGTGGAGAGAGTACCTATGCTTTAGACACACAACCATTAACTGATACTGCCCACTTCTGGAGACTTTACAAGAAGAAAATACGCTTTAGTTACATTAAAAGTTTTATCAGATAAAGGTATGTGAACAGAGTAAGAAAACAATTAGCACAGAGTTTTAAATTTCTTACATAGCTGATTTCCTTAGAAATAAAATATGTAGTCTAATTGGCTTCCTTAGTGGCTCAGTGGTGAAGAATCTACCTGCAGTGTAGGAGATGTGGGTTTGATCTCTGGATGGGGAATATTCCCTGGAAGGAAATGGCAACCCACTCCAGTGTTCTTGCCTGGAGAATTCCATGGACAGAGAAGCCTGGAAGGCTATAGTCCTTGGGATCGCAGAGTTGGACATGACTGAAGCAACAGAATGAGCATTAGCATATAGTATAATGCAATATTGATAGAGAATTATGGAAACTGCTGATATATATAGCTATATTTAGCTCTGTTCATATGGATCTCATGTATAAGTTATTACTAAAATAATGTGTAGTATCCAGTCCATCTTAGGTTTCTGTTAGCCCCACATTTATTTTTCTTGCCAGCTTTACCTTTGTTTCAATTACTCTCCAAATTCAGTACAGCTAATTCACTTGCCTTCCTTTTTATATCCTCGATCCTTGTGAATGCTCTATGCTTCTTGAGGAAATAATTGCTTGAAAGGACATAAGATGTGTGCTCTAGATTTCAAAACAAGTAAAGAAGTAAGCAACCAGTGGTAGAATGATGAGCAATAACCATCCCTATTTCTACTTAGATGTTATCTATTTAAGTTTAAGAGTCATTATAAACAAATTGAGAGATGACGTTTAATATAGTATCTGAAAAAAACCAAATCTCTAATGATTTCCTTGTGCCAGTGGTATATCTATAGAGTCTGTAGGGAAACTATTGAATATGGGCTAATTCAAGGAAGGTTTATTTACAAAGGGATTACTTGTAAATAAGCATATGTAAAGTACCACAAGGGATCATGCACCTAGGGTAGTAGCAACTAGGCTGTCATTATTCCCTACCCATTGGGATGAAGGAAGGGAGAGATGTTGGACAGATATATATATATAGATATAGATGTATGGCATAAAACAGACTAGTAACTTTCAGTTAAGGGCCCATCTCCAGTTAGCATAGTCGGAGAGACCTTTTAGAACAATCCTGATCCTACTTTCCTTCTTCCCTCTATCTTCCTGCTGCAGTTCTCTGGAGTTTGTTGATAGAACCTGGAGCATCTCAAATTTAAGTGTTCATAAGAATTACATAGTGGTCTTGTTAAAAGCTAATTTTAATTCATTAAGTCTGGGAGGGCTTGATAATCTGTTTTTCTAACAAGTCCTTAGTTGATGTTGGTGCTGCTAGTGTAATGCCACAGTTTGTGTAGCAGGATGTAGCTTATTCAGGTCAACCAATGTACAAAGAATAAGGAGGAGAATAGATCTGGAAAAGCACGTGGCAAGGCATAAAAAATGTGGAAAGGTATGGATGGGCTGTGAGAAGAACATAGATAAGTTATGATGAGAGTGCTTTGTTGTCTTCAATAGCCATGATTATAGCAGCATAACCCTGTGTCAAATACACTGTCAGAGTACATCTATGCTTGTTTAAAACAATCGGTAGAGATATCAAGCCTCCCTTGTGAAGAACTTTAGATAGACTATAATAATCTTATATCAGAAGAAAGAGGGGATATTGCTGCTTATTAAAGTAATAACATCTTCTGGATATTTTATTTAAAATTACTCAGTGTACTTAAGAAATTTGTAGTGGAAGAATATATTCCACTGCCATCAAGCTTATGATATGCATTACCCATGGTCACTCTTATTCAAACAGTTGGCTTCTTTCTGAATTAGTCTCATATTAGAGGCATTATACTATAGATAAATGATCTCTGACATTATGTATAAAACAAATATGTGATATAAAATTATGTCACTCATTTTAACTTAAAAAACATTATAGACTTGCAGGTATATTTTTGTTTTAGAGATCATCTGAGAAGTTTTGCCTAATCTTCATATTTTCTAAGGCTTTCATGTGAAAACCAGAGGCATTCTAAGCAGTCAAAAAAAAAAGAAGAAAAATTTAATTTTATCATTCTTTATGTTACACTATATAGTAAAAATATATTTCAGTAAAATTAATTAGTGAAAAGAGAAAAAAATTAAAAATAAAAGAAATATAAAATAATCACCATTCAAAAATCATAGGATATCAAAGCAAAAAAGTACATAAGAAAATGATTGAATTGAGTGGATATTAATATTTAACTGTAGGACTAAAGATAATTTTTAAAAGTTCACTTAAAGCTGTTAGAAAATGAAGATTAAACTTTATTAAATTAAGGCTGAGACAGTTGTAAAAGTGTTAAAAGTATTTGTGAACCATACCAATGGTAACTGTTTCTATATGGTGACTCTTATTATGCCAATTATAAGAATCCCTAAAGAGAATATAAAAATTCCACATTTTTCTTACAATCCTGACATTTTACTGCACACCGTAACTGTAAGACCTGTTACACTAAGCATTGTGTGTGCATCTGCAGGTGTCTACATAAGTGCAATGGATTTCTGAAGTTGTTCCATTTCTGGAAGAGAAGAGAGCCCATATACAAATTTTAGAATCTTTATCCAATAATTAGCATCCACTATTTATTAAATAAAAATAAAAAATTAATTCAATCTGGAAGACCTATGAAAATTAGCAAATTGATTTTACAAAATATGATGTCTTCTTTCACACTTATACTTGGTTCAGTTTTCTAAGTAAAAATTTTAGACTTATTTCTTAGTCTGAAGTGGTTGAAAAATAAAATTTCAAAGACTTATGGTTTAGGCTGATTTTTTACAACTATGAGACCTTATAGCCTTAGAATCTTTGTAAAAATGAAAATGGGCCTGTTACAAGAATGACATAAATTATGCTGAATACCTACACATATGTTTGTAATAACTGTTATGATTATATGTTAACATTTAAGAATGTTTCTATACATTTATACCAAATATACTAGTTTGGCCAAAGGATTTGGAGGGGTTTATAATGATATAAAAAAATAAAATTAAAGTTGGAAATCCAGGGAAAATTTATGAATTTGTATAACATCTCTAAACAATGAAAAAGACATAACACAAAATAGTTGAGAAATTTTATGATAGTGCATCCCCAATTGAAATGTCTTCTGAAAATGACCAGATCTTAAAATTATAAATAATTAAATAGCTAACATTTACTGAACTTTTCCATGTCCTGATTCTTGGTATTTATTGTAGAATTTAAGTATATAACACAATATATGATTGTAAATTCTCTTTCAACTAAAAAGAGGGGATCATAAGTGCTAGTCACAAGCTAGCAGGGTAGCATATATAGATATTTTGGACTTAAAAAATATTAAAGTATCTAAACTATATTCCTTAACTCTAGTGATTTTTAAAAGGTAAAATGCATTATATTTAAGTAGTTATAAAATTTAATATTCATCATTTCTTATAAAGTTAGTTGATCTAATTCTGTCATTTAAAAATATTTAGACCTTGCATATCCCTAAAATGTAAGTCTTTAAAAATGAACTTTCAGTGTTTTTGAACATGTTTCATTGCACCACTAATTTTCTTATCAAATGGAAGCCAGTATTACTTCTTTTCTTCTAACATCTTCTAAAATAAAATATTTTTGGAAACACTCATGAACCACTTACTAATATGCTGCTGAATTTTCTATACTTTTTTACTGTATAGGCCAGAAACATGATTTACTTGCAACATACCTTTAGTCACTTGCTAAAATTACACTACAGAAATATTTATAAAGCTAATATTCTTTTTCTAAGAAATTTATATCCAATGGTAAATTTTACATGAAAGATAGTAAAGAGTATCAGAGTAGTACTACCTAATTTTTACTGGCATCAGTGTAGTTTCTTTTTTTTAAATATATAAATTTATTTATTTTAATTGGAGGGTAATTACTTTACAATATTGTATTGGTTTTGCCATACATCTTTCTTCTAACGATAATATGGGATGGAATGATCAATTATCAGCCTTCATGTTACATATATTATGAAGAATTATTCTACCAGTGTAGAATGTAGGGGGAAAAAAAAAAAAAAACAGTGCTAACGTTTTTAGGCCTGTAACAGGGAACCGCCATTTACTTTCAAACCAATGAAACTTACTTTCAGAACATAGTAAACTACTTCTATAGTCTCAACACATTTTAATCTTTGAGATAAAATTGATATTTCTGATTAGTCTTTCCTTCTTCCTTTGCTCTAAATTCTATACCTAAATAATATGGGTAAATTAGTGAATCTCTTAGGAATATATAGAGAAGTTAAACAACTTGTTCCATGTCTTATGGGACTAGAACACAGGTTTCCCAACTTCTGGTCCAGTGAGAGAAATACTACAAATAACAGGCTGTGTTTTAAAGATCTGTAATAAAATCCCTACCAAGTGATTGAATTTCTTCATTACACATGTAAATGTACCTATTGTCAATGTTGAGATGAGCCATATTCTCAAGTTGGAACACATACACACACACATGAACACACATTAGTTAATTTTGATAACCAAAACAAAAACAGGCAAAATTTTATTAGTGTATTTTTTTTATTGAATATAAAGATAAAGGCATAATGATACTTATTTCAAAGTAAAAAGTAGGAATTATTTATCAAATTTTAAAAGGAGAGAAAGTCACTGTCTATTTGAGAAGTTGAATCATAAATAACCCCCGAATCAATAGGATTCAAACTCTCTCAAAAAAAAATTATTTTCATATTCAGAAGGGCTGTCATACTCTCACTTAATCACAGATTTACAATGAACTTATTACCACTTACAAGATAAATTATAGTCAAGATGCCTACTTCAAATTTGGAAAATTAAACAGAATTTTGCATTTATTTTTATTATTGTATTTAAATATAGATGTTCAGATAACATTTAATAAATAGTGGCCAATGTTTCTCTACAGAAACATACAAATCCTATTTCTCCATACAAATCTAAAACAGTACTTTCCAGTGAAAAAATGTTCTGCTCACTAAAACTAAACATGTCTGTTTCTTCTTTTTCAAAGATAAATGTTCTCAAAAATTATAAGTTTTCACTGTATATACATAGCAGTGAAATAGAATAAAAAATATTGGTGTGTGACTTTGAGGTTATATAGTAAAGAGTGTATCAATTTTAAAATAAGAAAATTGAAGCCATGAAATGTTTTATGACTAAATTTTAGAAGCTCAGTGATAGAAGGAAGA
The DNA here is from genome assembly GCF_014754425.2 of Oryx dammah. Taxonomy (NCBI): domain Eukaryota; kingdom Metazoa; phylum Chordata; class Mammalia; order Artiodactyla; family Bovidae; genus Oryx; species Oryx dammah. The sequence goes on from NW_024070203.1 coordinate 63,276,655, forward strand.
CTTGAAGATCATCTTTTCTAAACCTCCAGCTGATGGCTGAATTCCTGTTAGTCCATTTGCGTAATGTGGTTAGTTTCCTAATGGTTAAAAGTGGCACCAGCACTTTGATTTTATAAATGAAGACTCTGTAACATAAAAATAAGCTCATACGCCACCTGCTTCGCACACACACACAAAAAAGTGTTGATATTTGAAACAGAATCTAGCGCTTTATCCATATGTGGACATATATGATTATTTTTAATAAGACATTGTAAATTTAATAATTTTAAATAAGTAACTTTAGGTGATTAACATGGAAGTTACATGAGGTTTATGTAACACCAAACAACATCAGTATTTTAGTAAGTTTTTAAAATCCATTTTATAAATTAAAATTCATTGTGAAAATATTGATTTGGAAAATACTGCAATGATAATTCTCTACAGTGATTTAAAACTGCATAAATGAGGATTATAAGAACAAAATGTTTTTAGTGTCTTGGGCTTACAACTAAAAAGATGGATTTGATTTTGAGCCTAATATATTCCTTTCTGACAGATATTTTCCATAATATAAGATATTATGAAATAATATGAAAAATTATGAAATATATAAATTTATGAAATTTTATAAATTTATTTTTATAAAAAATATTTCATTATGTTAAATATGGCATGATCAAACCAAAAAAGTAATAAGTGAAAATGAACAAAATTGTTTAGCATGTGAAAAGTGAAAAGCAGAAGAAAATGCAGGTGATGGATCTCTGCATATATGTCTACATGTCTTGCATTTAATGAAATATATTAAAAAGTTATCAGAACATGCATAGTTGAAAAAGCTTTTCAGATAAAAATATTTCATCCTGAGCATTTATTTCTTTCCTTCCTAATTCATTACTAATCAAGGAAACTATCTGAACAAAATGCCTCCAGTTAAATAGAATTTACAATATTGCATATATACATTCAGTCATCCACTTGTGCAACAAAAACCTCTTATGTACAAGAATGCTGCTTCTTTTGAGAAACTCACAGTACAGTGGAAGAGATCAACACAAGCAGCACATTGTCTTTTATCATTTAAAAAATGATATACAACATATTTTAATATCTCTGTGATAAAATAAATGTGACATGCTTATAGCTGAAATACACGTGTAGAAAAAGTTAGATTAATTTTATTAGATAAATGTGATGATTAGCAGCACTTATTCTTGATATCATGGCAATATTTAATACATATTCCTTGTAAAATGTGATAAATATATCTTTTATGGCATATATTTGAGAATTAACATCGCACTGATTTATGATTTAGAGCATATCTTACAATTGGTACTTGTAGTATTTGTCCTCTCAGTTTATTAATATTCAAGAAAAGATATGTGATATGCTCTTTGTATTGAAATTATAAAATTATCTAAATTATGGGTTTACTGTTAAACATATTTTAAAATTTTGGTTAATTTAAATTTTATGTTATTTTTCTATTCACTCCTTTTTATCCCTAAAATGGGTATTCTCCTGGCTTTCCATCTTCTGCATCTGTTTTACAACTATTTTTTACTTTTTACTTTTCTTCAATAAAAATTGATAAATAGATGCTTTTAAAAAATAAGGCCAGGTCCTTTCAGAACCAGAAAGCTATTTAAAACTTCTTAAATAATCAAGTTTAAATGTAAGAACATTACATAAACCTCGTTTCTACACACATATACACACACATACACTCACACAGAGTAGTTTTCATAATTGACTATTTCTAGTAACTGAGCTCTTTGAGCCTCTGGACTTTTCTTTCCAATTTTCTTCTTTGAGTTTATAATCTTTTCATGTTTTCTTTATTCTTTAAGTATTTCAGATATGTGTTAAAAATACTGTGAAATTTTGCAACCCCTCTGTAATATTAATTTTATAATGTAGAGAAAAGTAGAGGTAGAATTTCTATTTATAATTCATATTTAGATCAGGAGAATCTAGAATTGTGCCTCAAAATACAAAATGCAAATTTTGTTAAAAATAATTTCAGACAGCAGGAAAATTTACAAGTAGCAGAACTAAATTTAAAGCAACCAGCCAAATACAACAGTAGGACTAAACTTCAGCTTACCTTAAGGGGTTGGGGTGTGTAAGAGGATTACAACAAAAAACATAACCTGAAAAAGATACAGCCATTCTTTTACTCTAAATAAAGGGCCTCAGATAAAGAATCTCAAAATTGTAAAGTAGTCATCTAGTCCTAACTACTTAATTTAAGAGAATAGACTGAGATAAAAAGGCAGATTCTTGTCCAAAATCAATAGCTACTAAAGAATCAGATCTTTTAAATCCTACTTCAAGGATCATTTTCATCTTTTTTTTTTAAATATTATGTATCAGTAGCTCATAACTATATATTTCAGTAAGCCATCAGACTCTGTCTCTATCTTTGTACTTTTAAAGTTAGTGAGCAGGAAAAAAATAAAAAAATCCCTTCAAAATCAACAAAATACCCTTCATTTGAACTAACTGGGTAAAATGGTAAGTAAGAATTAGTGTAATGATCACTTTAAATCTTCTAACAGCAATCAGTTTTACTGTTTTCAAATTCATGGAATGAACAAAACCTAATTGCCAAAATGTTTCAGGCTATCATTTCTATCTGTAGTCCTAATAAAAAGCAATATGTAAAGCAATTCAAATTATAATTGAGGAAGCTAAATATATCCCTTGCATTCTTGTTCCTGTGTTTTTAAATACAATAATTGTTATTTAAATGTATCATTAGATCAGTTTACATAATACTTTTTTAATTAGTAAGGTTTTAATTAAAATTTCTTTAACTTTATTTCACTTGGTGTCATTAAAACTTAAATAAAGTAGAAAGTAGTCTTCTGGACTAGTTTATCACTTTTATAGGAGCTGTAGTTAACAAAATAATTTACAGTTAAAAGATAATAATTTCATCTAAAATACTAAAATACTTGAAAAAATGTTTCTAAAATATTCCAAGTTACTTCATTGAGTTTATGTGTTTCTTTAGGCAAATCCAGTCATACCTGCTTTGGTAACGGTGAAATATGCTAGCCTTTTATGATGTTTATTTAATATCATAATATCAAAAATAGTAGCAACATATTTTAGATGAAATCCAAAAAGTTGTGATTCACTTTCATAAATATCATACAATATAGTCTGAACATTGATCATTGTTCAAAAGCAGTGTTTATGAAATTTGGAAATGGTTATCAGAAGAAATAATAAAATACATTTTAAGGTTTTTGAAGGATGTAATTTTCTTAAATGTGTCCTAACATTTAAGTTAAGCTAAATTACTTTAAAAATACATTAGTTTATTTAAAAAAGCAGATTCATTAAATTCTTCCCACTTTTATATCAGTATTTTTATTTTTCTAGTTTAGTTTTTCATAAAATTAGATGAATTCAAATGATTTATGATAATTAATTTTTTTTTTTTTTTTTGCTTTTCTACAAAAGCTCATTAGTGTTTAAAAGTACCTATATATGTTTGCAGGATTCTCCCTATAGAACCTTTAAAATTTTTATACCGCTTGGTATTTTTACTATTTAGTAATCAGATTGCTATTTTTTTCCTTTATTTTCTTCCGGGTACCCTACATCAGGCTTAAGAAAGCAGTTTCTTTAACTTGCATAATACCATGCTAACAAAATTTGTTAACTTGAATTTCATTTTGAAATTGTGTATCCTGATACATGTTTTTGTTTGTTTTCTTAACTAGTGAAAAAGGCCATAGATTTTAAATCTAGAGGATTTAAATTGTTTCCAGGGAAAGACAACAGCAACAAGTTTTCTATCTGTGAGTGTACTCCTTTTTTTGTTTCTTTCTCTAGTGCAAGAGTGAAGTTTGTGGTTGTCTATGTTGTTTGTGTGTTTTATAAAAATGTTTGTGTATTTAGCAAATTAACTGCATTAATATATATATAACATGCATGGTTATTATTCAATATTTTCTTATATTTAAATGCATACTGAATTTTAGGTTAATGTGGTAGATGTTGGAGCTCAGATTGTTTCAAAATGTAAAAAATAAAAACTCTTTTGATCTAGCATGTTGATAACATTCTAGTTTTCTAATTCTAGTATGTGAGATTAAAAAATGAGTAAAAATAATTAAATTGATGATTTCTTGTAGGAATTTTTGTTTGAACATATCTACATTTCAACATGATTATTTTTATAAGGGAAAATTTTAATAGCAATTTTTCATTTAAGGGAAAAGATATTTTAGTTTGAGTTAATTTATTCAAATTCTTTAAGTCAAGAACTTTGTAAATGAATTAACTAATTAACTTTTTTAAGATAAATCTCATGAAATGAACTGAATTACATATATTTATGTGTGCCGCAGTACACAGTTTTGCTTAATATTCAGGGATTTATAGATCATCTGAAGTTCATCCATAACCCTCAGATTAAGAATCATCAAACTAGAATATTCATTATTATATGAATATAAATGAACATACAATAAAACATTTAAGAGAGCTATGCATTTTTCAATATTAATCAGTAGTAGTTTATAGATACATATTATAAATTTTGAAAGAAGATATGACACCACATCTGATTTCTGAAATGCCTTATTGATAATAAATAAGGTTAATTCTTATAAATACATGTTATTCTTTTTTAGAGAATATATATATTTTAGCATTATTTATTTTTATTCAATTCCAAATGATCTGATGAAATAAGTTTAAAATTATTTCTAAAACAGTCACTTACTATATCAGATAAAGGTTCTACCCTCATATTTGACTTTTATTTGAAACAGTAAATGATATAATTGAGCAATTACAGCAATTATCAAAAGCAAACTTGGAGCTTGTTGGTATCAAATATTTTAAAGTGTTCTAATTTTAATATATGATTTTCACATTTTGTTAGATTTGTGAATATGAAACCAAACATAGGAGATATTAGTAGGAAATCCTCAAATTGGATTACCTGTTTGGAAAGCATTAGACAGTTCATTTCAAAGTATTTAGTCATATAATAATGCTTTATTGTTTATTGTAATTTGTTTATTTAGTTAGTTAATTGGAGGAAAATTGCCTTATAGTGTTTACAATTTTGTGTTGGTTTCTACCGTGAAAAGTGAAAGCTCAGTCATGTCCGACTCTTTGCGACCCCATGGGCTGTACCTACCAGGCTCCTCTGTCCATGGGATTTTCTGGGCAAGAATACTGGAGTGGGTTGCCATTTCCTTCCCCAGGAGATCTTCCCCACCCATGGATCAAACCGAGGTCTCCCGTATTGTAGACAGATGCTTTACCATCTGAGCCACGAAGCCACCAGGGAAGAAAGCCACCTGGAAAGAAAGCCACCAGGGAAGAAAGCCACCAGGTTTCTGCCATACAACAGAGTAAATCTGTTATAATTACAGTGTTGTATTTTTAGGATTAAAACATATTTTCAAACTAGATATATTAGTTTTTAAGAACAATAAATAATCTATAATATTTTCAGTATAACTATTTGATACATTTCAGAGAGAAAAAATTTTTTTTATAATAAAAATATGAACAGAAAAATTTTGTTAGATGAAATTATTCTGACATATCAAGTTTTATCATGTCAACATGAAATAAATGTTTGCAGACTTAAATAATTCTGTTTACTACTTTTCCCTAAATATTTTGTGTGGTTAATGTGTTTGTTTTGGAAACTAAGGAGAATTATAAGCTATTTCTTTTTTCCTTTTCCTCATTTTGGCTAGAAAAATGTTATTTTGTATGCTTCATACTTCAAAATTTTCCATGTCCTGGGGAAATCAGGCTATTACTGAACATCTGAGATTTATCAAGGAATTAAGATGTATATAACTCTACATCACCAGCAATTATTTTACAGTATATATAAATGTATCATAATAACATGATGTATACCTTAACATTAAACAACGTTACATGTCAAATTTATTTAGCAAAAAAAAAAAAGTTGTATGTAGCTCTTTATACTTGGTACATTGCCTTAGAGGACATTCATATTATTTTCATTGTTCTTGTACAGTGGTTATGAGGGTGAACAAAAAGGGGATTAAGACATGAGTGTGTCTGGGGAGACAAATAAACCCTAATTAAATATATATATATATATTTTTTTTCTTTTTTAACTAAAAAATTACTTTTAAATTGTCAGGAATACAATTATTGAGACAAAAATAAGAAAATTACTCATAAAGCAAAATGTGTTATTTACTTCATAATTTTAAAATAAATTTTGCGTTCATCCGTTCTAGCTTATGTAAGAGGTAAAATATACTCTTGAGCTTTCTTATTTTTCTTTTTGAATATAAATCCATTTTCAATAAGACAAAATTATTTTTGTCAATTCTTTGATAGTCACAAAGTAATAAACCAATATAATTTTAAATTTTATTTTTCTACAATTTTTTCCTCAAATGTTTAGTACCTATTAATAGTTTAAAATATATATTATCTATGATTGATCACAGAGAGGTTTATAATGCTTTAGTTTTTTATCATTATCATATACTTGTTATCAAGTAAGCATTTGGGTTTTCATCTGTTTGAATAATTTATTTAAAACAGGGCCAAATTTTCAAAGAAGACAATTTTTATATGACATTAAACATTCACATAAAATAAAATTATAAAGCTTATATTATTTGAAAAAACAATTCTATCATAAGAATTTCCAGAAGTGAGCATAATTATAGAGGACATGAACTACAGACGTTTTCAAAGTGTGTCTTCCCATAATAGCACCTTTAAATTTTAACTAAGAAGTAAATTAATAAGAGATTTAGGAAACTGCAACAGTTTTCATGGGAAGAATTTCATTGTTTAAATGGCTAATTCAAATTATTTTTCCAACTTTGGTACCTGATGTCTGTGTAGTCTATCTATATCTTGTTGTTTATCAAAGATAATAGATTTGCAAATAAAGTAAAAACTATTTTTAATTTAGAAAATAAAATATTTTTATATTTAAAAATGTTCAATTGATTGAACTTAGTCTTGCCCACTTTTTTTAATATTATATACTATATAAAATTAGATGGTTCAGAAAACTTGCTTATAATAATAGTATTTTATTCTGATATTGACTAATTTTATAGTGTTTTCAAGCTAAAACATAGTATAATAGAGTGCAAAAAGATTCTTATAGCACATTTTATAAATACATATATAATAAACATACTTCAATGTTACATGAAATGACAATTCATCCAATTTTTAAAATTCTGCTTTAAATTTTAAAATTTAAAATTAAATTTAAATTTTAAATTTTAAATTCTTTTCTCCTTTCTGTTTTTTTTTTTTTTCCTGCTGATATGTGGGGAAAGGGATTCATATTGTATTAGTAGTAGCAGTAGTAATGATAATAATAACAGTATTATTGTTATCATTAAGATCAGAGCAAAAGGAATATTCCCATAGTCATGTTTTTTTCAAGAGACAGGGCCCTGTCCATGTAATTAATTTTAAAAGAGCATGCATATTCTTTTTACAAGTTATTATTCAAATTGAAAGAAGTAAAAGTGATATATATTTGTCCAATTGTTTGAATGGCATTATTTAGTGAAAACAGGTAATTGAATGGATACTAACTTCATTTAAATGTCTTGGCATCACTAGCTACAGAAAATTATCTAGTATCTAAATATCAGAAGGGCTTCTCAGGTGGTGCTAGTGGTAAAGAACTCACCTGCTAATGCAGGAGAGGTAATATAAGAGAGAGGTAATATAAGAAAGAAGTAATATAAGAAATATGATATAAGAAATAAACCAGCATTTTTATGCTACTTGATTATTAAAAGGTGTTTCCCAGGTGGTGCTAGTGGTAAAGGACCCACCTGTCAAGGCATGAGACATAAGAGACATGGGTTCCATTCCTGGGTCAGGAAAATCCCCTTTAGGAGGGCATGGCAACCCACTCCAGTATTCTTTTCTGTAGAATCCCATGGACAGAGGAGCCTGGTGGGGAATCGACTTAGCATGCATGCAAATATAAGAAAAATAGATGATATACTTTTTTTTTTTTTTAGTTTTAAATACTTTAACTAAAAAACCTTAAATATATATATCTTGCAGAAGCTCTCCTCTATTTTCTTCACATTTTAAATTGGGAACTTTTTCACCTATTGTAGATATCCAGAAACAGTAGTTTGAAAGGTACTTTTCAAATAGACAAAAGTAATTTGACAATTAAATCTTAAGAACTGGGATTAATTAAGTGAACATGGTGAAAATTATAAATATGCTTTGCATTATTCACTATCTGAGCCACTAGGGAAGAAAAATAAAATATTTGGAAAAGTGTTTTCAGTTTTAATTATTGATACCATTTTGCCCTTCTGAACTTTCTGTATAGGATGGAGTACTCAAGGGTTAAGAGTAGAATTTCTTGAATCAGTCTGCCAAGGTTGCAACCTAGACCACGGCAGAAAGTAGAAATAGGACTTTAGAAATATGTTTTAACCTCTCTATATCTCAGTTTCCTCACCTGTAGGAAATGTATAATAATAGTAGCTACCCTTCAGATTCTTGTGAAAATTGAATGAGTTGATACATGTAAAAGGTGTAGATTGCTGCTGCTGCTGCTGCTGCTGCTGCTGCTAAGTCGTTTCAGTCGTGTCCGACTCTGTGTGACCCCGTAGATGGCAGCCCACCAGGCTCCCCCATCCCTGAAATTCTCCAGGCAAGAATACTGGAGTGGGTTGCCATTTCCTTCTCCAATGCATGAAAGTGAAAAGTGAAAGTGAAGTCGCTCAGTCGTGTCCGACTCCTAGCGACCCCATGGACTATAGCCCACCAGGCTCCTCTGTCCATGGGATTTTCCAGGCAAGAGTACTGGAATGGGGTGCCATTGCCTTCTCCAAAAGGTGTAGATTAGTTACTGACATATAGTAAGTATGATGTAAGTGTTAGCTGCTGTTAAAATTTATTAAACTAGGTAATAATGATGATAAAGTGGAAAAATAAGACATTTATTTTTTATTTTCAAATATATTCCCCCATTTCTATACTTATATATAATTTGTGTTATAAATTTAATATACTAATGTAAGAAGCCTGTATCATGCCACTACCTTTTCTTATTTCTATCATATGTTAAAAAGTCACATTTTAATGATATATACTATAACATTTTCAAAAGTCAGAGATAAGAAACACAGTGCTTCCCATAGAAAAAATATTCTACTCACTGTAAACAGTGTATAACACATTGTTTTTAATTAAACTACTAGGAAATATTCACTGAGAAATCATTACCCCCATCTGGGTACTGTAGGAATATTAAAGTAATTACAGCTTTTTCCTTATCTTTATCACGTATATATTTGTATATACAGCAATGGAATATGAAACTATGAAAGAGTATGATAAGATAATTTAAAAATTAAATATAAAATTGTTCATGTTAGAAAGTAAAAGTGAAAGTGAAGTCGCTCAGTCATGTCAGACTCTTTGCGACCCCATGGACTGTAGCCTACCAGGCTTCTCTGTCCATGGAATTTTCCAGGCAAGAATATTGGAGTGAGTTGACATTTCCTTCTCCAGGAGATCTTCCCTACCCAGGGATTGAACCTGGGTTTCCCTCATTGCAGGCAGATGCTTTATCATCTGAGCCATCAGGGAGGATTAGAATATCTGAAAAGAAATGAGAGATTGTGTTTTGCAAAAGGTGGGACTTGAGCTGAGTCCTGAACATTATATATAGAATTGTGATAGCTAAAGAGGAAGAAAAGGAAAACATGAAGACTTGGAGAAGGCACAAAACAAAGAAGGAGCATGGCTAACCATTAAACTTGCATAAAAATAAAGAATCTGTTGGACTTGGGTTATGGATGTATCTTGGTGGCTATTGGGAAATATAATAGATATGCTTCGAAATCTAGAATCATAGGACAGTAATGAAAGCTCTGTTTGAGAAAGTTTAATTCTCTTCTAGTACTCAAGATGAATTGGAAGAGAATGATAATAGAAAAAAAAATCAAAGATTAAGTTAGATTTGAGCATGCACATGAAATGATTAGATTTTTGGTAGGGACCTAGTAGCCCACTGAAAGATCAGGAAGGAGCTTGGGGGGAAAAAAAAAAGATACAACCTTAGGTTGGAAGTCCTTAGCAAAGAGAGAACTTTTCAAGTCATGAAGAAAATTCAGCATATTGAGGATTGTGGATCAGTGCCTTTAAATTTGCCCTCTGTATATGATATAAGCTAAAGTAAAAGAGTGGCCAAAAGAAAACATAATAACAAAAACCAGAGAAGTAAAATAAATTAGCAAGTCAGCAGACCGAGAAAATGAAAACAAAAAATCACATGTATTGTATGCATTAGTGAATTTATAATTAAGTTGAGAGCAATAAAAATATATGTGAGGGTATTTGAGAAAGTAATTTTTATAGAATAAAAGTGCAGAATTTCATACCTAGTTGAAAATATGACAGCTTTATCAGAGTTATGACTGTTGGTCATACTTATCTTAATAAGCAAGATACTTATCTTGCTATCTGATAAATCAATTTAAATAAGTTGACAATCCATGCTAAATGATGCAGGGATCCAGTGTTTTTAAACATTGACTCTTCATTAGAATCCCCTGTAAGATTATTTAAAAAACAAACAAGAAAACAACAACAAAACAAACTGGTTCACAGTGTCTGCCCAGAGTTATTGCATTAGAATATTTAGACAGAAAAGTAAGCATCTGTTCTTTCAAAAAAAAAAAAAAAAAACACTCTATAGGTGATTCCAATTCACAGTGTAGGACAAGAACCATAGCAAAGTTTAGATTTGTTCATTTCTGGAGTCTCTACTCAGGTCCTATTCCTTTCTTTAAAAAGCAGATAAGTTGATGAAGAGCAAATAGAAATTATTCTCCAATTTGCTATAAGATTGAATTCATGAAACAGTGTCACTCAGATATTTCAGACTTCATCTGGTTTAATAATCTTCCCACTAAAATAAAAGATTTCTTAGGGAATTATTTATTTACTGTGATCACATTCACTGAAAATATCAATACATAATTTATTAATAGGCTGTTCTGAAGAAACTTTTGAAAGTGTACAATGACTAACTAAAACATAGTCATGGGACTTGTTAAAGGGTAAAGCCCTTAATTTATTAGATTTTCAGCATTATAGCATAATTCAATGACATGCTTGATAATTTGCACCACAGTTTTATTTTCACATTGGCAGAATAAATTCCTTGTTATATACCAGTTAAAAAGTGCCATTATCCTTAAACTTTTTCCATAAAGTTTTATTTTTATGTTGCAACTTTAAAAATAACAAGTATCTGATTACACTGATATAACTGGTAGTGACTTCTCTGCTGCCAATAATTAATGGAAACTCTGGCAATGATACCTAGGGAGTGCATTACCAGAGATTTCACAATTTTATAGTAATTAAAAATAAAGTGTTAACTGTTAATGTGTTAATATTCAAAGTAATATGTCATTGAATAGAAACATGAAAATTATGCTTTATATATCCACAAATTAAAAAGTGTTTTTGCTCTCGTTATTGGTTTATAAAATTATATTTAACTTTCTATGTGTAAATTATAGTGATTGGAATAATAAAATACAAAAATATATTTTATGTACAATTTGAAATGAATATCACTCTTGATTTTCTAATCATACATGTTTTGATTCTTTCTTTTCTTGTTTTCCTGTTGTTTCAGTAAATGAGGGAGGTATTAAGACAGCTTCCAATTTATGCCCAGATCCCGGAGAACCAGAAAATGGGAAGAGAGTTGGATCAGATTTTAGGTACGATTTTAAATTGTTTATTTCATTATTAACTTTGTTAAAGTTTATTTTAATTTAAATTTCAAATATAACTAATAGTATGGAGATGAAGATGTGGTGACTTAAAAGTGTGGCAGCTAGATTTCACTGATGTGTTATGATTAATAATATTTCACAGAAGTGACTAATTAAATAACATCAAATTTATTAGGGAACTGTTTAAAGTTTAAATGATTAATTTATTGTCATGTGCTATGTGGGAGAAGTGGGTTGGATCCCTGGGTTGGGAAGATTCCCTGGAGGAGGGCATGGCAACCCACTCCAGTATACTTGCCTGGAGAATCATCATGGACAGAGGAGCCTGGCAGGCTACAGTCCATGGGGTCACAAGAAGCTGGACATGACTGAGCAACTCAGCACAGCACAGCACCATAAGTGAAAAATCATGAGATTCAACTTGAAATACGTGAGTTTGAATTCATATTCTGATGTTTATTAATTGTCTGATCTTGAGTAAGTTTTTCAATCCTGTCTGCCAGAGTTCCCTCTTCTGTAACATGTAAATCAAATTATCACATAGAATGATGTTTCAAATGAGATACTGCATGTGAAATCTTTCTGCAAATGTTCTATAAACATTTTATTTAAAAGGAAATTTAATTTGAATAAGTTTTATCTCCATCTTAAATTTAGTATTTATTTTAAAAATTGAAATTAAGTTTACTTACGGTTTAGAAAATATACATAGTAGACTAGGCTTCCCAGGTGGTGCTAGAGGTAAAGAATCTGCCTGCCAATGCAGGAAATAAAAAAGACATGGCTTCCATCCCTGGTTCGGAAAGATCTCCTGGAGGAGGGCACAGTAACCCACTCCAGTATTCTTCACTGGAGAATCCCATGGACAGAAGAGACTGGTGGACTACAGTTCATGAGGTTGCAGAGAGTCAGACACGACTGAAGCTATTTAGCACACAGAGCACTCATGGTTAAATGTGTCAAAGGAATAGTGCACTCAGTAGTGTGGTAACTATTAATTTACACTATGACACAATATTGTTTAAAAATATTGAATTTTCAGTAGTCCTCTGAATGTAACACTTTACAAATAAAAGATACAAAAATCCTATAAAATACTAAGTGATAATTTAGTTCACAAATACTGTTTTCACAAAATATTCATAATATATTAAATTTAAAAATGATAATGGTTATAGTTTCACATACTACACATTTATATTCTTTACTTTGTTATTCTGTTTGTGTAAAGGACAAATGATATGCTGAAGAAATTCCCGGTGACTAAAAAGGTAGTTCTTATAATAAAAACCTATGAATATTTTGTCTCCATGGATCATTTGACTTAAAGTTATATTTTGATATTCTTGGAGGGGAAAACAATATTATTTCAATATGAATAAAATTGTAATTTTTTAAAAAAATTGCAGAACTTTAACCAGGCTGATAATTAATACAGATAATATTGTTTAAAAAATCACATTAAAAAGAAATTCAGAAGACCTGGAATCCAGTTAGAATTAGAGCTTAATAAACTAAGTAAGTATATTAAAAATCAACTAAATCTCAATCTCAGTAGTTAAAAGTGATATTTTATAGACTGCAAAGTGTCATCAGTATACCTGGTATTTGTACATATATTCTTTATTTAATAAAAACCCTATAATAATAAAACCTATAATAAAAAACCTGTTTGTTATTTTATTCCACTTTGGCTCAGGTAAAATATCTGCCTGCAATGCAGGAGACTCAGGTTCGATCCCTGGGTTGGAAAGATCCCTTGGAAAAGGGAATGGCTTTCAGAGAAGGCAATGGCAACCCACTCCAGTGCTCTTGCCTGGAGAATCTCATGGATGGAGGAGCCTGGTAGGCTACAGTCCATGGGGTCACTAAGAGTCAGACACAACTGAACAACTTCGCTTTCACTTTTCACTTTCATGCATTGGAGAAGGAAATGGCAACCCACTCCAGTATTCTTGCCTGGAGAATCCCAGGGACAGAGGAGCTTGTTGGGCTGCCATCTATGGGGTCGCACAGAGTTGGACACGACTGATGCGACTTTGCAGCAGCAGCAGCACCCACTCCAGTATTCTTGCCTAGAGAATTCCATGGAGAGGAGAGCCTACAGTTCATGGCATCAAAAAGAATCAGACACAACTGAGCAACTAACACTTTTATTTTTACTTACAAATGATAAAACTGAAAGTCTACTTATCCAGCTAATAATTTTATGGAGCTGGAATTTGAACTCATTACTTCCTGATTCTATATCTTGACCCTTTAATCATTGTGTTACATTATGCTTTGAAACCAAACAAACTTCATTCAGATACAATTCTTACAATCACCCATCAATATATGGTCTTTTCTGAGGATGTTTTCCTCAGATCTAAAAATGATAATACCTGTTTCCTAGGATTGAGGGGAATATTGCATGAGATATGTAAACATGGTAGCAAACTTAAGACTAATAAGCATTTAATTCTAGCTGCTATTACAGTATGAAAAGGTAACTGGAAATAATTATCATTGATGTATCTATTTGGTCTCACTTTTTACAAAAATATGGGGTTTATTAGAAATAGGCTTGTTACTATTAGTAATAGTAATATAGTGGGTTAAAGTACCTTTCAGTAAATTTCAAATCATCAGATTATCTTGCAATAATTTTTTAGGCTCCCTGATAGATGTGAAGAATCAAGGAGCTTACAATCAGGCTAAGATATACTCTTATAATTTAAGAATCTTTAAAAATATTATGGAGACAGAACAGTTACGGTATTTTTGGCAACTAGATGAAGTTCACAGAGGCAAATGTTGAGCTATGTGATAAAGTGTGATTAGAATCTGTTTTCTAAAGACATGAAGTCCAGAGACCAATTCTATATTTATACATTCATTATTTGCTTGTTTTGCTTGCCTGTTATGTGCCTGGCTTTGAACCAGGAACAAATAACACACGTAACAGCAGACATAGTACATGTCCCACATAGTGCTTCAAATTTAGTGGTGAAAAAAGACTATAATTAAATGAAGCTCACAAAAAAGAAAGTACTGGGAAGTCAAAAATTGAGGATAAAATTGTCAGGATAGGAACCCACCCAGTGTAAGAAGGTCCCACTTTCATTGATACCAGAAGAATTTTATGTCTCTATTCTACAGGAAAGGAAGAGCCTCACACTCATAGAGAGCTTGATGAGCTATTTCAGGAAAATTAAGATCAGAGAGTCTAAATTATAGAATGTAAATTGGAGAAAAACACAGAATGCAATAGAAAAGTGGTAGAATGAAGTTAAGGAGATGTGGAGAAACCAATCTCTTCTGCAGAGGAAGCAAATTGGCAGCCATTCTACCTAATCTGGTCTGAAGATATGTTTTGTTTTAAACACACAGTGTTTTTTAAAATATGAGACTCAACATTTGAAAATCAGGAGATTTTACACACACACACTCATACAATCATTCAAATATTTTTGTAATTCAGTTTTTAGATTTTGCCCCTAAAACCAATGTACCTTCCTTGCAACATCTACTGGAACCTATTAACCTGTGTTCCCTTTAGGCAGAACAAGCTCTCTGGTTCACAATGGTCACACCTAGGCTTCTTCACTCATTCAGCTTTCTTCTTGTCATTCTGTCACTAAGTTGTGTCTGATTGTTGCAAACTTATGGATTGTAGCATGTCAGACTCCTCATTTAGCTTACCTATCTATTAAGGAAGGCTATAAAGAGTTGTGAGAGAAGAAACATATTCAATTTGTCTTTTCAGTACATTATGCTTCATACTTTAGATAAATAGATTAAAGGAAATAGAAGTTTTAGTTAGAAGGCCACTGAAATAGTCTGGATTTAAGATGGTAGAGACTTGTAATATGGTGATTGCAGAGAACTAGAATCTGTGACCTAGGGCAAAAATCTATGCTATTTCATGGTGTGATGAAATTTAAGAAGCTATTTTATCATTCTCATGAGTGGCAAGAGAAATAAGTGTAAATGAAGCAAGAGAAATAAGTCCTTAAAAGGGGGTCCAGAATGTTGAATACAATTGAAAAATTGAAAATGATGAGGACAGAAGACTGTTAAGTTCAACAACATGAAGGTTGTTGGGAAGAGTGATTTCATTGGAGTGACAGAGGTTGAGACAAATTGAGATAATCTAAAGAGTGAATAGACAGTTCAGATAGGTAATAGCTTTGGAACATCAAATTCCGTAAAGCAGAAGAATAATGGGTAAGTTCTGTAGTCATTAGGGAGTCAAAAGAGATTTCCTTTTTAGAGACACAAGAAACCAGAGCATATTTATTGGTTAATATAAATAATCCTGTAAGAGGAAAATACTGATGATAGGGAAAAAAATAAATGAAAGAACATAACTCTTTTGGAGAAAATAAGCACAATTCCAAGGGTGGGTCGAGGTTTTGTAATAGGAAAATGAGAGAGCTCATGGTTAATAATTTTACTTTGGTAATGATGCATCAAGCAAGACCCTATATCACACACACACACACACACGTTCCTGTCTCACAGGAGATGGGAATGTATAGGAAAGGAACTTTGAGAAAAAAAGCTGGAAATAGTAATCACCAATAGTGGGAAATCAAGTTTTATATAGAAACATTGCCTTGCTAAGTAATTTTGAGAGTCCTGTTGAGATTGAGAATAATGAATATACCTTGTTATATAATTTCTATTTAGAATTCCTAAGTTTCCCAGGTATAAGCATGAAAAGGACTGTGCAAAGGCAAGATAAACATCAGTACATTCAGGAAATTGATAGTGATTCTTTTAGGCATAACTAATAAAAACATGGATCTGGAAAAAAGAAAATATCAAGCAGAGATATGAGTTGGGGGCTCTTTACAAGAGGAGTGGATTAGATTGTCTTTCAATTTCAATGTCAGCTACAATCAGGACCGATTCAGAAATAGTAGATACAATATTTTTAGATTAATCTTTTTCAGAAAGGAAAATAATAACTTTTCTGTGTTTAAAAAGCATGAAACAATGGTCATTCATATATAAAAGGTATGAGAAGCACCCCAAAGAATAAGAAAAGGGAAAGTCCATAGAGGAATAAAAATCACTGTCAAAAGATACACTGTATCAGCCCATTATAAAGTGATACACTTTGGTCAGAGCTTAAATTAACTCTTTTACTGGGCCCCTGTCATCTCAAAGGAAAATTAGCCTCTATGAGGCAGATACACAATGAATCACAACCTCCACATACAGAAGCAAGACTGGTTTATTTAATGGAAGGACCAGCCTCTGTCCCATGTAAATATAAAATACCTTTTGTTTATTGGCTTCATATCTGTTAAGAATGTTTTTCTCTATTATTCATACATTAAAAACTCTACCAAGACAGTTTCTAAAGATTTGCCTACCACCATTGCTAAACTAATGGCAGCCCCTGAATGTATTGGCATGGGATCTAGGGAGAACAATTCCTATATTATTTTCAAGTGGAATATTTTTTTCTTTGTAATGCACAAAAAATATTTAGGAGGTAGAGTGGCTTCCAATTTTTTATATTGGAAACACTATTTCCTAGCAAATCAGACGTAAATCTTGATAATAATTACAAGCTGCCAGGTGCATGGCAGGAGTGAGGGGGAAGACAGGAAAGTCAGTTCAGTTCAGTTCCATTGCTCAGTCATGTCCGACTCTTTGTGACACCATGAATTGCAGCATGCCAGGCCTCCCTGTCCATCACCAACTCCTGGAGTTCACTCAAACTCAAGTCCATCAAGTCGATGATGCCATCCAGCCATCTCATCCTCTGTCATCCCCTTTTCCTCCTGCCCCCAACCCCTCCCAGCATCAGAGTCTTTTCCAATGAGTCAACTCTTCACCTGAGGTGGCCAGAGTACTGGAGTTTCAGCTTTAGCATCATTCCTTCCAAAAAACACCCAGGAATGATCTTTGGAATGGACTGGTTGGATCTCCTTGCAGACCAAGGGACTCTCAAGAGTCTTCTCCAACACCACAGCTCAAAAGCATCAATTCTTTGGCACTCAGCTTTCTTCACAGTCCAACTCTCACATCTATACATGACTACTGGAAAAAACGATAGCCTTGACTAGATGGACCTTTGTTGGCAAAGTAATGTCTCTGCTTTTCAATATGCTATCTAGGTTGGTCATAACTTTCCTTCCAAGGAGTAATCGTCTTTTAATTTCATGGCTGCAATTACCATCTGCAGTGATTTTAGAACCCCCCAAAATAAAGTCAGCCACTGTTTCCACTGTTTTCCCATCTATTTGCCATGAAGTGATGGGACCAGATGCCATGATCTTAGTTTTCTGAATGCTGAGCTTTAATCCAATTTTTTCACTCTCCTCTTTCACTTTCATCAAGAGGCTCTTAAGTTGTTCTTCACTTTTTTGCATTTCTTTTTTATGGGGATGGTCTTGATCCCTGTCTCCTGTACAATGTCACGAATCTCCGTCCATAGTTCATCAGGCACTCTGCCTATCAGAACTAATTCCTTGAATATATTTCTCATTTCCAGAACCAAAGCTCACTTTTGGCTTTAATATTACCAAATAAGAAACATATTCTCTGCTATTTCAGTCTTGGTATATAGCAGGGTTTTTATATTCCAAATGAAAACCCAAATTTTGGATCAAACATTACTTTTTGCTCTCAAAAAGACAAACAAGGTCTCTTCTGGAGAAGGAAAGTGTATATAAACCTAAGCATCTCAAGCTGAGCTTTCCCAGAATTTGTTTATAATTTCAAAAGATTTAAAATTTTAATTTATTGTTCAACACAGAAACTGCTATCAGGTTCATTATTTCTTTGGCAGCATTTCTCCATTTAAAAGCCTTTTATGCTCCATAGGAATTTCAAATTAAAAACAAAATTTTAAGATCTCAAAGCACAGACTGTGGGGATCTCACCTTGGAGATTAAAACATAAAATGATAATTAAAATATAACAAGTTTACAATATGCCTTTATTTATCAAGGGTTTTCTTATATATTTCCTCATTGCTTATAAAAATATTGGTTTTATGCATGCAAGAATATTTCTGTTTTAGCAACTGCTGCCTTACTTGTCATTTAGTTTTATGATGAGTTTGAAGTCCTGCTATAAATTCATGTGATCAAAGAATTTAACAGAAAAATGATGAAGCTCCAGGTTTGCTATCTTAAGCAGTTCAATTCACTACATATTGAACTCTTTTCATCATGTTTACAAAAACATGAATAATATTATTCATATTAATAATAATCCTTGGAATTTCTGATTTCAAGGATTTTACACTTAGAAAAGTCTTATAAGACAAGGAAAAATATGTTTAAGTACAGTAATGAAGATATGCACAATGCTAGAGGAGCTTACCAGATTGTAACAGATTGTGGAAGCAGGAAAAGCTTTATGAAAGAGGTTTTCTAGTGGGTCCTTGAAGAATGAATAGGATGACACTAGCACAAATGCTAGGACAGAATACTCCAGGGGAAGAAATGATACAACTGAGTGAAGATGTCAAGGAAAATCAGACATATCTGAGGCAAACTATTATGTCACCATAAAAATATGCTTGATAAATAAATATGGCAATATTGGACATATTTTGAGATGTTTTAGATGCCCAAATTGAGTTATCTGTGAGTAAGTAGTCCATAGGACTGCTCTGCCGGTGTCTGAGTTGAAAAACACGTTATCACAGATTACTTTTGTTAAGACTGAGATGATAATGGCATGTGCATAGATGAAAAGGGGAAGGATCTGCAGCGAGTAAAGCCGACGCTGCAGTTAGGGTCACTGCAAAATAAAAGGGCAACTATAATGTGGCTATGGAGAGTGAGACGGGGCAGCTGTTCTTAAGTGTCAAATAATACATGTCTCAATTTCAGTGGCTCTTTTCCTTTTCTCTAAACTTCTCCCTCACAGAAATTACTGCCATGCTAGGAGAATGAAATGTTTGAGTCTATTATACCAATATACTAGAAAAGTATATTGTATACTAGAAAAGTATATTGTATAAAAGTATATAAGTATACTAGGAAAGTCAAGAAACAACTGGAGTTAACAGGCAAATTTGGCCTTGGAGTACAGAATGAAGGATGGCAAAGATGCACAAAGTTTTGCCAAGACAACACACTGTACAAAGCAAACATCCTCTTCCAACAACACAAGACTCTATACATGGACATCTCCCGATGGTCGACACTGAAATCAGATTGATTATATTCTTTGCAGCCAAAGAAAAGGAGAAACTCTATAGAGTCAGCAAAAATAAGACTAGGAGCTAACTGTGGTTCAGATGATGAATTCCTTAATGCCAAATTCAGACATAAATTGAATAAAGCAGGGAAAACCACTAGACCATTCAGGTATGACCTAAATCAAATCCCTTATGATTATACAGTAGAAGTGAGAAATAGATTTAAGGGACTAGATCTGATAGACAGAGTGCCTAATGAACTATGGATGGAGATTCGTGACAATGTACAGGAGACAGGGATCAAGACCGTCCTCAAGAAAAAGAAATGCAAAAAAGCAAAATGGCTGTCAGAGGAGGCCTTACAAATAGCTGTGAAAAGAAGAGAAGTGAAAAGCAAAGGAGAAAAGGAAAAATATACCCATTTAAATACAGAGTTCCAGAGAATAGCAGGGAGAGATAAGAAAGCCTTCCTCAGTGTTCAGTGCAAAGAAATAGAGGTAAATAATAGAATGGGAAAGAGTAAAGATCCCTTCAAGAAAATTAGAGATACCAAGGCAACATTTCATGCAAATATGGGCACATAAAGGACAGAAAAGGTATGGACCCAAGAGAAGCAGAAGGTATTGAGAAGAGGTGGCAACAATACACAGAAGTACTGTACGAAAAAGACCTTCACAACAGATAATCACGATAGTGAACTCAAGTGGACTTAGGAAGCATCACTATGAACAAGGCTAGTGGAGGTGATGTAATGCCAGTTGAGCTATTTCAAATCTTAAATGATGTTGCTGTGAAGGTGCTGCATTCAATATGCCAGCAAATTTGGAACACTCAGCAGTGGCCACAGGACTGGAAAAGGTCAGTTTTTCATTCCAATCCCAAAGAAAGGCAATGCCAAAGAATCTCAAACTACTGCACAATTGCACTCATCTCACTTGCTAGTAAAGTAATGCTCAAAATTCTGCAAGCCAGGCTTCAGCAATATGTGAACTGTGAACTTCCACATGTTCAAGCTGGATTTATAAAAGGCAGAGGAACCAGAGATTAAATTACCAACATTCGCTGGGTCATCGAAAAAGCAAGATAGCTCAGGAAAAACATCTACTTCTGATTTATTGAATATGCCAAAGCCTTAATTGTGTGGATCATCACAAACTGGAAAAATATGAAAGAGATGGCAATACCAGACCACGTGACTTGCCTCTTGAGAAATCTGTATGCAGATCAGGAAAGAAGAGTTAGAACTGAACATGGAACAACAGACTGGTTCCAAATAGGGAAAGGAGTACGTCAAGGCTGTATATTGTCGGGTGCTTATTTAACTTATATGCAGAAACGTTGGTCTGAATGAAGCACAACCTGACATCAATATTGCCATGATAAATATCCATAACCTCAGATATGCAGATGATACCACCCTTATGGCAGAAAGTGAAGAACAACTTAAGAGCCTCTTGATGAAAGTGAAAGATGAGAGTGAAAAAGTTGGCTTAAAGCTCAACATTCAGAAAACAAAGATCATGGCATCTGGTCCCATCACTTCATGGCAAATAGACGGGTAAACAGTGGAAATAGTGGCTGACTTTATTTTTTGGGCTCTAGAATCACTGCAGAAGGTGATTGCAGCCATGAAATTAAAAGACGCTTACTCCTTGGAAGGAAAGTTATGACCAACCTAGACAGCATATTACAAAGCAGAAACGTTACTTTGTCAACAAAATCCATCTAGTCGAGGCTATAGTTTTTCCAGTAGTCATGTATGTATGTGAGAGTTGGACTATAAGGAAAGCTGAGCCCTGAAGAGTTGATGCTTTTGAGCTGTGGTGTTGGAGAAGACTCTTGAGAGTCCCCTGGACTGCAAGGAGATCCAACCAGTCCATTCTAAAGGAAATCAGTCCTGAATATTCATTGGAAGGACTGATGTTGAAGCTGAAAATCCAATACTTTGGCCACATGATGTGAAGAACTGACTCATTCAAAAAGACTGATGCTGGGGGAAATAGAAGGCAGGAGGAGATGGGGACCATAGAGTATGAGATGCTCAGATGGCATCACAGACTCAATGGACCAGAGTTTGAGTAAACCTCAGGAGTTAGTGATAGACAGGGAGGCCTTATGTGCTATAGTTCATGGGGTTGTAAAGAGTCAGATATGACTGAGTGACTGAACTGAACTGAACTAAACTGAATATTAAAACAGTACCATAATGAGGAAAAGCTGACTCTGATCATGCATCTGTCACACTTTTGAATTTGGACCCATCTTCAACCCCTGTCTTAGCATGATTTTTAAATATGTTCATTTATGTATCTAACTTTAGTATTTGCAAAGAGATCATTAATAGAAATTTGCAAAGGTGCAAATCTTTATCTCCCATAAAAATCTTTTAAAGAATAGCTACCCATGTGACACTACCTTATCATACAACTACTTCCTAATGTTTTGTAATCTGGCTTTTTGCATCATCTCTTTAATTACTAATGACGTATCCATCCCAAATTAAATTAGTTTTTGTAGTCCTCATTTCCCTTGACTCTACTGTCATCATTGTAATATCTTTATTACATGGTCTTGGTTATTTACATGACCAAGAAATACCTTAGTTTCCCCAAATCTACTCTCTGCCCATCCATTTTTCATTCTTTTCTTGGGTAATTTGTTTTCTCCTCCCATTCCCTAAAATAAACCTTTTTCAATGTTCCATTTTCAAAATTCTCATCTTCTACTGTATATTCGGCTTTAAGAATAGCATTACTTCTGAAAGATTCAATATTCATGACTTTCTATGTTTCTCCTGCTGTTGCTGCTAAGTCGCTTCAGTCATGTCCGACTCTGTGCAACCTCATAGATGGCAGCCTACCAGGCTCCCCGTTCCTGGGATTCTCCAGGCAAGAACACTGGAGTGGGGTCTTTATTATTTTCACTCACCTGAGATATGGATATTTACGTTTCTTAACTTAAAAAAAATTAAGTTAGTTTTTTCTCCACAACACATATACATCATTACAAATGAGAGAACATGGAATTTGGAATTAGAATAATTTTAATTTTAGATACAGTCACTCTTATTTGATTTAGAGAAGCTCATTATTGTTCCCAAAGTTCTGTTTCTTCAATAAAAGTGGAAAGAGTAATGCCAAACTGTTCTGCTTTAGTGAAGGACTAGATTATCTGTCATAAAATGGCATATTTAAGTACCCAGAATTAGGTAGGGCTCAATAAATGCTTGGTTATTCATCTTTTCTTTTTCTTTTTGATTTTCCTATGATTTTCCCAGTAAATACAGATTTAAAAATCTTTATAAATACAGCAATTTATTGATTCTGCTTCTTCAATCTCATTAATTGATTATTTTCAACTCATATTGACTCTTTCTTACTTTATACCCTTAAGAATTCTAACCATTGCAGTAGCAATGGTTACCTCTTCTATTGGAGGTATAATACACTTGTCTTTCAGATCAAGATTCTTATTATACAGCTCCTGATACATTAATCCTGTATCAAAAATGTGTTATCTCCCAAAGTTCACTGAATTAAGAAATTATATCAGTTATTTCACATAGACATATAGCATATGCACATGCATGTTAAGTCACTTCAGTTCATTTCAGTTCAGTCGCTCAGTCATGTCCGACTCTTTGTGACCCCATGAATCGCAGCACACCAGGCCTCCCTGTCCATCACCAACTGCCAGTGTCTACCTAAACCCATGTCCATTGAATCGGTGATGCCATCCAACCATCTCATCCACTGTCATCCCCTTTTCCTCCTGCCCTCAATCTTTCCCAGCATCAGGACCTTTCAAATGAGTCAACTCTTCGCATCAGGTGGCCAAATAATTGGAGTTTCAGCTTTATCATCAGTCCTTCTGATGGACACCCAGGACTGATCTCCTTTAGGATGGACTGGTTGGATCTCCTTGCAGTCCAAAGGACTCTCAAGATTCTTCTCCAACACCACAGTTCAAAAGCATCAGTTCTTTGGCACTCAGCTTTCTTTATAGTCCAATGTTCATATCCATACATAAATACTGGAAAAACCATAGCCTTGACTAGACAGACCTTTGTTGACAACGTAACGTCTCTGCTTTGTAATATGCCGTCTAGGTTGGTCATAACTTTCCTTCCAAGGAGTAAGCGTCTTTTAATTTAATGGCTGCAATCACCATCTGCAGTGATTTTGGAGCCCCAAAAAATAAAGTCAGCCACTGTTTCCACTGTTTCCCCATCTATTTCCCATGAAGTGATGGGACCAGATGCTATGATCTTAGTTTTCTGAAAAAAAAACTTGAGCTTTAAGCCAACTTTTTCTCTCTCCTCTATCACTTTCATCAAAAGGCTCTTTAGTTGTGTCCAACTCTTTGTGACCCTATGGATGGTAGCCTGTCAGGCTCCTCTGTCCATGGGATTCTTCAAGCAAGAATATTGGAGTGGGTTGTTTTGCCCTCCTCCAGGGGACCTTCCTGACTCAAGTATCAAAACCCTGTCTCCTATGACTCCTGCATTGCAGGCGGATTCCTTATCCTCTGAGCCACTGGGGAATCCCTGACATATAGCATACATTAACTTAAAAGTACTTTCACAACCATTATGTTGTTACTAATTAAAACATTGTACATGTCAATATTGCTGTTTTGCTCATGAGTAAACTTGTATGCCAGAAGTTTGCACATTTAGCAGTAATAAAGGCATGCCTTGAACCCAGAGCTTATGGCTTGCAATTTGGTGCTCTTCCTGCCTCACTTATACATGTGCATTCTTGGATTTAAATTTCTCCTTAATATAGTCCAAATCTAACTTTCTGACATTATATTTCCATTTCTACCATATTGTGTTACAACATGCTAAACGTGTGTCTTCAGAAAATATATCATTTTAGTTGTGTGATGTGTAGTTTAAAAAGAAACATTAAAAAACACAAATTACTGTTCCCTGAAATTAACCATTTGCTTAAGGCAAATGGTTCTTCCAAATGTCTCTACACTTTATCAGCTCAGTAATATAACACATGCTCTTCTCCCATCCTAGAATATGTTTGCCTATGAGAATTGTATCCACTCTTCAAATGGACTGGGTTTTCCCATAACTTGTATCCATGTTCTTTTGTTCATATGGTTTGAATGACAGTCACTTGTGTGCTTCCCTTACAATACTGGAATTTATTTTGTTTATTGAAGAAAGATATCATCTTATTATATTTTTGATCACCAATCCAACCACAGTTTAAATACTTAAGAAAAGCTTGATGAGTTGAATTTGGGTAAATCTGTATTGCAACATTCTCTGATGTTATGTTTTAAGACCAATGCAGTTAAGAATTATAATACTATTGTCCCTAGTGAAAGTTGTTTCTCATCTCTTTGAGAAAGTTCCTTTAAAAGACATCTTATCTAGGTATGAAAATAAAGAGCAATACAAGCATATATACTCTATTGTGTAGGGCTCAGACTGCACAGAACAATCATGATGTCAAAACAGTCTAATTTTAAAAAGTCTTTTAAGTTGTATAAATATATAGAATAAATAGTAAGAAGAGATTTTTGAAAGTTATTCAAAGTATGTTATCTAAGCTGATAGGACATTTAGGAAATAACAAAATTTTTGACATGGGAAGGCAATCTTAAATAACGAACCTTAGTCTGTATACTGTGCACACTTTCTGAGCTTATAATTTTATATATTTTGTTTGCTTTATCTTCATAGTTTCCTCATTACTGGAGGGAAAAAATGGAAAAACAAGCTGTTATTGCAATGTTATACTAAAAATGTTGAAAAGAGAAGGTGATATAAGAAATGGTTTTAGGGTACACTTCATTTAAATCATGGTAATCTTTTGTTGAAATAAAGTTTAAAATATACATAGTTAGAAATATATTAAAATATTACATTTACAGTATAATTTTTGATGAATAAAATTATGGATAAAGAAAGTACTTCTGCTTATGTATGTGGGAATTGTTTGTGTATACTAATAGTAATTTTAGATTTATAAAAGTGAGATCATTTCATATATTTTATTCCATACATTATCAAATACAATTTTTGAAAAAAAAATGTTGAAATAGTATATTAATAATCTCTTCTAATTGATCAGCAGTATGACAGAGTATAAGCACATGAGCTCACTTCTTGTTTCAAAAAGGCCAAAATCACAAGTAACTGCTGAACAACCATCAATGAAAACCAACCAAACAACAACAAAAATTGGAAACTTTCAGAAAAAATAACTATATACAAAGACAAAGGAGGAGCAACAACAAGCTGGTAGGAAAGACACAGTTGCAATAAAATAAACCCAAATCAATACTGAAATCAGATTGATTATATTCTTTGCAGCTGAAGGTGGAAAAGCTCTATATAGTCAGCAAAAACAATACCTGGAGCTGACTGTGGCTCAGATCATGAGCTCCTTTTTTCAAAATTCAGACTTAAATTGAAGAAAGTAGAGAAAACCACAAGGTCATTCAGGTATGACCTAAATCAAATTCCTTATGATTATACAGTGAAGGTGACAAGTAGATTCAAGGGATCTAAACTTGGTAGACAGAGTGCCTGAAGAACTATGGACAGAAGTTCGTGACATTGTACAGGTGACAGTGAACAAAATCATCTTAAAGAAAAGAAATGCAAGAAGGAAAAGTGTTTGAGGAGGCCTTACAAATATCTGAGAAAGAGGAGAAGCAAATGCAAGGGAGAAAGGGAAGGATATACCCAACTGAATGCAGAGTTCCAGAGAATAGCAAGGAGAGATAAGAAAGCCTTCTTGGATGAACAATACAAAGAAATAGAGGAAAATGATAGAATGGGAAAGATTAGAGATCTCTTCAAGAAACTTGGAGCTTCCAAGGGACTATTTCCTGCAAGGATGAGCACAATAAAAGACAGAAACTACAAGGACCTAGAAGAAGCAGAAGAGATTAAGAAGAGGTAAAAACAATACACAAGAGAACTATACCAAAATGGTCATAATGACTTGGATAACCACGATGGTGTGGTCAGTCACCTAGAGCCAGACATCCTGAAGTGTGAAGTCAAGTAGGTCTTAGGAAGCATTACTATGACCTAATGCTCCAATACTCTTGCCTGGAAAATCCCATGGATGGAGGAGCCTGGTAGACTGCAGTCCATGGGGTCACTAAGAGTCGGACACGACTGAGCGACTTCACTTTCACTGTTCACTTTCATGCATTGGAGAAGGAAATGGCAACCCACTCCAGTATTCTTGCCTAGAGAATCCCAGGGACGGGGGAGCCTAGTGGGCTGCCATCTATGGGGTCGCACAGAGTTGGACACGACTGAAGCGACTTAGCAGCAGCAGCAGCAGCAATGCTAGTAGAAGTGATGGAATTCCATCTAATCTATTTAAACTCCTAAACGATGCTGCTGCTTAATTGCTGCACTCAATATGTCATCAAATATTGAATACTCGGCAATGGCCACAGTACTGGAAAAGGTCAGTTTTCTTTCCAATCTTAAATAAGGACAATACCAAAGAACGTTCAAACTACTGTTCAGTTGCGCTTATTTCACATGCTAGTAACATATGTATGTTTAGTCACTAAGTTGTGTCCAACTCTTTTGCAACACTATGGACTGTAGCTTGACAGGCTCCTCTGTCCATGGGATTTTCCAGGCAAGAATACTTGAGTGGGTTGCCATTTCCTTCTTTTGGAGATCTTCCTGACCCAGGGATTGGACCAGCATCTCTTGCATTGCAGGTGGATAATTTACTGCTGAAATACTGAAGAATTTCGCTTTGAAGACCAGCAGGGTTTTATCTCAGGATTTTCACAAGTTTGAGGGAAATAGAAACAGATCTCCACAAAGTCCCAGGCACACCAGGAACCAGAGAAAAATGCAGTAACCTCATAAGAGATTGGGCCAGACCCACAGGGTCTCCTGTGGAGGACTGGGGTGTCTGTGGCTCATTTCAGGGACAGAGACATTCTCAGCAGCAGTTCTGGAGAGCACTCACTGATTCAAGCCCTCCTGGAGGTTTTCATTTAGATTTCAAGACCTAGCCCCACCCAACAGTCTGTAGGTTCCAGTTCTGGGATGCCTCAGGCCAGAAAACCAACAGGATGGGAACACAGCTCCACCCATCAACAGACAGGCTGCTTAAAATCTTGATGAATATGAACCTGCCCACCAAAGTGACAAGACCCAGCTCCACCCACCAGTTGGCAGGAACCAGGCCTTCCCATTGAGAAACCAGCACAAGCCTCTTAGCTTCACTCACCAGAGGGCAGATAGCAGATGCAAGAAGCAGCACAATCCTTCAGCCTATGAAATGGAAACCACAATCTCAGAAGGTTAGAGACAGCAGAGGAATATGTCCCAGATGAAGAAGCAAGATACAACCCCAGAGAACAAGTAAGTGAAGTGAAAATAGGAGATCTATTGGAAAAAAATTCAGAGTAATGATAGTGAAGATCATCCAAGATTTTGGAAAAGAATGGAAGCACAGGTTGAGAAGACATTAAGAAATGTTAAAGAAAGAAATGTTTTATCTATAAAAACTGAAGAACAAATGGAGATGAGTGATATAACTCAAAAGAAAAATACACTGGCAGGAATCAATAGAGTAACTAAGGCAGAAGAATCAATAAGTGAGCTGAAAGATAGAATGCTGTAAATCACTGTAATGTCACCCAATCCAGGAAGTGCAGACAGTCCCAATCAGGACACACCCAAGGAGGAACACACCAAAAATCAAGAGTAATCAAACTGATAAAGACAAAGAAAGGATATTAAAAGCAACAAGGATAAAGCAATAAATAACATACAAAGAAACTTGTGTAAGGTTATTAGCTGATTTTGCAACAAAAATTCTGCAGGTCAGAAAGGAGTGGCACAATATATTTAAAGTGGTGAAAGGGAAAAACTTACAGCTGAGAATACTCTCCCCAGCAAGACCTTCATTCAGATTCAACAGAGAAATAAAAAACTTTACAGACAAGCAAAAGCTAAGAGAATTCACCACCAGAGCAGCTTTGCAACGAATGATGAAGAAACTTCTCTAAGTGGAAAAGAAAAGTCTACTACTAGAAACAAGAAAATTATGAATGGAAAAGCTCACCAATAAAGGCAAACATAAAGTTAAGGAAGGAAATAATCTGCACACAAATATGATGTCAAAACCAGCACTTTGATAAGAGGGTAGCACAAATGCAGGGCATTGTAAATGCATTTGAAATTAAGATGACAACAAATTAAAGAAATATTATATCAAAACCTCATGGCAACTGCAGACTAAAAATCTGCAATAGATACAAAAGAAAGAAAAAGAAATCCAAACACAACACTAAAGTTAGTCAACAAATCACAAGAGAGGAGAACAAAAGAGGAAGGATAGAAAAAAGATCTACAAAACAAATTGAAAATCTTCAAGAAAATGGCAGTAAGAATATATGTGTCAGTAATTTCCTTAAATGTAAATGGATTAAATACTCCAATCAAAAGATATAGACTGGTTGAGCAGATAGGAAAATAGAATCCATACATTATATATTCTCTTTGAGAGACCTGCTTCAGATCTAGGGACACATACAGACTGAAAGTGAGGGAATGGAAAAAGGTATTCCTTGCAAATGGAAATCAAGAGTAAGCTGTAATGGCAATAACCGTATCAGACAAAATAGACTTTAAAATAAAGACTGTTACAAAAGACAAAAAGGACAGTACATAATGATCAAGGGATAAATCCAAGAAGAAGATACAACAATTTTTATCATTGAATATATATATGCACCCAACATGGGAGCACTCCAGCAAATAAACCAATACTATTAATATCAGCCGTAAAAGAAGAAATTGACAGTGACACAATAATAGTAGAGGACTTTTACACCTCACTTTCATCAATGGACAGATCATCCAGACAAAAGATCAATAAAGAAACCAGGCTTTAAATGACTCCTTATACCAGATAGACTTAATTGATATGTAGAGCTTTCCATCCAAAAGAAGCAGCATACACAGTCTTCTCAGGAGCATCTGGGACATTCTCCAGGATTAATTACATGCTGGGCTATAAAGTGAGAAAGACAATTGAAATCATATCGGGCATGATTTCCAACCACGGTATGGGATTAGAAAGTGTCAACAAGAAAAATAAAAATGAAAAACAACAACAACTTCCATGGTGGCTCAATGGTAAAGAATCTGCCTGCAAATGCAGGAGACACAGGTTTGATTCCTGGTCCAGGAAGATCCCACATACCTCAGAGCAACTAAGCACATGAGCCACAACTACTGAGTCTGTGCTTTAGAGACCATGAGCCACAACTACCGAACCCATGTACCACAACTACATCCCCTAGCGCTTGTGCTCCACAAAGAAGCCCCCACAATGAGAAGCCTGTGCAGTACAGCTAGAGTGTAGCCCCCACTTACTGCAACTAGAGAAAAGTACACATAGCAACAAATCCAGCACATCCAAAAATATATCAACAAAATAAATTATTAAAAAAAGTAAAAATTACAAACACATGGAAGCTAAATAACATGCTACTAAAAACAAATGGAAAACTGATTAAATAAAAAAGGAAAACAAAAACTACCTAGAGTCAAATGAAAATTAAAGAACTGCAATCTAAAACCTATGGGACACAGCAAAAGCAGTTTTAAGAGGGAAGTTTATAGCAATACAGTTTACCTCAGGAAACAAACAAAAAACATGAATAACAAGCCTAATGTCACACCTAAAGGAAATAGAGAAAGAACAAAGAAAACACAAAGTTAGTAGAAAGAAATCATAAAGATCTGAGGAGAAATAAATGAAAAGAAATGAAAACAATAGAAAAGGTATATGAAACCAAAAGCTGGTTCTCTTAAAAGGTTAAAAAAAAAAAGTTGATAAATCTTTAGCCAGACTTATCAAGAGAACAAGGGAGAGTGCTGAAATTAATAAGACTAGAAATGAAAAAGGATAAATTACATCAGCTATCACAGAAATATAGAGGATCATAAGAACTCTATGCCAATAAAATGGATAATCTACAAATTCTTAGTAGATACAATATCACAAGACTGAACTAGGAAGAACAGAAAATAATAGGCCAGTCACAAGTAATTAAATTTAAACTGTTTTAAAAACTCTTAACCAATAAAAGTCCAGGACCTGACAGATTCAGAGGAAAATTCTATCAAATATTTAGAGAAGAGTTAATACTTACTATTCTGAAACTCTTCCAAGTAATTGTAGAGGAAGGAATACTCCCAAACACATTCTATGAGATCATCATCACCCTGATACCATAAACAGACCAAGATACCACAAAGAAAGAAATTTATACACCAGTATCACTAATGAATATAGATGCAAAAATCCTCAAACACTAGCAAACAAATTACTAGTCACAAAATACTAGCAATCTGAATCCATCAATACATTAAAATGGTCATAGACCATCAATAGATTAAAAAGATCATATACCATGCATAACCTCAGATATGCAGATGACACCACCCTTATGGCAGAAAGTGAAGAAGAACTAAAGAGCCTCTTGATGAAAGTGAAAGAGGAGGGTGAAAAAGTTGGCTTAAAACTCAGCATTCAAAAAACTAAGATCATGGCATCTGGTCCAATCACTTCATAGCAAATACATGGGGAAACAATGGCAACAGTGAGAGACTTTATTTTCTTGGGCTCCAAAATCACTGCAGATGCTGATTGCAGCCATGAAATTAAAAGACACTTGCTCCTTGGAAGAAAAGCTATGACCAGCCTAGACAGCATATTAAAAAGCAGAGACATTGCTTTGCCAGCAAAAGTCTGTCTAGTCAAAGCTACGGTTTTTCTAGTAGTCACGTATAGATGTGAGAGTGAGACAGTAACAAAAGCTGAGCACCAAAGAATTGATGCTGTTGAACTGTGGTGTTGGAGAAGACTCTTGAGAGTCCCTTGGACTGCATGAAGATCAAACCAGTCAATCCTAAAGAAAATTAGTCCTGAATATTCATTGGAAGGATTGATGCTGAAGCTGAAGCTCCAATACTTTGGACACCTTATGCAAAGAACTGCCTCATTTGAAAAGACCCTGATGCTGGGAAAGATTGAAGGCGGGAGGAGAAGGGGATGACAGAGGATGAGATGGTTGGATGTTATCACTGACTCAATGGACATGAGTTTGGGTAAACTCCAGGAGTTGGTGATGGACAGGGAAGCCTAGCGTGCTTTAGTCTTTGGGATCGCAAAGAGTTGGACACCACTGAGACTGAACTGAACTGATACCATGATCAAGTGGAACTGTATTAAGAAATTTTTAATATCTTCAAATCAGTGTGATACACTATATCAAAAAATTGAAGAATTAAAACCATATGATCATCTCAATAGATGCAGGAAAATCTTTTGATTAATTCAGCACCCATTTATGGTAAAAAGTCTTCAGAAAGTGTGCATAGAGGGAACATTCAGTTCAGTTCAGTCACTCAGTCTTGTCCAACTCTTGGGAGTCAAAATTACAAATCAGAATTACAAAAAAATGTCATCTCTTGTCAATTCAAATGGCCATCTTCAAAAATTATCAAATAATAAAATGTTGGAGAGACTATGGAGAAAAGGGAACCCACTTACACTGTTGGTGGGAATGTAAATTGGTACAGCCACTATGAAGAACAGTAGGGAGGTTCCTTAAGAAACTTAAAATTTAGCTACCATATCATCTAGGAATCCCACTCCTCAGAATATATCTGGAGAAAAACATGGCTTGAATGGATATATGCACCCTAGTTTTCATCACAGCACTGTTTGCAGTAGACAAATATTAGAAAATCATAAATGTCCATGGACAGATGAATAGATAAAGATATGGTGTATACATAATGGAGTATTACTCAGCCATTAAAAATGATGAAATAATGCCATTTGCAGCAACATGGATGGACATGGTGGATATCATACTGAGGAGTCAGAAAGAAAAAAACAAGTATCATATAATATTGCTTATATGTGAAATCTAAAAAAAAAAAAAAAAAGTTAAACTTTTTACAAGATGGAGTCACAGGCTTAGAGTACAAATCAGTGACTACCAGGCCAGGGCAGACCTGTGGGGGGAGGGATATATTGGGAATTTGGGATTTACATGTACATACTACTATATTTACAATAAATAACTAACATAATATATGAGCAAACTCTGGGAGATGATGAAGGACAGAGGAGCATGGTGTGCTACTGCAGTCCATGCGGGTCACAAAGAGTCAGATATGATTTAGCAGCTGAACAACAGCAACAACAAATAGCACAGGAGATGTTGCTCAATATTCTGTAATAATCTAAATGTGAAAATAATTTCAAAAAGAATAGATACATGTAAATGTGTAACTGAATTGCTTTGTTGTACAAATGAAACTAACACAATATTTTCAATCAACTATGCTCCAATATAAAGTAAATTTAAAAAATATCAGTGTCACCATTAATGACAAGAAGAGCATAAATATAAAATTCACTATTGTATTGTCAGACTTTCTCATGCTGCATTTGAACAGCTACTCAGATTTAGTATTCTGTACCTTTCTATAGAGAAAATTGCAGCTTTATTAAGTATATATAACTTATTTTTTTAAGACTTGTTATGATGGAAATACTGTGTGACTTGGACAGAGTGGAAAAAGGGATTATGATTCTAATTATGTAATATGAGATACTCATAGTAATGAAATGAGAATAAGACAGAAGAGGAAATAAAACAAAAAGATATCTGAGTAATGAGAAAAAATTTAGGTTAAACAAGATGAATAACCAAAGTGAGGCAGGAGATTTTGAGTAGGAAGAAGGAAAAGATCTATCAACTGATTGATAAACCAAATGTAGAAATACGAGAGAAGACTTAGCAGTGCCGTAGACTAAATTAGCATTCTCCTTATAAAAGCTTCTTTGTAGAGATATTAACGACTTTTAATTATATTCCTCCATAACCAACTTGTCAGGAAATTCTTTTGATTCCAGTTTCAAAGGTATTCTAAAAATATCCATTACTCTCTATTTCAGTTGGAACCTTCCTAATTTTCAAATCACTATCATGTCTCCCTCAAACCATCAATCCAACCATGAATGATCCTTCTACTACCATTTTATCTATGATGCATTTACCACACAACAGCCAAAATGATCTTTTAAAAACATAGATCAAATCACATCACTTCTCTGTTGGACATCCTCCAACAACTTCCCTCTTGAACATAGAATGATAAATTACATTATAAAAGCAATTGTTTTAGAACCTGTTCTGTTTCTCTCTCATTGAGCTAACTTTGGATCATACTTCCCACCTCTCAATCTGATCCAGCCATCCAAACTAGCCTCTTTTTCTGTTTCTGAAACATTATTTCCTACTTGAGACCCTTTCTGTCAAATCTCTATAGGAGTAAGTGTCTCGTAATAGATGTCAAATTAAATATAAACTCTCCAGTCATTTTCTGACACCTCCACACAGTTCTCATTATATCATTCTATCATTTCTACCTAATACTTGTTGTCTGATACTATTTTGTTTGTTTCTTCATTTGTTTACTATCTTTGTGCTGATCCTTGGCCTTGTTACTCTTAAATCTGTTCCTAGATGTTTCCTTCATGCTGGAGAGTTAGGGAATGAACCTTACAGGCTCAGTTTCCTAGGCATATTGCTGATTTTTGCCATTCACAGGTACTAGCAGGTAACTGAAAGATAAATCACAATATGGAATCAACATTTCCAGGAGAAATATCAATAACCTCAGATAGGCAGAGGACACTACCCTAATGGCAGAAAGCAAAGAGGAACTACAGAGCCTCTTGATGATGCTGAAAGAGGAGACTGAAAAAGCTGGTTTAAAACTCAACATTCAGGAAACTAAGATCATGGTATCTGGTCCCATCACTTCATGGCACATACATGGGGAAACAATGGAAACAGTGTGAAATTTTATTTGGGGGCTCCAAAATCACTGCAGATGGTGACTACAGCCATGGAATTAAAAGACACTTGCTCCGTGGAAGAAAAGCTATGAAAAACTGGGTGAGCATATTAAAAAGCAGAGACATTACTTTGCCAACAAAGGTCTGTCGAGTCAAAGCTGCAGGTTTCCCAGTAGTCATGTATGGATGTGAGATTTGGAATATAAAGAAATTGAGTACCGAAAAATTGATCCTTTCGAACTGTGGTGTTGAGGAAGACTCGAGAGTCCCTTGGACTGCAAGGAGATCAAACCAGTCAATCCTGAAGGAAATCAACTCTGAATATTCATTAGCATGAGTGATGCTGAAGCTGAAGCTCCAATACTTTGGCCACCTGATGTGAAGAGCTGATTCATTAGAAAAAACCCTAATGCTGGGAAAGATTGAAGGCAGGAGGAGAAATGGATGACAGAGGATAATATGGTTAGATGGCATCACTGACTCAATGGACATGAATTTGAGCAAGCTCTGGTAGGTGGTGAAGAACAGGGAACCTGGCATACTGTAGTCCATGGGGTTGCAAAGAATTGGACACAGCTGAACAACTGAACAGCAAAAATGTAAAGAAAAACAGGTCATTTACTCTTTGAGGGTTATAGGGAGGTGTACCAGAAAAGCTGCCCAAAGGAGGTGACATCTTCACTATGATATGAATAATAAGTTTTCCAGATAGATGAGAACAGCAAGCGAAAATATCAGAATGAGAGTAGAGCATATGCATATGCCCAGAGTTCTAAACCATACAGCATATTCAAGGACAGTTTGTATTGCTGAATGTAAAGTACAAAGTTGGTTGGTTTTACAAAGGATATTGATGAACCTAGAACCTATTAGACAGAGTGAAGTGAGTCAGAAAAAGAAAGATATATACTATGGTATTCTATGGTATTCTAACACATATATACGGAATCTAGAAAAATGGTACTGAACAATTTATTTACAGGGCAAAAATGGAGAAACACACATAGAGAATAGACTTATGAACATGGGGAGAGGGGAGGAGAGGGTGAGATGTATGGAAAGAGTAACATGGAAACTTACATTACCTTATGTAAGATAGATAGCCAATGGGAATTTGCTGTATGGCTCAGCAAACTCAAACAGGGGTTCTGTATCAACCTAGAGGGGTGTGATGGGGAGGGAGATGAGAGGGAGTTTCAAAAGGGAGGGGATATATGTATACCTATAGCTGATTCATGTTGAGGTTTGACAGAAAACAGCAAAATTCTGTAAAGCGGTTATCCTTCAATAAAAATAAATTAATTAAAAAGATTACAAAGAAGATTTCTAAGAGGGAATGGGGTACATTAGCAGTTGATGGGATAGCACCATGATTTACAGCTTTCTCCACAAATGCTGAGTAACTTTAAATCAGAAAAAAAAAAGTGGAAAATAAAAAGCAAAATGGTTTATCTTAAGTTAACATCTAAACTTCTTTATATTAGCTATTACAAGTAAGGAAATACCCAAAGACAATTTTACAGACAGATCTGCAAATGGTATGGACCTAACAGAAGCAGAAGATATTAAGAAGAGGTGGCAAGAATACACAGAAGAACTGTACAAAAAAGATCTTCACGACCCAGATAATCATGATGATGTGATCACTAATCTAGAGCCAGACATCTTGGAATGTGAAGTCAAGTGGGCCTTAGATAGCATCACTACAAACAAAGCTAGTTGAGGTGATGGCGTTCCAGTTGAGCTGTTTCAAATCCTGAAAGATGATGCTGTGAAAGTGCTGCACTCAATATGCCAGCACATTTGGAAAACTCAGCAGTGGCCACAGGACTGGAAAAGGTCAGTTTTCATTCCAATTCTAAAGAAAGGCAATGCCAAAGAATGCTCAAACTACCACACAATTGCACTCATCTCACATGCTAGTAAAGTAAAGCTCAAAATTCTCCAAGCCAGGCTTCAGCAATACATGAACCGTGAACTCCCTGATGTTCAAGCTGGTTTTAGAAATGGCAGAGGAACCAGAGATCAAATTGCCAACAACCGCTGGATCATGGAAAAAGCAAGAGAGTTCCAGAAAAACATCTATTTCTGTTTTATTGACTATGCCAAAGCCTTTGACTGTGTGGATCACAATAGACTGTGGAAAATTCTGAAAGAGATGGGAATACCAGACCACCTAACCTGCCTCTTGAGAAATCTGTATGCAGGTCAGGAAGCAACAGTTAGAACTAGTCATGGAACAACAGACTGGTTCCAAATAGGAAAAGCAGTACATCAAGGCTGTATATTGTCACCCTGCTTGTTTAACTTCTATGCAGAGTACATCATGAGAAACGCTGGACTGGAAGA
>NW_024070203.1:63318844-63560078 GCF_014754425.2 Oryx dammah
TCTTCCAGTCCAGCGTTTCTCATGATGTACTCTGCATAGAAGTTAAATAAGCGGGGTGACAATATACAGCCTTGACGTACTCCTTTTCCTATTTGGAACCAGTCTGTTGTTCCATGTCCAGTTCTAACTGTTGCTTCCTGACCTGCATACAGATTTCTCAAGAGGCAGGTTAGGTGGTCTGGTATTCCCATCTCTTTCAGAATTTTCCACAGTTTCTTGTGATCCACACAGTCAAAGGCTTTGGCATAGTCAATAAAGGAGAAATAGATATTTTTCTGGAACTCTCTGGCTTTTTCCATGATCCAGTGGATTTATTCTTCCTTATCTCTTTAGTTGTTCACATTTTTCTATTTGTATGAAATTATATTAGCTATTTGATTAAAACAGGAAACATTTTTATATTTTTAAAAGTCACATATCTTCTTTTTCTGACAGTTTTGAGCATTTATTATGTTTTTGCAATAATAAGTATAATTTTTTAAAAATATGGTAGTATTTACACATAGGCTAGGTCGACGATTGCTTTTCAAACTACGCTCTTGTATATCACAAGCTTTATGATTCGCTATTTTCAGATTGAAGAGGTATTCAATCATTTATTTCAAAATGTTCTATCAGATTCTGTAATCTACTAAACTGATGTTTTATTCAACGTGGCAAAACAGGTGTATCTTCATTAGTGACAAAGAAATTGCAGTGAAAATTACAGAGCTTGTATTCTTTTACTGCTTCCCTTGACATAAATATTTTTAATGAAACACTTTCTTTAATTTCAACTCAAATGTTAAAGCAGATCATAAAATAAAAATATATTTGTTAAAGGTACCCATTTTCTGGATATTATTGCTCTTGGATTCTGCTAAAGAGACTGCTTATTTTATTAACTTCTGCTTTCTCTGTGTTGTTTTTTCACTTTTTTATTTTTGCTTTAGAATATGTTAAAGTATAGCTATGGTCCTGGATGAAGGTGCTTGCAGATGCCCAAAGAAGAGCCTTTTTTCAAAAGTGGGGAAGAAATTAATGGCTTTCACAACTATTTCTGTGATTGAGAAATATAATTGAGTGTCCGAAATGTGTTTGCCATTGTATACTTTATAAATATTATTTCATATCATTAATATGACATATAAGGAAGCTGAGGCTTAGAGAGATTTTTATTTTCTCAAAGCCATAAAGCTGGAAAAGGGAAGAGTTAGGATTTGAAAAATCTGCAGTTTAAACTGTTAAT
This sequence comes from Oryx dammah, assembly GCF_014754425.2. Classification (NCBI taxonomy): domain Eukaryota; kingdom Metazoa; phylum Chordata; class Mammalia; order Artiodactyla; family Bovidae; genus Oryx; species Oryx dammah. The sequence goes on from NW_024070203.1 coordinate 63,320,073, forward strand.
GTCAACTGTTAACTACCTCCCCCAGTGTATTAATTGGAGAAAAAAAAATCGACTTGTTAATCTTTGGTGAGGGGTAAGGTAGAAACTTCAGAGACCATCACTGCCAGTGTTTGGTATAGGTATAGCAACAAAACACTTAAGTGTTTATTATAACAAATTGTCTATATAGTTTTCTATAATCAAAAGAAACAAGCTAAAACACTTGTTACTTAAACAAGATGCAATATATTGTTTTTAGTAAGAACAGCCTGGTTAAACTAGAATATTATAATCATCTGTGACAAATACAGTGCCCTTGATGGAATCTTTAATTTAGTTTATTAATTTAGTTTGTTAAATTCTGGGGGCCAGACTTCTGTGAGCCAGATCTTGTACTAAAGTCGCTTTTTTAATGTTTTACCATCGTTAATTTCTAACTGCTACACTGCAGATGGTGACTGCAGCGATGAAATTAAAAGAAACTTGCTCCTTGGAAGAAAAGTTATGACCAACCTAGACAACATATTAAAAAGCAGGGACATTATTTTGTCAACAAAGTCCATCTAGTCAAAGCTATGGTTTTTCCAGTAGTGATGTATGGATGTGTAAGTTGAACTCTGAAGAAAGCGGAGCACTGAAAAATTGATGCTTTTGGACTGTGGGGTTGAAGACTCTTAAGAGTCCCTTGGACTATAAGGAGATCCAGCTGTTCCATCCTAAAGGAAATCAGTCCTGAATATTCATTGGAAGGACGGATGCTAAAACTGACACTCCAGTGCTTTGGCCACCTGATGCAAAGAACTGACTCATTTGAGAGTACCCTGATGTTGGGATAAGATTGAAGGCGGGAGGAGAAGGTGACGACAGTTGGATGGCATCACCGACTCAATGGACATGAATTTGAGTAAACTCTGGGAGTTGGTGATGGACAAGGAGGCCTGGCATGCTGCAGTTCATGGGGTCACAAGGAGTCAAACATGACTAAGCAACTGAACTGAACTGAACTGAACCTCCCTAGTATAGATCACACCATATCATCTCCCTGAGAACCATGATTACTCCAACATGCTGTTATGAAATTCCTACTTCTGCCTTTTTTTCTTAACATTTATTCTTCAACCAGAGATGATTTTGTCACTTTAAAACATTAAATTTCATAATGCCATTCCTTTGGTTCATAGTCCTATAACTACCCCTCAATTCTCCCAGAGTAAAAGTTACAACTCTTACTATGGTGTGCTGATTTATAAACGATCTGCCCTCAGTCTCTTTTTTTTCTGCCTTAACTTCATTTCATACCCCTGTCCTCTTAATTTGTGTACTATAATCACATTATATTCTTTTTTTGATCACATTACATTCTTTTTCATCCCTAGAATACAATAAATGTGTTATGTGTAAGAGTTCAGTACATAACTGCCATTTCCTTCTCCAGAATTATAAGCAATTTAAGTAGCCATGACAGAGAATATTAACCAATGCATACGAGCTAGGTTGCTTCAGTTGTGTCTGACTCTCTGTGACCCTATGGTCTGTAGCCTGCGAGGCTCCTCTGTCCACGGGGTTCTCCAGGCAAGAATACTGGAGTGGGTTGCATGCCCTCCTCCAGGGGATCCTCCCAACCCAGGGATCTAACCCTCTTATGTCTCCTTCATTGGCAGGCGAGTTCTTTACCACTAGCACCATCTGGGAAGCCCTACCCAAGGATAGTTTTGTCCAATTGTAGGAATACAGTATCTCTGGACTTGGACATTTTGGACAAATCTGCATTAAAATGTGTATTAAATATAAACATTTCACTTTATATGAACTATATATATATGTATACACACATATGTATATATACATATATACCATGTACATATACATACATATATATTTACATATATTTACAAATATATTTATTACAAATATATGTACAAATACTACAAATATATTTACATATACATTTACATATATTTATATATACATACATACATATATATACATACATATACATATATATATACAGACATACAGTGTATATATTTGTTTGTGTGTATAGGGCTGCCGTCTATGGGGTCGCACAGAGTCAGACACGACTGAAGTGATTTAGCAGCAGCAGCAGCAGCATATATATGTATATACATATATATATATATGTATATATATATATATATATATATATATATATACAGCCAGTTGACCAGGTTTAGCCTACAGGATGGACACAGTTGCCAACCCTTGACCTAAACTACTTGAGTTATGGTTCTACTAGCCTACTTTTCTCTGATTAATCTTCCTTTTAAACTGCCCTCCGCACTGTTCCAGAGATCTCTTTTAGCAACACAAATGTGGTCATGAAATCCCCCTGCATGACAAGTTCAGGAAGTTGAACAGGAGCTGTTCAAGCACTGCCTGTGTGAGAGGGTACAGATAATGTTCTCCAGCCACAGAGGGCAGGGAGAATAGTGCAGACAGAAAACAGCATGGCATGTGCAAAAACTGTCAGCTGCTACAGGTGCTGATGACATGTGGCATTGTGTTAGAGATGAGGTGGAGAAGCTGCCAGTGACATTGCTAGAAGAAATTTAAGCCATTTTAAGAAAATAGAATTTGTTTCCCACTGGTAAGTTACTGTTTAAGGATTTTAGGGGGAAAATACATGGTCAGTTCATTTCAAAAAAAAAAAAAAAGCATATACACACATGGATGGGCAAATACCTGTAAGTATTTGCAAGTATTACAAGTAAATACATATGTAAATATCTGCTAAAGAAGTACTGTCATGTGGTATGAACACAAGCATTGGAATTCAAGTTTAGAAGTCTACTTTTTGCTTCACATTTACCACGTATTTAAGATGGGAAATTTAGTCAGTTTAGCTTTGGCTTCTACAACTAATAAGAAGATAATTAAACTTGATGAGAGCTTTCTACAGTTCCTACCAATATCAGCATGTTGTTGATTTACAGTAGATTCATATTTATGATTTTATTATACATTTGTATATGTCATATTTTCATATTTTGGTTCCCCCAAAGAATATTTTTGTCGCTGTGGGACATTTTTCACCTACTCAATATAGCCAGTAGAACTGGAACCTAATTGTTATGTTATATGCTTCTAATACTGTTTTTTTAATCCTTTGCTCTATTTTAGCCTTGGATCAACTGTGCAGTTCTCTTGTGATGAAGATTATGTCCTACAGGGTGCTAAGAGCATCACCTGCCAACGGATAGCTGAAGTTTTTGCTGCTTGGAGTGATCACAGGCCTGTGTGTAAAGGTAACGAAGAGTCTTTAAAATAAAAAAGCTTTCTTAACATATTTTTGGAGAAGGCAATGGCACCCCACTCCAGTACTCTTGCTTGGAAAATCCCATGGATGGAGGAGCCTGGTGGGCTACAGTCCCTGGGGTCGCTAGGAGTGGGACATGACTGAGTGACTTCACTTTCACTTTTCACTTTCATGCAGTGAAGAAGGAAATGGCAACCTACTCCAGTGTTCTTGCCTGGAGAATCCCAGGGACGGGGGACCCTGGTGGGCTGCTGTCTCTGGGGTCGCACAGAGTCGGACACGACTGAAGCAACTTAGCAGCAGCAGCAACATATTTTAATAGTGTGAATTCATTCCATTGAATATAAATTTCAGTTGAAACTGAATTGTAATGCAGGAAACATTTAGCTCATATATTTGACAATATTATTGAAAATATGTAATAGGCAAACCACTGTGTCAAATCCCAAGCAGTTTGCAGTCTAATAATCATATGGTAACAAATTGGAACATTAAAATATGTATTACAGGCAGTGATAACTCTTTTTACCTTTTTTAAAATTATAACTCACCTTGTATAGGCATTAATGTAGATATGGAATTTTAGACAATAATTGCACCTCCATTTGTATGCTTTGCCATTTTAATTGCTTAAATGTACAGTAGTCATGATGTCAGTGGCAGTGGAGGTAGAACACTTGTTCTATAATTAGTTAATTTAAACTAAGACAAATCAATGAGTTCTCTGGCTTTTCATATTACCAGTAACTGCAGATAAGATTTACTTATACTGCCTTTTTAAGAAATATTTTCATATAAATTAAATGAAGCCCTTTTATTCTAAACTTTATTTAGCTACATTTGAAAATGAACACCTGATTCTGGCTTACTGGTGCTCTTGTTGCTTGTTTGTTGCTGTTGTAATTTTTAATAATGGCAACTCTGCATATTGCAGTGTCTTAGTACTCAAAGTTCCATTAGTACTTCCTCTCCCTGAGGGAACATTTTCAGTCAGTTGCCCCACCCTCTAGAGTCCTCTCAGACAGATTCTGGTGAATAGAGAAAAGATAGATTTGAGAGCTATTGTAAGAGGAAAAAGACAAAGTATTTGACAACTAGCTGGATATGGAAGGAGAAAGTGATAAGAAGTTGTTAAAGATGATGAGACTATGAGACTAAAGTGTATGAGAGTAAAAAACAATTCATGCTCTTAGTAAGTATAAAAAAACTGAATAGTGAAATTATATAGGCAGTTTCATCATAGGCTTAATTTTTTAGGCACTTACTATGCATCAGGCACTGTGCTAACCACTGCATATACTCTGACTCATTTAAATCCTCTAAACAAACCAATGGAGTAAGCATTATTATCTCCATTTTAGAAATGAGTGTTGTGAGACACAGAGATATCCAGTCACTCTCCCAAGCTCAAATGTTTAGAAAATGACAAAGTCTTTAAGAATGATGTCATAGTTTGTGGAGAGAAGTCCAATTTCAGATCACTAGAGAGGGAATAGAAAATAGTAAAGTGGAAGCAAATAGTTATATTCTACTCCCTTGGCAATGATAACCCGAAGTAAGAAGAAGAGAGAGCCTAGATTTTTCTTGGGTTCAAGTAATTTTATTTATTTGTTTATTCCTTACCTTTCTCATTACCAAAGGCTTACAAAATTCCATATAGTGAAATAACATTAAAAATATTATTTCAGAGATAATGAAATAGTATTTAATTATTATTATTGAATAATAATGTGAAACAGAGATAATGAGAAAATAAGATAAAATATGATCCTAAGGGAAGTTACATAATCCTAAACAAAAGCTTATTTGTACAAGTTGGTAAAAAACATTAAAAAAAATTATTGAAATATAGTTGATTTACAATGCTGTGTTAGTTTAAGGTGTACAGTAAAGTGATTCAGATATACATATAAATATTTATTATTTTTTACATTGTCTTTCATTATACAGTGTTACAAGTTATTGAGTATAATCCCTGTTCTATACAGTAGGTCATTGTTGGTTATCTATTTTATATACAGTAGTATATATATCTTAATCTCAACTGCTAATTTATCTTTCTCCCCAGACCCATTTTGGTAACTATATTTGTTTCCTTTCCATCTGTGAGTCTATTGCTGTTTTCTAAATAACTTAATCTGTATCTGTTTTTTAGATTCCACATTTAAATGTGGAATACAGTGTTTGTCTTTGTCTGATTTTCTTAACTTAGTAAGATGATCTCTAGGTTCATCTATGTTGCTGCAAATGACATTATTTCATTCTTTTTTATGGTTGAGCCATATTCCATTGTATGTATGTATCATATTTCTTTATCCTTTCATCTGTCAGTAGACACTTAGGTTGCTTCCATGTCCTGACTATTGTAAATAGTCTTGTTATGAGCTTTGGGATGTATGTTCAAATTCTGTTTTTCTCCAGATAGATGCCCAGAACTAGGATTTTAGGATCATATGGCAACTCTGTTTTTTTTCCTTTGAAGGAAGTGCCCTACTGTTCTCCATAGTGGCTGTGGCAACTTACATTCTCCCCAACAGTGTAGTGGGGGTTCTTTTCTCCACACTCTCTCCAGCATTTACTATTTATAGACTTTTGATGATGGCTGTTCTGACTGGTATGAGGTAATACATTATTGAAGTTTTGACTTGAATTTCTCTAATAATTAGTGATGTTGGGCATTTTTCATGTGCCTGCTGGTCATCTGTATCTCTTCTTTGGTGAAATGTCTTTTTAGATCTTCTGCCCATGTTTTGGTTGGGTTGTTTGTCTTTTTGATATTGAGCTATATGAACTGTTTGCATATTTTGGATATTAATCTGTTGCTGGTTGCATTGTTTGCAGATGTTTTCTCCCATGTATAGGTTGTCTTTTTTTTTTATGTTTTCCTTTGTTGTGCAAAAGCTTTTAAGTTTTAAGAAAAAAAATTAAGAATGGTTTACACGTTAAATATGACAGCTGTTAAAGAAATATAAAAAATGTAAAGTTTACATGAAAGCCACTGTCTATGAAATATAACAATAACATCACAAAATCAAAGTTATTCCTGGCTTTGAGATATGAAATATTTTGCTTTGCTTTTTATAAAGTGGACACTGAGTAAATAAATATTGTGGTAATTACTCTCACCAATGTCCTGACAATGAAAGAACAGTAAGCTGTTTAAAGTTGATTTCTTATGATATTCTCCACTCAAGATATAGTTATAAGGGACAAAAGTGAAAATTGAGGATTCAAGGTAGTGGTGTCCACATATCCAGTTTTACATAAATTGGATGTGTGCATTTCTTTTATGGAAAGAAAGAATGGGAAAATAGAGGACAGATTAAAGAAAAAGATTAATGGAGGAACAAAGTCTCACATAGAAACAGAAATTATAGCCAGATCATGTGATTTAGGGTTTACCTAGAGTAAGATTGATACTGTAAACCATCTTTTTCATTCAAGACTCTCACTTCAATAAAAATAATGATTCATATTTATTATGATGGTAAATTGCTCAAAGGCAAAACTAGTATTATATTAGTTTGTTATTTTTTATAAACCCTGTAGTAGAAAGAAAAGTTCTGTATTGACTTAAATCTCAAGAAATGTTTCTTTAATATTAATGTATGCATATTTTCTTTGGTTCTAAGATACATGATTGATATATTTATATGTATGTAAATATACATGCACAAACATCTGTGTGTGTATATATATAGAGAGAGAGAAAGAGAAAGAGAGAGAGATACATATATATTTTCACTCAATAGTCATCAGTCATTAGTTGGAAGGTATAATATTTGTATGTTCAAAATTCATTTATTATTATCATTTCATCTTAATATTACATTTCCTACAGATATTAATCATTTATACACAACTTTACTCATTGCATGCAGGGCACATGTGTGTATGGTTTATGGAAAAAGAAATTTGCTGGTAGAAGTTACTGGCTGTAGTGTTGAAACAGTAATGGAGGAAACATGGTGAAATAGTAATTAAAGTTTTAAAATGACTATTCACTGTGAGTCTGACTGAAGAACAGTTTTCAAGTCTCATGGGTGCTTGGAGAGAATAAATATGCTTTTTTCCAGATAGCAGCATCAATAACAGTATCAGTGCACTGCACCTTTGAGAAGTCATTAATATAGCTGCTGTCCATGTATTGCATGGTTGAGCAATCGAGAAATTGTGCTTTTAAGGGGACTTAAACTCACACAACAGCAAATTATGAATCAAAAGAAAAAGAACAATTCAAAAATTAATGTTAATAGATTTTATACAACCTCAGACAATAATTTTTATTCCCTAAATGGAATATGTATATAAGATATTTGACAATTTACTGTTATGGAAATAATTTTCCTTTGTTGGAAATGCAATAGATAACCAAAAGCTAGAGCTTATGCAAATAAGATTTATGTGGTGAATGAAACGTATATAGAAAATTTATTTTAGACTTTCATGTTGTTCAAAGAAACATTTGAGAATTGGCAATGTTACCTGGGAAACATTTAAGAGAGTTAATCTTGATAGATTGGGGAAAACTTTTTTGACTAATTTTCAGTCAATATTTATTTGGCTTGCCCCAAATAATGATTTTATTTTTCTCTTAAGGCACAATGGTGTGGGCCATTCTTGATAATAATGGAAGAGGTGATTAAGACAAGATTAGAAAAGAAAGCCAAAAGTGGGGGAGGGAAAATATTTTAAAAAGTAGAGTAAAAACCAAGGAGTCACCTTTTAATTTCTTTATTCAATCACTCATCCAGTTATTTGTTTATTCACTTATTAACATACTGATTAATTTATTTTGGATTCCACAAGCATTAATGAATGTAGGTATGTAGCTATATAGAAGGTAGGTATGTCATATTAAACAGTACATGAGATACAAGGTATGTAAATTTTTTTAATTATTTTGTATTGATTTGCAAGGTATAAATACCTCATAGATATACCTACAAGAACCTTGTAGGTATAATACATAGTAGACTGTTTTGTGTACAAGAGAGGTAAAATCCTCTGCAAAATTCAGATGAGAGGAGGATTATTTCCATATTTGGAGATGGTCAGTCATTGAAAACAAGGAAACACCATAAGGACAGACCATGTGATTATTTTCTATTTCAACATATAGTTTCACCCCCTGACCTCTAAGAAGAAGAGAGGGGCTGAAGATTAATCAGTCACGTATAGCCAGTGATTTAATTAATCATGTATATGTAATGAAGCCTCCATAAAAGCGCAAAAGGACAGGGTCCAGAGAACTTCTAAGTTGGTGAACACTTGGAGATTTGAGGAGAGTAATATACTTGGAGATGATATGAATGTTTCAAACACCATTCCCAAGCCTTGCCTTGTGCATTTATTTTGTCTAGCCATTCCTGAGTTACTTCTTTTCATAATAAATTAGTAATCTAGTAAGTAAAATATTTCTCTGAGTTCTGTGAGCTGCTCTAGCAAATTAATCAAACCCCAAAATAGGATGATCTTGGGAATCTCTGACTTACAGCCAGTCAATTAGAAGTATAGGTAATAAACATGGTCTGGTGATTGGTATCTGAACTCCAAGAAGAAGGCTGTGGGAATCTCTAGTTTGTAGCTGATTGGTAGTAGTGTAGGTAACAACAAGGCTTGAGAATAGCATCTGAAGTGGAGGGGTGGTGGGGAGTTGGGGACAGTATTCTAGATTGAATATTAACCTGTGGAATCTGATACTATCTCCAAGATAGTGTCAGAATTGTGTTGACTTGTAATGCACCTGACTGGTGTTTCCATGCCTTGCATTGTGGGGGAAGCTCCATCCCCAAGACACAGTGTAATTGGGTCTGTGAATCTAATTTATTTAGTCACTCCTTACCTGAAGTATTGGCTCAGATGGTAAAGTGTCTGCCTACAATACTGGAGACCTGGGTTCAATCCCTGGGTCCGGAAGATCCCCTGGAGAAGGAAATGGCAACCCACTCTAGTACTCTTGCTCCCCCATGGATGGAGGAGCCTGGTGGGCTACAGTCCATGGGGTCACAAAGAGTCGGACAGGACTGAGTGACTTCACTTTCACTTTATCTGAAGTATCTCTGAAAGTACCATTAAACCTCCACTACCACTGTCACTGTTCCATAATTCCATTACCACATCTATCTCACGGCTTTTAATTTCGACTACAATTTATCATACATATTGCTGGCATTCTAATCCCTTCCTAAACTTACTTTTGTTATACATGAAGAATGTTCAAAGGCTACATGTTATTTCTTAACTTCATACTGTAAACCAGTGAAATGAAATAATCAAGAATATGAATTCAGGTAACACACTATGCCAGTTTAAATCCCTGACCTTCTACTTAAGTAATCTGCCTTCTTTATAATTACCAGATTTATTGTCTATAAAAGGAGCATTATAGTATATCAGTGTCTACTTCATTGGGAGTTGAGAATTTGTATGAGCATAAACTGAGGTAAACTATATGAAAACATTTAGTGCATGGGCTGAATGAAATGCAAGCCTCAAATGATAGGGGTACTGATAGTTGTCCCCTTCATGGATCACAGCCTTGTCATGGCAAAAGGGCCTGCATAACTCAGTGAAGCCATGCAGCGCTGTCCATGATGGACAGGTCATAGTGAAGAGTTCTAACAGAATTTGGTCCAGTGGAGGATGAAATGGCAATGCACTTCAGTACTCTTGACTGAGGAACTGCATGAATAAGATGAAAAGGCAAAAGATATAACACTGGAAGATGAGCCCCCTGTCCCAGATCAGAAGATGTCCACTATGCTACTGATGAAAAACGGAGGGCAGTTACTAATAGCTCTAGAAATGATGAAGTGGCTACGCCAAAGCAGAAATGGTCCTCAGTTTTGGATGTGTCTGATGCCATGAAGAACAATATTGCATAGAGACCTAGAATGTTAGATCCATGAGTCAAGGTGAATCGGACGAGGTCAAGCAGATAACAAGATTAAATATTGACATCTTAGGAATCAGTAAACTAAAATGGACAGGAATGGGTGAATTTAATTCAGATGATCATTTATCTACGTGGAAGTGATAAATAAATTTAAGCGACTAGATCTGATAGACAGAGTGCCTGATGAACTATGGATGGAGGTTCATGACATTGTACAGGAGACAGGGATCAGGACCATCCCCATGGAAAAGAAATGCAAAAAAGCAAAATGGCTGTCTGAGGAGGCCTTACAAATAGCTGTGAAAAGAAGAGAAGTGAAAAGCAAAAGAGAAAAGGAATGATAGAAGCATCTGAATACAGAGTTCAAAAGAATAGCAAGGAGAGATAAGAAAGCCTTCCTCAGTGATCAATGCAAAGAAATAAAGGAAAACAACAGAATGGGAAAGACTAGAGATCTCTTCAAGAAAACAAAGATGGGCTCAATAAAGGACAGAAATAGACCTAACAGAGTCCATTAGAACTAAAGTCCATAAAGGACCTAACAGAAGTAGAAGATATTAAGAAGAGGTGGCAAGAATACACAGAAGAACTGTACAAAAGAGAGCTTCATAACTCAAGTAATTACGATGGTGTGAACACTTACCTAGAGCTGGACATCCTGGAATTTGAAGTCAGGTGGGCCTTAGAAAGCATCACTAAGAACAAAGCTAGTGGAGGTGATGGAATTCCAGTTGAGCTATTTCAAATCCTGAAAGATGATGCTGTGAAAGTGCTGCACTCCATATGCCAGCAAATTTGGAAAACTCAGCAGTGGCCACAGGACTGGAAAAGGTCAGTTTTCATTCCAATCCCAAAGAAAAGCAATGCCAAAGAATGCTCAAACTACCACACAATTGCACTCATCTCACATGCTAGTAAATTAATGCTCAAAATTCTGCAAGACAGGCTTCAGCAATATGTGAACTATGAAATTCCAGATGTTCAAGCTGGTTTTAGCAAAGGCAGAGGAACCAGAGATAAAATGGCAAACATCCACTGGATAATGGAAAAAGCAAGAGAGTTCCAGAAAAACATCTATTTCTGCTTTATTGGCTATGCCAAAACCTTTGACTGGGTAGATCACAATAAACTGTGGAAAATTCTGAAAAAGATAGGAATACCAGACCACCTGACCTGCTTCTTGAGAAATCTGTATGCAGGTCAGGAAGCAACAGTTAGAACGGACATGGAACAGCAGACTGGTTCCAAACAGGAAAAGGAGTACGTCAAGGCTGTATACTGTCACCCTGCTTATTTAACTTATATGCAGAGTACATCATGAGAAACGCTGGGCTAGAAGAAGCACAAGCTGGAATCAAGATTGCCAGGGGAAATAATCACCTCAGATATGCAGATGACACCACCCTTATGGCAGAAAGTGAAGAGGAGCTAAAGAGCCTCTTGATGAAAGTGAAAGTGGAGAGTGAAAAAGCTGGCTTAAAACTCAACATTCAGAAAACTAAGATCATAGCATCTGGTCCCATCACTTCGTGGGAAATAGATGGGGAAACCGTGGAAACAATGTCATACTTTACATTTTTGGGCTCCAAAATCACTGCAGATGGTGATTGCAGCCATGAAATTAAAAAACACTTGTTCCTTGGAAGGAAAGTTATGACCACCAAAGATAGCATATTGAAAAGCAGAGATATTACTTTGCCAACAAAGGTCTGTCTAGTCAAGGCTATGGTTTTTCCTGTGGTCATGTATGGATTTGAGAGTTGGACTGTGAAGAAGGCTGAGTGCCGAAGAATTGATGCTTTTGAACTGTGGAGAAGACTCTTGAGAGTCCCATGGACTGCAAGGAGATCCATCCAGTCCATCCTAAAGGTGACAAGTCCTGGGTGTTCATTGGAAAGAGTGATGTTGAAGCTGAAACTCCAGTACTTTGGCCACCTCATGTGAAGAGTTGACTCATTGGAACAGACCCTGATGCTGAGAGGGATTGGGCATAGGAGGAGAAGGGGATGACAGAAGATGAGATGGCTGGATGGCATCACCAACTTGGTGCACCTGAGTTTGAGTGAACTCTGTGAGATTTTGATGGACAGGGAGGCCTGGCGTGCTGTGATTCATGGGGTTGCAAATAGTCAGACACAACTGAGCAACTAAACTGAACGGAACTGTGGGCAAGAATTGTTTAGAAGAAATTGAGTAGCACTCATAGTCAACAAAAGAATCTGAAAAGCAACACTTGGCTGTAACCTCGAAAACAACAGATTGACCTCCATTTGTTTTGAAGGAAAATCTGTCAACATCACAGTAATCCAAGTCTTTGTTCCAGCCACTGATATCAATGAAGGTGAAGTTGAATGGTTCTGTGAAGACCTATAACACCCTCAACAATACAAAAAAAAAAAAAAGAAGAAGCCCTTTTCATCTAAAGGGATTAGAATGCAAAATTTCCTGATCCAGGGTTTGAACCCATGTCTCTTGCATCTTCTTCACTGACAGGCAGATTCTTTACCAATGACACCACCAGAGAAGCCCCTGAAAAGTCAAGAGATACCTGGAATAATAGGCAAGTTTGGCCTTGGAGTACAGAGCAGGGCAAAGGCTAACAGAGTTTTGTGAAGAGAACATGCTTGTCATAGCAAATACAATTTTCCAACAACACAAGAGATGAATCTTCACATGGACATCACCAGGTAGTAAATACTGAAATCATATTGCTTATGCTCTATGCAGCTGAAGATGGAGTTCTATAGAGTCAGCAAACAACAAGACCTGAAGGTGACTGTGGCTCAGATTATGAGCTCCTTACTGTAAAATTCAGTCTTAAATTGAAGCAAGTAGGGAAAACCACTAGACCATTCAGGTATAACTTAAATCAATTCCCTTATGATTATGCAGTGGAGGTTCTGAATAGATTCAAGGGATTAAATCTGGTGGAGAGAGACCTGAAGAACTATGCACAGGTTTTTAACAATGTATAGGAGGCAGTGACCAAAACCATCCCAGAGGAAAAGAAAAGCAAGAAGAAAAAGTGGTTGTCTGAGGAGGCTTTACAAATAGCTAGGGAAAAAAGACAAGCAAAAGGCAAAGGAGAAAAGAAAAGATATACCCAACAGAATGCAGAGTTCAGAGAATAGCAAGAAGAAATGAGAAGGGCTTCTTAAATGAATAATACAAAGAAATAGAGGAAAGCAATAGAATGGGAAAGACTAGCAATCTCTTCAAGAAAACTGGAGATACCAAGGGAAAATTTCTTGCAAGTTTGGGTGTGATAAAGGAGGGGAACATTAATGACCAAACAGAAGAAGAAGAGATTTAGAAGAGGTGAAAAGAATACACAAGAGAACTATACAAAAAAGGTCTTAGTGACCTGGATAACCACAATGGTGTGGTCGCTTCCCTAGAGCCAGACATCCTGCAGTATGAAGGGAAGTGGGCCCTGGGAAACATTACTACCAACAAAGCTAGTGTAGGTGATGGAATTCCAGCTGAGCTATTTAAAATCCTAAAAAAATGATGCTAATAAAGAGCTGCACTCAATATGTCAGCAAATTTGGGAAACTCAACAGTGGCCATAGGACTGGAAAAGGTCAATTTCCATTCCAGTCCCAAGAAGGAGGATACCAAAGAATGTTCTAACTACCATACAGTTATACTCATTTCATGTGCTAGGAAGATTATGCTTAAAATCCTTCAAGATAGGCTTTAGTAGTACGTGAATTAAGAACATCCAGATGTACAAGCTGGGTTTCAATGAGGTAGAGGAACCAGTGATTTAACTGCCAACATTTGTTCTATAATACAGATAACAAGAAAATTTCAGAAAACAACCGTCTACTATCTGCTTCATTGATTACCCTGAATCCTTTAGCTGTGTGGATCACAACAAACTGAGGAATATTCTCAAAGTGATGGGAGTACCAGACACCTTACCTGCCTCATGAGAAATCTGTACAGGTCAAGAAGCAACAGTTAGTACCAAACATGAACAATGGACTGGTTCAAAATTAGGAAAGGAGCATGACAAGGCTGTTATACTCTTATTCTTTATTAAGTTCTGTGCAGAAGACATCACCCAAGATGTTGGACTGGAGGAATGACAAGCTGAAATCAAATTTCCCAAGAGAAATGTCAGCAACCTCAAATATGCAGATGATAGCACTCTAATGGCATAAAGTGAAGAGGAACTGAAGAGCTGCTTGATGAGAGTGAAAGAGGAGAGTGAAAATCTGGCTTGAGATTCAATATTCAAAAAACGAAGATTATGGCATCTAGTCCCATCACTTCATGGCAGGTAGATGGGGAAAAGTGGAAATGGTGACAAATTTTATTTTCTTGAGCTCCCAGATCACTGTGGATGGTGACTGCAGCCATTAAATTAAAAGACATTTGCTCCTTGGAAGAAAAGCTATGACAAACCTAGACAGTATATTAACAAGCAGACACCTCACTGCCAACAAAGGTCTGTATAAGTCAAAGCTATGGTTTTTCCAGTAGTCATGTACGGATGTGAGTTTGGACCATAAAGAAGGCTGAGTGCCAAAGAATTGATGCTTTTGAACTGTGGCATTGAAGACTATTTGAGAGTCCCTTGGACAGCAAAGAGATAAAGCCAGTCCATCCTAAAAGAAATCAACCATAAATATTCATTGGAAGGTCTGATGCTGAAACTCTAATATATTGGCTACCTGATGGGAAGAGGCAAATCATTGGAAAAGACCCTGATGCTGGGAAAGATTGAAGGCAAAAAGAGGAGGGGATGGTGCAGGATCAGATGATTAGATAGCATCACTGACTCAATGGACATTAATTTGAGCAGACTCTGAGAGAGAGTGGAGGACAGAGAAGCCTGGCAAGGCTTCTGTCCAAGGGGTTGCAGAGTTGGCTGTAAAGAATCTGCCTGCAATGAAGGAGACCCGGGTTTGATTCCTGGGTTGAGAAGATCCCTGGGTTTGATTCCTGGGTCAGGAGTGGCAACCCACTGAAGTATTCTTGTCTGGGGAATCCCATGGGCAGAGGAGCCTGGCAGGCTATAGCCCATGGTGTCACAATACTTGGACATGACTTAGTGACTAAAACCACCAAACCAATTGTTTCTTTAATGCTTACCAAAGGTGTATATCTGCCTCTCAATAATGAACAGATTCACTGCTCTAATTTTTGTATATGTCTGACTTCCTAGATGAAAGGAAGTTCCTGTTAACTATATCTGCCTAGTTTTCAGTCTTATTCATCTTTCATCTCCTGAAAGGTTCTTTTCCATTTCATTTATCTTTTATCCTCACCTCTTTAACAGTACTTCACATTTACTGTCTTTACCACACAATTTAACATTTATTTATTTTTTAATATAAATTTATTTATTTTAATTGGAGACTAATATTCTTTTTGATAGTGGTTTCTGATCATTTCATTGACAGTAGACTTACTCCTTCAACCAAAAACCACTTCAGAAAGAACAAAATGATCAACACTTCTAAAGTGCTTGAATTTTTAATAGATCTATTTTGTCTGTTGTCATGAAAAGTTTCTAATGCTGTCTGTTTATATGCTGCCTTTATTAAATAGAAGAATCATAATAATTTCCTTCATACACAAAATAAAAATTAGTATACAGTTTATATGATAGATAGTTGCTGGCCAAACCTTGGAGCTATGACCCTCATTAATCAATATTTATTAAGGTATGATTCTTATAGTTGGCGGGGTCCAGCCCCGGTGGATCCAGGGTGATTTGAAGGTGGGGACAGAGTCAGTGTCCTTGGAAAAATACATATTTAATTACAGATATATAGAGAGATTAGAAACGGATAGTGTAGTAGGAAAATTAGTGGAGAAAAAGAGGCTGAATAACTTGGTTTACATGGAATAGCATCCATGCTCTAGATGGGAATTCAGCCAGAAAAACGGGGAGCAAGAAAGAAACAACATGGGGGAATCAGTCTTTCCGGAAACTGATCCAAGTTCTTTATTTTGGGGTTTGCTTATATACCTTTTGTTACACATAGGGATGAATACAGAGTCACGCGGGGGTCAGCAGTCCTGACCTTTATCAAAATCAGGTGCTTCACATAAAAAGGTCTTAGGGATTTTATATCATCTACTGGCCATGAGACCTGCTGACATTTTATGATCCTTTCTTTCTGATAACCAAAAAACATTTCTTCCAAGGGTGTTTTTTCTTAAACCAGGCACCATCCTCCAAATAAAGTTACATTCCTATAGGGTGAGGGTGTAGTGAGTTACAATCAAGAAAGGAATTTATTTAACCCAAGGTTAACATGATTAATCTTAAAGGTTAATACTTATTTCTCCTATATGCTTAAAGGTTAATACTTATTTCTCCTATATGCTAGTTATATTCATTATAAGGGTAGGGAACATGGAGATTTAGCAGTAAACATCAACCCAACAAATGAAAATCCTTTCACCAATGTTCCCCTTAAGATCTATTTAGTCTTAAGATAGTGATAAAGTTACATTTTTACATAGCAAGGACACAGTGATTTATAACAAAGTACAGTGATCTATTTCTGCTTTATTGACTATGACAAAGCCTTTGACTGTGTGGATCACAATCAACTGTGGAAAATTCTGAAAGAGATGGGAATACCAGACCACCTAACCTGCCTCTTGAGAAATCTGTATGCAGGTCAGGAAGCAACAGTCAGAACTGGACATGGAACAACAGACTGGTTCCAAATAGGAAAAGGAGTACGTCAAGGCTGTATACTGTCACCCTGCGTATTTAACTTCTATGCAGAGTACATCATGAGAAACGCTGGACTGGAAGAAACACAAGCTGGAATCAAGATTGCCAGGAGAAATATCAATCACCTCAGATATGCAGATGACACCACCCTTATGGCAGAAAGTGAAGAGGAGCTAAAAAGCCTCTTGATGAAAGTGAAAGAGGAGAGTGAAAAAGTTGGCTTAAAGCTCAACATTCAGAAAATGAAGATCATGGCATCCAGTCCCATCACTTCATCGGAAATAGATGGGGAAACAGTAGAAACAGTGTCAGACTTTATTTTTTTGGGCTTCAAAATCACTGCAGATGGTGACTGCAGCCATGAAATTAAAAGACGTTTACTCCTTGGAAGAAAAGTTATGACCAACCTAGATAGCATATTCAAAAGCAGAGACATTACTTTGCTGACTAAGGTCCGTCTAGTCAAGGTTATGGTTTTTCCTGTGGTCATGTATGGATGTGAGAGTTGGACTGTGAAGAAGGCTAAGTGCCAAAGAATTGATGCTTTTGAACTGTAGTGTTGGAGAAGACTCTTGAGAGTCCCTTGGACTGCAAGGAGATCCAACTAGTCCATTCTGAAGGAGATCAATCCTGGGATTTCTTTGGAAGGAATGATGCTGAAGCTGAAACTCCAGTACTTTGGCCACCTCATGTGAAGAGTTGACTCATTGGAAAAGACTGTGATGCTGGGAGGGATTGGGGGCAGGAGGAGAAAGGGATGACTGAGGATGGCTGGATGGTATCATGGACTCAATGGACATGAGTCTGAGTGAACTCTGGGAGATGGTGATGAACAGGAAGGCCTGGCGTGCTGCGATTCATGGGGTTGCAAAGAGTTGGACACGACTGAGCGACTGAACTGAACTGAACTGAACAGTGATCTATTACAAAAGAGAAAATTCATTAACTCAAAAAGTCTAGTATTGCTAACCTTAAAAACTATTATATTTCCTTTTCTATATTCCAAATAAATTGATTAATATATTCCCAGGTGCCTAAGGATATGGAGGCCTGGTGGCAATCACTAACTCAACAATTAAAAAAGCCCTATGCTAATTAAGACTTTCAAAATACTCCAAAACTCTCTGTGACGTTTATGGTTGAGAGGTAGTAAACAGTCATGTGCCTAGTGGCAGGAGTATGGATAATCCTGTCACAGAAGCTAGTCTGTCAGCAGAGAGGTTTGATCTGAGACACCCTTGTCACACCCAGGGCAGGGAATTAGCAGCAATTATTGGCACAACAAATGAAAAACCCTTCACCAATATAATTCCTAACCAACCCACTATACTGACAATTTCCCCAAAGAATTTGCCTTTAGTAAGTCTAAAACATCTCATGCCTCTCAGGTTGGGAGGCTGTAAACAATCACATGTGGCTAGAAGAACCTATACAGGCGGGCTAGATAACCTTCAGAGGAGTCCGTAAGCTGAAACACTCTTGTCACGCCCAGGAATTTTTATTGCCTTGGAGCTGCACGTTTACTCCTTCTTCAAGAGAAACGGTTATGGGGGAGAGCTCCCCGTAAAGTCAGAGGTGTAGGTGAGAGCATAAAACAGACTCTGGTTTTGGGGTTAGATGCTCGGGAACAGGGGGTTTCCTGAGGCTTGATCATGCCTTTGCATATGCCAAGCCTCCTCCCTCATGACCTTTGCCATGGGCGGAGTTCCTCACGCTGGCCCCCCGGCATATAGTTTTCAAAATTCTTTTACAGATTTTACAAGTTCCTACTCATATATTATTTTTTTCACAATGTTTAGCATAGTGACCATTATGCCCATATTTTGTACACATGATAGTTGCTAAATAACCATTTCGAATAAATATTGTGGGAAGATTTAATTACTTATAATAAACAATTTAAAAAGATAGTAGTGTGCTGATTGTGACAAGAGAAGTTTGCCCTGGTAGAAGACTTCCTATTATGCAAAGGCAATTAGAAAGTTTTGCCCAAGAGCAAACCAGAAAGAGCCTGCTGAAATTTATCAACCAGAAACATATATAGCAGGTGTTTTTCTTTGGTTGTTTTTGATGCCTTCTTAGTTTCATGGAATGATGTTACAGATGAGATGATGCATAATGAGGATGATATTAGCAATTAATAGAGTGACATATGGTGAAGAAGATAGACAGAAGGCTTAAATATGGATATTTAGAATGCATTCATTTGTCTTGATGGCCATCTTTTCTATAAACAGTACTTTGAAATTTATTATATAATTTTGGTAAGCAAATACATTTTACTGACCTCTAATAGTGAGCATATTTGAATGATAAAATGGTATTTCATGTTACTTGATGGAGATGGATAGTGAGGCATTTATGTGTTATCATTTAAAATTTAAAACTACTTAAACAATTAGAAAGTTTGCATTTCTGTGGTGCCCTACTAACGACTGTCAGAAATTCATTTCATATATCTTGCTTTTCTCAAACATTATTAGAAAAAAATTGCAAATAGCAAATAAATGATTTCACTTAGGTGTAAGGGGCTTCCCTGGTGGCTTGGTGGGCAAAGAATCTACCTGTAAAGCAGGAGACTCATCTTCGATCCCTGGGTCAAGAAGAATCTCTGGAGGAGGAAATGGCAACCCCCTCCAGTATTCTTGCCGGGAAAATCCCATGGGCAGAGGAGCCTGGCAGGCTACAGTCCATGGGGTTGTAAAAAATTAGACACAGCTGAGCATGAGCACAGACAGGCATATAGGGGGAATATCTTCACAGATATATGTGACAACCTTCTGTTTCCAACTTACCATTTCCTGGCAGTATGACCTTACTTATTCTGTTTAACCTTTCTTGAAATTAAGTTTGCTGTCTTATAAATTGATGAAGGAGTATGTACAAGGTGATTACTATGCATTTTTTCCAGTTGTAAATGCTAAATAATTTTAAGTACAATTACTGCTTTACCAGAAGTTAGAGTGTGTTAAAGTTATTTTTAGTTCAACATTTTCCTTAGTTTACACTGATATCTATGAAAAATCTGTAAACTGACTAGCTTATTTAAAATAATTTTTATTTTTCACAAGTTCTGGAGGCAGATAAGTCTAAGATCATATCTAGTCTGGGCCAGCTTCTTTACTGCAACCTTCAAACTATAACCTCATGTAGTAGAAGGGGTGAGGGATTTCTTTGGGTCTCTTTTATAAGGGCACTAATCTCATTCATGAAGGTGCACCCCCATCACCTAGTCAACCCCTCCATCAAACATATTAACTCCTAATACCATCACATTAGGAGTTAAGATTCAACCATAAATTTTTGTGGGAGTGGGGAAAAAATAATTCAGTGTATATTTTTGTTGTTGTTCAGTTGTTAAGTCATGTCCAACTCTTTCTGATCCATAGACTGCAGCACACCAGACTTCCCTATCCTTCACTATCTCTTGGAGTTTGCTCAAACCCATGTCCATTGATACAGTGATGTCATCCAACCATCTCCTCCTCTGTTGCCCCCTTTCATTCCCAGCATCAGAGTCTTTTCCAATGAGTGGACTCTTCTCATCAGGTAGACAAAATATTGAAGCTTCTATTTCAGCATCAGTCCTTCCAATGTGTATTCAGGGCTGATTTACTGTAGGATTGACTGGTTTGGACTCTTTGTTCTCCAAGGGACTCTCAAGAGTTTTCTCCAGCACCACAATTCAGAAGCATCAGGTGCTCAGCCTTCTTTATGGTCCAACACTCACATTCATACATGACTACTGTAAAAACCATAGCTTTGACTATACAGACATTTGTCAGCAAAGTGATGTCTCTGCTTTTTAATATGCTGTCTAGGTTTGTCACGGAGAAGGCAATGGCACCCCACTCCAGTACTCTTGCCTGGTAAATCCCATGGATGAAGGAGCCTGGTGGGCTGCTGTCCATGGAGTTTCTAAGAGTCGGACATGACTGAGCGACTTCCCTTTCACTTTTTCACTTTCATGCATTGGAGAAGGAAATGGAACCCACTCCAGTGTTCTTTCCTTGAGAATCCCAGGGATGGGGGAGCCTGGTGGGCTGCCGTCTATGGGGTCACACAGAGTCAGACACGACTGAAGTGATTTAGCAGCAGCAGCAGCAGCAGGTTTGTCACAGCTTTTCTTTCAAGGAGCAAGTGCCTTTTAATTTCATGGCTGCACAGTAACCCTCTGCAGTGATTTTGAAGCCCAAGAAAATAAAATTTATCACTGTTTCTACTTTTTACCCATCTATTTGCCATGAAGTGATAGGACTGGATGCCATGATCTTTGTTTTTTCAATGTTGAGTTTTAAGCCAGCTGTTTCACTCTGTTCTTTCACCTTTATCAAGAGGCTCTTTCAATTCATCTTCCCTTTCTACCATTAGAGTGGTATTATCTGCATATGTGAGGTTGTTTATATTTTTCATGGCACTCTTGATTCCAGCTTGTGATTCATCCATCCCAGCATCTTGCATGATGTACTTTGCATGTAGGGTTTCCCTGGTATCTCAGCTTGTAAAGAATCCACATGCAATACAGGAGACCCCTGTTCAATTCCTGGGTCAGGAAGATCCCCTTGAGAAGGGATAGGCTTATCCACTCCACTATTCTTGGGATTCCCTGGTGGCTCAGATGGTAAAGAATTTGCCTGCAAACCTGGGTTTGATACCTGGATTGGGAAGATTCCCCTGGAGGAGGGCATGGCAACCCACTCCAGTATTCTTGTCTGGAGAATCCCTGTGGATAGAGGAGCTTAGCAGGGTACAGTCCATGTGGTCACAAAGAGTCAGATGTGACTGAGCGACGAACCACAGCACAACAGCACTCTGCATATATGTTAAACAAGCAGTGAAAATATACAGCCTTGTCATACTCCTTTCTTAATTTTGAACCAGTCCATATGTTGCCTTTGGAAGCCCAGTGTTTGTCTCAGTTCCTGGCACACAGCAGGCAGTAAAGATGATGCTGATGATACTGCTAATTATCAATAATTATTAATTATTGGTAAGCTGTTGCTAACAAAATAGTATTGTACTCAATTAAACTATATTTTGGATAACAGTTCAAAAATAGACAAATGCTGCTTTTATTATTTTGGGGGGCTTCAAAATCACTGCAGATGGTGATTGCAGCCATGAAATTAAAAGATGCTTACTCCTTGGAAGAAAAGTTATGACCACCCTAGATAGCATATTCAAAAGCAGAAACATTACTTTGCCAACAAAGGTCTGTCTAGTCAAGGCTATGATTTTTCCAGTAGTCATGTATGGATGTGAGAGTTGGACTGTGAAGAAAGCTGAACACTGAAGAATTGATGCTTTTGAACTGTGGTGTTGGAGAAAACTCTTGAGAGTCCCTTGGACTGCAAGGGGATCCAACCAGTCCATCCTAAATGAGATCAGTCCTGGATGCTCATTGGAAGGACTGATGCTAAAGCCGAAACTCCAATACTTTGGCCACCTCATGCGAAGAGTTGACTCATTGGAAAAGACCTTGATGTTGGGAGGGATTTGGGGGCAGGAGGAGAAAGGGACGGCAGGGGATGAGATGGCTGGATGGCATCACTGACTCGATGGACATGAGTCTGAGTGAACTCCGGGAGTTGGTAATGGACAGGGAGGCCTGGCGTCCTGTGATTCATGGGGTCGCAAAGAGTCAGACGTGACTGATCGACTGAACTGAACTAAAACTGTGGTTATTAATCATCAAACTGTTTCAAAGTAATTTACATTCTATGGATATTTTATACCCCACTCGCTATTAAAAGTGTAACTTTGAAAAAAAAAATTGCATTAAGTTTAGAGACTGTTTGTGTTCATAGACTTTCTTACTGCTAAATAAATATACCCCAATGATGGGCTTCCTTGGTAGCTTAGCAGTAAAAAATCCACTTCCCTATTCAGGAGACATGAGTTCAGTCCCTGAGTCAGGAAGATACCCTGGAGTAGGAAATGACAACCCCCTGCGATATCCTTGCCTGGAAAATCTCATGGACAGAGGAGCCTGGCAGGCTACAGTCCATGGAGCTACAAAGAATTGGACAAGACTTAGCAACTAAACAATAGCAATACTCCAATGATACCTTGCTTTTAAACAATATACCTTTAGAAAATAAAGTTGAATAAATGTGATTCTTGATGCTTCTATATGTTAGAAATTAAAATTTTGTGTTTTTAAATGGGAAATAAAAATTTAATCCTTAAGCTTAACCAACTGTTCTAAGAGTGAAAATAAATAGGAAACAACCCTTGAGGCATCTCTGACCATGGGTTCTTTACCATTGGCACCACCTGGGAGGCTCCCCTAATTTTTATCAGATATAATATTAAAGACCTAGGAATTTGATAATGTAGAGTGTGTTGTGACTAAAGCACATGTAACTCAGGAAATAAAAATAATAACCAAATGAATACTGGATGTTTCAGCTGAAACAAACAACAAAGGAAAAACACTTGAAATGTGTTAGCTTTATGCAATGATGAACAAATGGAAACTAACTAAATCAGAATAAAGAATTCAAAATCTGTAGGAGAAACTGTCCATTTGAAAGGCAATTTCAAAGAAATTCTAAATTGATGTGGCTTGTTTGTTTGCAGTAAATCTGTGAGATCCCTCAAAATTCCTGTATAATGTACAAGGCCTAATTTTCTGTGTTTGTTGAGAGGATGTGCTATTAGCACAAAGCACTTGGAATATATTTGATGACTTAATAGTCTTCCCACTAATTCTGATCACATAAAAAGATGGGAAAAGTAAAGGTAGTGGAGTGAGGACTCTCAACTTCTCCATAGTGTAAACTCACTTTTGCTTTAAAATAGTAATAGAGGAACTCCTAGGCAGAAGTGTTTATAGATAAGATAATCACACGATCTTTAGAATGTCTGATACTTTGTATATGCACTCAAAATGAATAATTTTAACTTGCAAAGTGAACAATACAATGTAAAATGAAAAAAAAATTGCAAACATGGGAAAGACATATACACCAAAATAAATGAAAAGCATAGGCAAAACACACAAACATGATTGGTGAAAAAGGAAAAAAAAAATTTATTTAAAATTTTTAAAAATCATGATTTTTACTCTAAGTATGAACATTCTGAATTTATCACATTGTGACAGACTTTTCCTTTTATTAAAGTATAAATTGTGTTCTGCTGCTTAATGGGGTTTATGATACTTTTGTGGATGTAGATGCATTAGTATCAGCATCTCCAACAACTAGCACACGGCAGCTATGCTCACAAATACTTGAATGAATGAATGTTTTATTTCCAGCTATGCTAGACACAATGTAGGAAGCACAGAATAGATCTGAACAAATCATGCCCTTGAGGAATTTATAGTCTCACTGAAAATGAATTACATTCAAAACAAAACAACCAGAGAACACCCCTAAAGCAACAGAGACAAGGATGCTCAGACATATTTAACTCATATAAATTTAAAACAAAGGAAAGAAAGAAGATAGAAATGATAATATTAACTTTGGGGAAATAAATTCTATTGACCATGAAAATATCACTTTTCACTTTAAGTATTACTAAATATTCCTTTATTTTGGAAATTAGTCATTTGTTTAACAGCACTGATATTTGAATGCTATTAGGTAAAGTGAGAAAGATGAAGTCATCTTTCCCTCAAGAATATCAGTGGTCTACTTTATTGGAAAAACATAACAGAAATGTATATATCACAGTACATCTCAGTAAGAGACACTGCAGTTAAATGAATATAGGGCTTTTCATTCAAGAAGATTGAGAAGATCCCCTGAAGGAGGAAATGACAACCCATTCCAGTACTCTTGCCTGAAAAATCCCATGGACAGAGGAGCATGGCAGACTACAATCCATGGGGTTGCAAAAGAGTCAGACACGATTTAGTGACTAAAACAGTAACAAAGAAAACTAAAGAAAAGGCATCATGTTCAAATGGTTCACTTCTTCCTCCTCCTCTCATTTTTTTTTTCCACCTGTGAAGTGAGATTATCTGAGGAGAGCAAGAAATCTAGCAATTATTTGATGAACTAGGAGGGAACTAAAGGTGAAATTGATAGGAATACAGAGTAAGAGAATTCGCCAAGCAGTCCACTTCTGAGATACAGGATTATATCCTGAGGGTTTCATTTAGCCCAGTGGTCTTCATGAACCCAGGCAACACATTACAATCACCTGGAGGGCTTTTAAAATAAAAACATCATGCCTGAGTCCAAAACCACACCAATTAAATTGAAGTCTCTGAAGGATAATTCAGTTAATACATCTCCTCTGAGATAAATTGGTCAATTTAACTGTATTGAGAGTTCAAAAAAGAATTTGAAATTATATTCTCTTTTCTTAAGGGGTCTCTCCCTTATTCCCAAGGAGGGAATGTACTCACTGGCAGGCTGGTTGGAACATTTACTTACACATGTATCATATTCCTGTTTGACAGAAAAACAAAGTAGAAATTTGTTGCATTCAGGTCACTGAGCTCAAATAGCAGCTCACCACTTTCTTTTCTTCCTGGACTTATCCAGATATGGAAAGCAACATACATTTGCATACTAAGTGTCAAAGATGGACTCATTTTCATACTTATCATGTACTTCCAGCTGGAAATGGCACTGATTTACTTTTGAGATATGTGTTTCTTGGGAAGAAATGAAATGGGGTCACAAATGAATGATGTACACATTCGCACTCCCAGTCTCCCTTTTGGCTATCTTCAGTTTCTATATTTAAAGAAACAAGACAAGGCAAATGTGGGTTTGCAGTATGGAAATAATTTTGAGAAGAAAATTAAAATAACTAAATATGATTTTTATGAAACATTAATTCTTAAAGTCTGTCAAAATTCACATTTCAACATATGCATTATTTTTGCATCTTCTTTCCTTGCTGTCTGTTATAATCCAGTTTATGCACCATTTACTTTTCCAGATTATCATTTTAATTATTATATTTAAAAAAGAAATACTTCGAATTTCACATTTATGTTATACAACTAAGGTCAATATTTAAGACTAACTTTTTGCTGAGTGCAATTTCACTGGAAAAATTACTTTCTTAGTTCTGGAGTATAAAGGAGACATCTTAGATGAGTTCATATGTTCCTCATGTTTTAAAATGAGGTTCTGAACATATTTAATATTAATAATTAAATTCATGCTCATTTTCTTGAACCTGGTTAAATTTCTGTTTTAGTTTTTGAAAAATAAATATTCATGCTTAGCAGGATCTACAGTTACATGCTTATTCTAAAAATATCGACTTTGGGTGTTATGACATTGCTACTTTTAATAAACATAAACACATCTCACATCTCCCTGAATACTTTCACCAAATTCTAAGGGGAAAACAGCCAAGAAAATCTTGAGGTGTAAGAAGCATAAACAAAGGAAATGAGGAATTGCTTTTCTAAATCTGTTTCACCAAGGATCAAATGTGGCTTTCTGTGAGACTGTAAGAATTCCTTCTGAAAAGCTTCTAATTTACCACTGTTTGCCTTTATTTTGTTCTTTTCTGCATAGAATTTCTTTCTAAATTATGTGAGAATGGCATATGGCATTTTTTTCCTACCTATTTAGAATATTTTAAAAAGAAAATTGAAATATCATAAAGAACATGTTGTAGGAAAATGTCTTGTGACATCATCATAAAAGGACTCTAGTTTTCTTTATTTTCATAAACCATAAAATATTTATTAATTATACACAGCAGCATTTATTCTCAGCTATGAACAAAAAAGGCTACATTTGTTTTGTTACCTACCTTTTTAATTATTTCATCTCCCAGGAAGTAATGACAGGATTGGCTAATGTGAACATATTTATTTTCCCTAGTAAACCTGATAAAGTTAAAAATTGGAAGTAATATGATTAGTTTATTTTGGAAATTATACTAACTAACAAAGAAAATAGTGGGCATTGTCAGTATATTCAGAAAATCAAAACAGCAACTTCAACCAAATTGCAAGATATTGAAATGCACCTACAAACTTATAAATATATTACAGCTCAGTAATACTTTCAGATGTTGAAGAGTAGAGTAAAACAAACGAACAAACTACACAGGGGAATACATCTAACGAAACTGGAGTGGTATGATAGAATCTTGGCTAAGGAACTAAAAAGACAAGCGCTGCTAGGTAAGAATAATTGCCTAAAGCTAGGAAGGGTTAAAATGTTTAATATGCTAAAAATGGTAATTTAAAATACTTTTATTTATATGAAGTAAGAAAATTATGTATATATGTATAAGAGCTTCCCAGGTGGTGTTAATGGTAAAGAACCCTCAGGAGACATAAGAGACATGGGTTTGATCCATGGTTTGGGAATTATCCCCTGGAGGAGGGCACGACTGAAACAATTTAGTATGCACACATATATGTATAAAATGATATATAGGCGACTACTACTAAGTCGCGTCAGTCGTGTCCGACTCTGTGCGACCCCATAGACAGCAGCCCACCAGGCTCCGCCGTCCCTGGGATTCTCCAGGCAAGAACACTGGAGTGGGATGCCATTTCCTTCTCCAATGAATGAAAGGAAAAGTGAAAGTGAATTTGCTCAGTCATGTCCGACTTTTAGCGACCCCATGGACTGCAGCCCACCAGGCTCCTCCGTCCATGGGATTTTCCAGGCAAGAGTACTGGAGTGGGGTGCCATTGCCTTCTCCATATATAGGCTAGTATTTCTTAAAGTTATCTTTGAATGTTAATGATTAATGAAGCATATAGAAAAAGTGTCCAATGATATTTGGACAAGTAGGTTATTTGTTGTTACTTAACTGCAGAACTGGTCAGAATTTCTAATATTTCCATCTTCATTTATCATCAAATGTAGAAATACAGTATGTAACACAAGCTCACAAAAAATGCTGGCCTGGGCTGAAAATTTTGGAAGATTCTGATTTGTGCTGTGTTTTTACAGTCATTTTCTAACCTCACTTCTAGTTTCTCTCATCTTACATTTGTTTCACATATCACTAGTAGAGAGCACTCATGTTAAAAAACAAACATTATCCTCAATGGTGAAAAATTGAAAACATTTACCCTAAAGTCAGGGACAAGACAAGGCTATTCAGCATAGTTTTGGAAGTTTTGGTCACAGCAATCAGAGCATAAAAAGAAATAAAAGGAATCCAAATTGGAAAAGAAGAAGTAAAACTCTCACTGTTTGCAGATGACATGATCCTCTATAACAAACACATGAAAAGATGCTCAACATCACTCATTATCAGAGAAATGCAAATCAAAACCACAATGAGGTACCATTTCACGCCAGTCAGAATGGCTGCTATCCAAAAGTCTACAAACAATAAATGCTGGAGAGGCTAAGAAAAGGGAACCCTCTTACACTGTGGGTGGGAATGGAAACTAGTACAGCCACTATGGAGAACAGTGTGAAGATTCCTTAAAAAACTGGAAATAGAACTGCCTTATGACCCAGCAATCCCACTGCTGGGCATACACACCGAGGAAACCAGAATGGAAAGAGACACGTGTACCCCAATGTTCATCACAGCACTGTTTATAATAGCCAGGACATGGAAACAACCTAGCTGTCCATCAGCAGATGAATGGACAAGAAAGCTGTGGTACATATACACAATGGAGTATTACTCAGCCATTAAAAAGAATACATTTGAATCAGTTCTAATGAGGTGGATGAAACTGGAGCCGATTATTACAGAGTGAAGTAAGCCAGAAAGAAAAACACCAATACAGTATACCAATGCATATATATGGAATTTAGAAAGATGATAATGATAACCTTATGTAAGACAACAAAAGAGACACAGATGTATAGAATGGACTTTTGGACTCTGTGGGAGAGGGAGAGGGTGGGATGATTTGGGAGAATGGCATTGAAACATGTATACTATCATATAAGAAACGAATCGCCAGTCTATGTTTGATGCAGGATACAGGATGCTTAGGGCTGGTGCACTGGGATGACCCAGAGAGATGGTATGGGGAGGGATGTGGGAGGGGGGTTCAGGATTGGGAACACGTGTTTACCCGTGGCAGACTCATGTTGATGTATGGCAAAACCAATACAATATTGTAAAGTAAAAGAAAATAATAAAATAAAATATGAGAAAAAATAAAATACAACATATTTCAAAAAAAAAAAAAATAAAACAAGCAAACAAACAAACAGAAAACCACTTTCAGGATGCCATTCCATCCTGCTGATAATTCACTGGTTTTTATTATTCAAATCATAATTCCTTAGCCTCATATTTTGGCACCTCCAAAACCTGACCCTGAACTTCTTTTATTTCTTCTTAATCCCAAACATAAACACTGCTTCAGAAAGGTTAATGTAACCATACCGTATATTACCTTCCCAGTATGTCCCTTTAGTGAAAAGAAGCCCATATTAGACTCAGAATAACTGGGCTCAAGAACTATCTTCTCTATTGATTTTTTGTTGTTGTTGTTATTACCTTATTTTATTTTTAAAATTAATTTTTGTTGGAGTATAGTTGCTTTACAATGTTGTGACTATTGTATGTTTATGATGATAACATATATTGATATTTTGCTTTAATTTTCCCTGTGTAACAGGAATTGTGCTCTTTTACATATATTATCTATATTGGGCTTCCCTGGTGGCTCAGATGGTAAAGAATCTGCCCACAATGCCAGAGACCCAGGTTCAATCCCTGGGTTAGGAAGCTACCCTGGAGAAGGAAATGGCAACCCACCCCAGTACTCTTGTCTGGAGAATCCCATGGAGAGAGAATCCCATGGATAGAGAATCCCATGGATAGTCCATGGGTTTTTAGAGTTGGACATGATTGAACCACTTAACACACACATCTATATTATGAAAAATATAACAATTTATAGATGAGAGAATAAGTCAAAGAAATTGCTCAAGAAAATAGTTCTTACATGTTGGAACTAGTGTTCAGATTTGGAAGTCTGACATTAAATTTCATACCATTTTCATTTTACCACACTGAAAGAACGCAAAACACTGCAAAGTGAACAATATACAAACCATACACATAATGAATATTAGCCAAACTTTGCAAAGGCTTATATAAGTTTGGGTTCTTGTGACATTTTTACAAATTTAAAAATAATCATCAGTATCAGACAGTCTTTATATATTGGCCTACTTATATAGGAACTGCTTTTCTGTGTGCCACCTAAACCTTGAATCAGCAGTATTTATGGATTTTGTACAAATAATTTTATTGAATTACTTTCTCCCTTTTTTGATTCATTTCACCTGAGTTGTCCTTTGGAAAATCCACCCCCCTGCCTTTCTTTGTAAAACTAAACTTCTCCCCAAATTCCAAAATATCATCAATCTAGTTGGCAGATAGATATTCATAGTTTCATCTTTTATTTTCTTCAAGGACAGACATAATGATAAACACTGGCATACTTAATTATGCTTTAATAATGTACCCTAGAATGGTTGAGGTTACAGTTAATTCATACATTGGCTAGTTTGGAAAGAAACAGGCAGTTTAACATGGATATTCAGACCCTGTGGCCATGATTTGGAAGAGTAAAGTGAAAGTGAAGTAAAAATGTGAAAGTGAAAGTCACTCAATAGTATCTGACTCTTAGTGACCCCATGGACTGTAGCCTGCCAGTTTCCTTTGTCCCTGGAATTCTTCAGGCCAGAATACTTAGAGAAGGTAGCCCTTCCCTTCTCCAGGGGATCTTCCCAACACAGGGATTGAACCCAGGTCTCCCGCATTGCATTACCATCTGAGCCACCAGGGAAACACCTGGCAGAGTAAAGAGAAACAAAAACATTGCTCAGAAAGTATTTGAATGTCAAGGTAAGAAGTGGAGGAAATATCTGAAGAATCAGTGGAATATTGATCAATATGGAAAGAGGTTGGAATTTCAGGAAAAGATGACTGGTGACAAATCCTAGGGTCAGATGAAGAGAAGACTTATAAAAAATTGAAGAATATACTATGGAATGTGAAATTATGTTGCCTTCAAGTAACTGTTGTCTCACTGCTCCAAGACTTAAGTAATAGTTGATCTTAGTAGTTCATAGTGGCTAGGGAAAACTAGGAAACAAGTACAAAGGATAGCTGTTTACCTTTCCAATAAATAAAGCTTGGATTGTGTTTGTTTGTTTGTTTTTAATGATGTTGAGAATGCTCAGCTGTTGTAGAGTCTTGATTTCTTTAAAGCATGAGAAGATATGTGGGTAGTTCATTTGGTAAAGCTTTTGATGCATGCAGCTCTGTTCAGTTCAGTTGCTCAGTTGTGTCCAACTCTTTGCAACCCCATGGACTGCAGCATGTCAGGCCTCCCTGTCCATCACCAACTCCTAGAGCTTACTCAAATTCATGTCCATTGAGTCAGTGATGCCATGAAACCATCTCATCCTCTGTTGTCCCTTTATCCTACCACCTTCAACCTTTCCCAGCATCTGGGTCTTTTCAAATGAGTCAGTTCTTTGCATCAGTTGGCAAAAGTGTTGTAATTTCAGCTTCAACATCAGTCCTTCCAATGAATACTCAGGACTGATCTCCTTTAGGATGGATTGGTTGGATCTCCTTGCTGTCCAAGGGACTCAGGACTCTTCTCCAACACCACAGTTCAAAAGCATCAATTCTTCGGTGTTCAGCTTTCTTCACAGTCCAACTTTCACATCCATACATGACTGCTGGAAAAACCATAGCTTTGAGTAGACGGACCTTTGTTGGCAAAGTAATGTCTCTGCTTTTTAGTGTGCTGTTTAGGTACCTCATAACTTTTCTCCAAAGGAGCAAGTGTCTTTTAATTTCATGACTGCAGTCACCTTCTACTGTGATTTTGGAGCCCCCACAAATAAAGTCTCTCACTGTTTTCACTGTTTGGCCATCTATTTGTCATGAAGAGATGGGACTAGATGCCATGATTTTAGTTTTCTAAATGTTGAGTTTTAAGCCAACTTTTTCACTCTCCTCTTTTACTTTTATCAAGAGGCTATTTAGAACTTCTTCACTTTCAGCCATGAATGTGGTGTCATCTGCACATCTGAGGTTATTGATATTTCTCCTGGCAATCTTGATTCCAGCTTGTGCTTCATTCATTTCAGCATTTTTCTCGATGTACTCTGCATATAAATTAAATGAGCTGGGTAACAATATACAGCTTTGATGTACTCCTTTACCAATTTGGAACCAGTCTGTTGTTCCATGTAGAGTTCTAACTGTACCTTCTTGACCTACATACAGATTTCTCAGGAGACAGGTCAGGTGGTGTGATATTCCCATATTTTTAAGAATTTTCCAGTTTGTGGTGATCCACACAGTCAAAGGCCTTAGCTTAGTCAATTGAGCAGAAATAGATGTTTTTTTTCTGCTACTCTCTTGCTTTTTAAATGATCCAACGGATGTTGCAATTTGATCTCTGATTCCTCTGCCTTTTCTAAAACCAGCTTGACATCTGGAAGTTCATGCTTCCCATAATGTTGAAGCCTGGCTTTGAGAATTTTGAGCATTACTTTGCTAGCGTGTGAGATGAGTGCAATTGTGCAATAGTACTGAGCATTCTTTGGGATTGCCTTTCTTTGGGATTGGAATGAAAACTGACCTTTTCCAGTCCTGTGGCCACTGCTGAGTTTTCCAAATTGGTTGGCCTGTTGAGTGCAGCACTTTCACAGCATCATCTTTTAGGATTTGAAATAGCTCAACTGGAATTCCATCACCTCCACTAGCTTTGTTCATAGTGATACTTCCTAAGGCCAACCTGACTTTGCATCACAGGATATCTGGCTCTAGGTGAGTGATCACACCATGGTGTTTGTCTGAGTGGTGAAGATCTTTTTTGTACAGTTCTTCTGTGTATTCTTGCCACCTCTTCTTAATATCTTCTGCTTCTGTTAGGTCCATACCGTTTCTGTCCTTTATTGAGCCCATCTTTGCATGAAATGTTCCCTTGGTATCTGTAATTTTCTTGAAGAGATCTCTAGTCTTTCCCATGCATCCCTGTTGGCTCAGAGGGTAAAGCATCTGCCTGCAATGCGGGAGACCTGGGTTTGATCCCTGGGTCAGGAAGATCCCCTGGAGAAGGAAATGGCAACCCACTCCAGTATTCTTGCCTAGAGAATTCCATGGATGAAGGAGCCTGTCAGGCTACAGTCAACTGGGTCACAAAGAGTCAGACACGACTGAGTAACTTCATTCTTGTTAGATCCCTATCATTTCTGTCTTTTATTGTGCACATCTTTGCATAAAACGTTCCCTTGGTATCTCTAATTTTCTTGAAGAGATCTCTAGACTTTTCCATTCTATTGTTTTCCTTTATTTCTTTGCACTGATCGCTGAGGAATGCTTTCTTATCTCTCCTGCTGTTCTTTGGAACTCTACATTCAATTGGGTGTATGTTTCCTTTTCTCCTTTGCCTTCTGCTTTTCTTCTTTTCACAGCTATTTGTAAGGCCTCCTTAAATAATCATTTTTCATTTTTGCATTTCTTTTTCTTGGAAATGGTCTTGTGTACAATGTCACAAACCTCATTCCATAGTTGTTCAGGCACTCTGTCTATCAGATCTAATCCCTTGAATCTATTTCTCACTTCCACTGTATAATTGTAAGGGATTTGATTCCAGTCATACCTGAGTGGTCTAGTGGTTTTTCCTACTTTCTTCAATTTCAGTCTGAGTTTGGCAATAAGGAGTTTATGTTCTGAGCCACAGTCAGTTCCCGGTCTTGATTTTGCTGACTGTATAGAGGTTCTCCATCTTTGGTTGCAAAGAATATAATGAATCTGATTTCTGTATTGACCATCTGGTGATGTCCATGTGTAGAGTCTTCTCTTTTGTTGTGGGAAGAGGGTATTTGCTCTGACCTTTGCGTTCTCTTGGCAAAACTCTATTAGCCTTTGCCCTGCTTCATTCTGTACTCCAAGGCCAAATTTGCCTGTTACTCCAGTTTCTTGACTTCCTACTTTTTCATTCCAGTCCCTTATAACAAAAAGGACACCTTTTGGGGGTGTTAGTTCTATAATGTCTTGTAGGTCTTCATAGAACTGTTTAACCTCAGCTTCTTCAGCATTACTGGTTAGGGCATAGACTTGGATTACTGTGATATTGAATGGTTTGCCTTGTAAACAGACAGAGATCATTCTGTCATTTTTTGAGATTGCTTCCAAGTACTGCAACACTTCATGGCAAATAGATTGGGAAACAGTGGAAACAGTGGCTGGCTTTATTTTGGGGGGCTCCAAAATCACTGTGGATGGTAATTGCAGCCATGAAATTAAAAGATGCTTACTCCTTGGAAGGAAAGTTATGACCACCCTATTTAGCATATTCAAAAGCAGAGACATTACTTTGCCAACAAAGGTCCATCTAGTCAAGGCTATGGTTTTTCCAGTGGTCATGTATGGATGTGAGAGTTGGCCTGTGAAGAAGGCTGAGTGCTGAAGAATTAATGCTTTTGAACTGTGGTGTTGGAGAAGACTCTTGAGAGTCCCTTGGACTGCAAGGAGATCGAACCAGTCCATTCTAAAGGAGATCAGTCCTTGGTGTTCATTGGAAGGACTGATGGTAAAGCTGAAACTCCAATACTCTGGCCACCTCATGCGAAGAGATGACTCATTGGAAAAGACTCTGATGCTGGGAGGGATGGGGGACAGAGGAGAAGGGAACGACAAAGGATGAGATGGTTGGATGGCATCACTAACTCAATGGACATGAGTTTGACTAGGCTCCGCGAGTTGGTGATGGATAGAGTGGCCTGGCTAGATGTGGTTCATGGCATCCCAAAGAGTTGGACACGACTGAACAACTGAACTGAACGAAACTGAACTGCGTTTCAGACTCTTTTGTTGACTATGATGGCTATTCAATTTCTTCTAAGGAATTCCTGCCCACAGTAATAGATATAATGGTCATCTGAGTTAAATTCACTCATTGCAGCCC
Source organism: Oryx dammah (assembly GCF_014754425.2). Lineage (NCBI taxonomy): Eukaryota > Metazoa > Chordata > Mammalia > Artiodactyla > Bovidae > Oryx > Oryx dammah. Next base: position 63,354,799 of record NW_024070203.1, read on the forward strand.
ATTTTAGTTCACAGCTTCCTAAAATGTTGATGTTCACTCTTGCCATATCCTGTTTGACCACTTCCAATTTTCCTTGATTCATGGACCTAACATTCCAGGTTTCTATGAAATATTGCCCTTTAGAGAATCTAACTTTCCTTCCATCACCAGTCACATTCACAACTGGGTGTTGGCTCTGACTCTTCATTATTTTTGGAGTTATTTCTCCTCTGATCTCCAGTAGCATATTGGGCACCACCGACCTTGGGAGTTCATTTTTCAGTGTCCTGTCTTTTAGCCTTTTATACTTTTCATGGGGTTCTCATGTCAAGAATACTGAAGTGATTTGTCATTCCCTTCTCCAGTGGACCACATTTTGTCAGAACTCTTCACCATGACCTGAACATGTTGGGTGGCCCTACATGGTATGGCTCATAGTTTCATTGAGTTAGACTAAGGTGTGGTCCATGTCATCAGACTGGTTAGTTTTCTGTGATTGTGGTTTTCAGTTAGTCTGCCCTCTGATGGAGAAGAAAAAGAGGCTTAAGGAACCTTTCTGATGAAAGAGACTAACTAAGGGGTAAACAGGGTCTTCTGATAATGGCCAAGCTCAGCAAATCACATTTTCTATTGATGGGCAAGGCTGTGTTCTCTCCCTATTACTTGATCTGAGGCCAAACTATGGTGGTGATAATGAAGATAATGGCATTACCTTATGTATTACTTGTGATGTAGGTTTTTGTCATTCTTTTTAAGCCTGAGAACTCAGTGTATGCCATAAAAGGATTGCCAGACAAATGTGCAAAGAGCTAGGAAAGGTCTGATATTTTACCATACTTTAAATTTAACAAGTTAGGTTGCCGTATTTGAGTTCAGTTCAGTTCAGTCACTCAGTTGTGTCTGATTCTTTGTGACCCCATGAATTGCAGCATGCCAGGCCTCCCTGTCCATTGCCAACTCCCAGACTTCACTCAGACTCAAGTCCATCTAGTCAGTGATGCCATCCAGCCATCTCTACCTTTCTCATCCCTTATCCTCCTGCCCCCAATCCCTCCCAGCATCAGTCTTTTCCAGTGAGTCAAGTCTTTGCATGAGGTGGCCAAAGTACTGGAATTTCAGCTTCACCATCATTTCCTCCAAATAAATCCCAGGGCTGATCTCTTTCAGAATGTACTGATTGGGTCTCCTTGCAGTCCAAGGGACTCTCAAGAGTCTTTTCCAACAACACAGTTCAAAAGCATCAATTCTTCGGTGCTTAGCCTTCACTGTCCAAATCTCACATCCATACATGACCACTGGAAAAACCATAGCCTTGACTAGACGGACTTTAGTTGGCAAAGTAATGTTTCTGCTTTTCAATATACTATCAAGGTTGGTCATAACTTTTCTTTCAAGGTGTAAGCGTCTTTCAATTTCATGGCTGCTGTCACCATCTGCAGTGATTTTTGAGCCCCCCAAAATAAAGTCTGACAGTGTTTCCACTGTTTCCCCATCTATTTCCCATGAAGTGATGGGACCAGATGCCATGATTTTAGTTTTCTGAATATTGATTTTAAGCCAACTTTCTCACTCTCCACTTTCACTTTCATCAAGAGGCTTTTTAGTTCTCTTCACTTTCTGCCATAAGAGTGGTGTCATCTGCATATCTGAGGTTATTGATATTTCTCCCTGCAATCTTGAGTCCAGCTTGTGCTTCTTCCAGCCCAGCGTTTCTCATAATGTACTCTGCATATAAGTTAAATATGCAGGGTGACAATATAAAGCCTTGACGTACTCCTTTTCCTATTTGAAACCAGTCTGTTGTTCCATATCCAGTTCTAACTGTTGCTTCCTGACCTGCATATAGGTTTCTCAAGAGGCAGTCAGGTGTTCTGGTATTCCCATCTCTTTCAGAATTTTCCAGGCAGTAAAAGTGTGCCAAAAAAAAAAAAGAATTTTCCACAGTCTATTGTGATCCACACAGTCAAAGGCTTTGGCATAGTCAATAAAACAGAAATAGATGTTTTTCTGGAACTCTTGCTTTTTCCATGATCCAGCGGATGTTGGCAACTTGATCTCTGGTTCCTCTGCCTTTTCTAAAACCAGCTTGAACATCTGGAAGTTCACAATTCACATATTGCTGAAGCCTGGCTTGGAGAATTTTGAGCATTACTTTACTAACCTGTGAGATGAGTGCAATTATGCAGTAGTTTGAGCATTCTTTGGCATTGCCTTTCTTTGGGATTGAAATGAAAACTGACCTTTTCCAGTCCTGTGGCCACTGCTGAGTTTTCCAAATTTGCTGGCATATTGAGTGCAGCACTTTCATGGCATCATCTTTTAGGATTTGAAATAGCTCAACTGGAATTCCATCACCTCCACTAGTTTTGTTCGTAGTGATGCTTTCTAAGACCCACTTGACTTGACATTCCAGGATGTCTGGCTCTAGATGAGTGACCACACCATCGTGATTATCTGGGTTGTTAAGATCTTTTTAGTATAGTTCTTCTGTGTATTCTTGCCACCTCTTCTTAATATCTTCTGCTTCTGTTAGGTCCATACCATTTCTGTCCTTTATCGAGTCCATCTTTGCATGAAATGTTCCCTTAGTGTCTCTAATTTTCTTGAAGAGATCTCTAGTCTTTTCCATTCTGTTGTTTTCCTCTATTTCTTTGCATTGATCACTGAAGAAGGCTTTCTTATCTCTTCTTGCTATTCTTTGGAACTCTGCATTCAGATGCTTGTATCTTTCCTTTTCTGCTTTGCTTTTCTCTTCTCTTCTTTTCACAGCTATTTGTAAAGCCTCCCCAGAGGGCCATTGTGCTTTTTTGCATTTCTTTTCCATGGAGATGGTCTTGATCCCTGTCTCCTGTACAGTGTCATGAACCTCTCTCCATAGTTCATCAGGCACTCTATCTGTCAGATCTAGCCCCTGAAATCTATTTCTCACTTCCAATGTATAATCATAAGGGATTTGATTTAGGTCATACCTGAATGGTCTCGTGGTTTTCCCTACTTTGTTCAATTTAAGTCTGAATTTGGCAGTAAGGATTTCATGATCTGAGGCACAGTCAGCTCCTGGTTTTGTTTTTGGTGACTGTTTATAGCTTCTCCATCTTTTGCTGCAAAGAATATAATCAATCTGATTTCAGTGTTGACTATCTGGTGATGTCTATGTGTAGAGTCTTCTCTTGTGTTGTTGGAAGAGGATGTTTTCTATGACCAGTGCATTCTCTTGGGAAAACTCCATTAGCCTTTGCCCTGCTTCATTCCGTATTCCAAGGCCAAATTTTCCTGTTACTCCAGGTGTTTCTTGACTTCCTACTTTTGGATTCCAGTCCCCTACAATGAAAAAGACATCTTTGTTGGGTGTTAGTTCTGAAAGGTGTTGTAGGTCTTCATAGAACCGTTCAACTTGAGCTTCTTCAGCATTACTGGGGCATAGACTTGGATTACCGTGATAGTGAATGATTTGCCTTGGAAATGAACAGAGAACATTCTGTCATTTTTGAGATTGCATCCAAGTACTGCATTTCGGACTCTTTTCTTGACCATGATGACTACTCCATTTCTTCTAAGGGATCCCTTCCCACAGTAGTAGATATAATGGTCATCTGAGTTAAATTCACCCATTCCAGTCCATTTTAGTTTGCTGATTCCTAGAATGTCGACGTTCACTCTTGCCATCTCTTGTTTGACCACTTCCAATTTGCCTTGATTCATGGACCTGACATTCCAGGTTCCTATGCAATATTGCTCTTTACAGCATCGGACCTTGCTTCTATCACCAGTAACATCCACAGCTGGGTATCGTTTTTGCTTTGGCTCCATCCCTTCATCCTTTCTGGAGTTATTTCTCCACTGATCTCCAGTAGCATATTGGGCACCTACTGACCTGGGAAGTTGCTCTTTCAATATCCTATCATTTTGCCTTTTCATACTGTTCATTGGGTTTTCAAGGCAAAAACACCGAAGTGGTTTGCCATTCCCTTCTCTAGTGGACCACATTGTGTCAGAATTCTCCACCATGCCCACCCGTCTTGTGTGGCCCCACAGGGCATACCTTAGTTTCATTGAGTTAGACAAGGCTGTTGTCCTAGTGTGATTAGATTGACTAGTTTTCTGTGATTATGGTTTCAGTCTTTCTGCCCTCGGATGCTATCTTGCAACACCTACCATCTTTCTTGGGTATCTCTTACCTTGTATGTGGGGTATCTCTTCATGGCTGCTCCAGCAAAGTGCAGCCACTGCTCCTTACCTGGGACGAGGGGTATCTCCTCACCACTGCCCCTCCTGACCTTGAATGTGGAATAGCTCCTCAAGGCCCTCCGGTGCCTGCGCCGCCACCGCTCCTTGGACATGGAATCGCTCCTCCTGGCTGCAGCAAAGCACAACTGCTGCTCCTTACCTTGGACGAGGGGTATCAGCCATATTTACCAGAAGTCAAAAGACCCCTAGGACAGAGATAAAGGATACTTTACTACTCACAAGAGTATTCGCCAGAGCATTGGCATTGCTGCCACTTCTCTGAGACCTAGTCTCTACAGGAACACATGAAGAGCATTAGATAACAGCTGTTCATGCAGTGAGTTGCAGTATAGGAAAGGCACCCTAAACAGGGAATCCAAATAATTTATAATGGGCATGCCTATTCCTTTGTTCTAGAGAGAAACACTATCTCCCAGCTGAAAGTAAACTTAACTTCTGCTCTGCCCTTGACTTCTCTTCTAGTGCTACTCTATATAAAAACTGCCTTAAATAGATGTTTGAGAACAAAAGCAGTTAGTTCTTTGCTTGCAAGGACTATCATAGACCCATGGAAAATTGCCTCCTGACAGTATCTACCCGTTATTTCTATGTCTCAGCTCCTAGTATATTTCCCCATGAGAATTCCCATTTTCAGACACTCTGATTAATTTGAATGCCAGAGGCTGGAAACAAATCTTTTCATTTTTCATCATACAACATTTAGTTAAGATTATTATCAACAGGACTCCAAACTATAAAACGAGGCCAGCCTCCAGAGACCCAGACTCAACTAAAGGAACAAATTGTATCAACCGTCAGTGTCTACTTTAGAAATACAGGTGGATTTCTCCTTCCATTTCTTTATTGCTCTTTGCACTTATGTCAATGCATTAATACAAATACTATGAAATGTGTTAACAATTGCCTCGGCCTATAAGGTAGATATATCAAGGAATTCTACTATCACTCACAACCCTGGCCAGTAAGTTGAGGCTTACCTGAGTGCCTTCCAGAACATAGGTGATATAATTGATCACTTCAGCTAAAGTCAGTAGCTCCCCCAAGTAGGCGAGGTAACCCCAAATGATGAGATCTCTATAGTTATTTTATGGCTACATTTAGTCCAGTTCAGTTCAATTGCTTAGTCATGTCCAACTCTTTGTGACCCCATGGACTGCAGCATGCCAGGCTTCCCTGTCCATCACCAACTCCTGGAGCTTATTCAAACTCATGACCATCAAGTGGATGATGCCATCCAACCATCTCATCTTCTGTCATCCCCTTCTCCTCCCACCTTCAATCTTTCCCAGCATCAGGGTCTTTTCAAATGAGTCAGCTCTTAACATTAGATGGCCAAAGTTTTGGAGTTTCAGCTTCAGCATCACTCCTTCCAATGAAAATTCAGGACTAATTTCCTTTAGGATTGACTGGTTGGATATCCTTGCAGTCTAAGGGACTCTCAAGAGTCTTTTCCAACACCACAGTTCAAAAGCATCCATTTTTTGGTGCTCAGCTTTCGTTATAGGCTAACTCTCACATACATACCTGACTACTGGAAAAACCATAGATTTGACTAGACAGACTGTCAGGCGAGTGTATGCTCCTCGGTTCTGTTTCGTCACAACAAAGATTTGGAGCCACGGGCATTAAAGTCTTCAGTGCATCACATCTCTAGGGTCTCAGACAAACCATGTTATAGTTCTTAGACAAATCAGTGTTATAGCTCTATTTTATTTAGAAGATAGCAGGAGAATCCATCCTCGAAATATGAGGGCATGCCAACCCAAATGTGTGAAGAGAGTGGAGGAGCGTGCCAGCGCATGGGAGAGAGAGAAAGAGAGAGCCCTTTGGCTCCTCTTTTTGTATGGTTTCCCTCCCCCTGGGCCTGCCCTTTGCAAATTGGGCTAGCCAGGAGTGTTGTTTGTTCTACCAGAAGTCCTCACTCAGGTCCTTGGACCTTCCTTTGACCTTCCTTTGTTCTATTTTCGTGGGCTTTCCTCTTCCTTGTCTTTTAGCCACTGCCATGTTGGACTTCTGTTTCCTATTCTAACTGCCTAACACAGACCTTTGTTGGCAAAGTAACATCACTGCTTTTTTAATATGCTGTCTAGGTTAGTCATAGATTTTGTTCCAAGGAGCAAGTGTCTCTTAATTTAATGGCTGAAATCACCATCTGTAGTGATTTTGGAGCCCCCCAAAATAAAGATTCTCACTGTTTCCATTGTTTCCCCATCTATTTGCCATGAAGTGATTAAATGCAATGGTCTTTGTCATTTGAATGTTGAGTTTTAAGCCAACTTTTTCACTCTCCTCTTTCACTTTCATCAAGAGTCTCTTTAGTTCTTCTTTGCATTCTGCCATAAGGGTGTTATCATCTATGTATATGAGGTTACTGATATTTCTTCTGGAAATCTTGATTCCAGCTTGTGCTTCATCCAGCCTGGTATTTTGCATGATGTACTCTGTATATAAGTTAAATAAACAGGGTGATGATATACAGCCTTGACATACTCCTTTCCCAGTTTGTTGTTGTTCCCATGTTTTTCCATGTCCAGTTCTAACTGGATTCTTGAACTGCATAAAGATTTCTCTGGAGGTGGGTAAGGTGGTCTGGTATTCCCATTTCTTTAAGAAACAGTTTGTTTTGATCCACACAGTCAAAGAATTTGGTGTGGTCAATAAAGCAGAAGTAGATGTTTTTCTGGAACTATGTTGCTTTTTCTATGGTGCAACGGATGTTGGCAACTTGATCTCTGGTTTCTCTGCCTTTTGTAAATCCAGCTTGAACATCTGGAGGTTCTCAGTTCATGTACTGTTGAAGCCTAGCTTGGAGAATTTTGAGTGTTACTTTGCTGTTGTGTGAGATGAGTACAATTTCCAGTAGTTTGAACATTCTTTGGCAGTTCCTTTCTTTACGAATGGCTACATTAAATTTCTCTTATTAATACCCCTAAGGCAGCTGTCACCATATTTTGAGAAAAAAGACTTGGCAATACACATCTTCAACACAAGAACAGTCCCTAAACATACATCTTCCCCCTGGAAAGAAAGTACTGTTTGAAATTGTTGCCCACACCCTACAAGGAAGACATATATCACTCATGGGACACAGATTGAGTATATCTTCAAAGTGCCACCAGATGGTTGGTAAAATTTAGGTTTCTCAGTTAAGTTCAGATAATTGGGTTTACCCTTGTTTATAGAAGGACTTTCTGTTCTGTTTTTCTATGCTACCAGAAGTTTGGTATTTGTCTACCCCATGGAAAATTTTAAGAGTAGATGTGAAGTGAATATATGGAGGTATAAACAGATGTTTTATCTGGAAGGGGTAGAAGGTAGGGTCATCTCCTATTGTTCACATAGTCCTCTTAGTAAAGTTAACAACAACCATGATCAAACCATTGTCAAAGACACCTGGCAGGAGATGGCAGATCCATCATAAGTGAAATTTATGGACTCAACCATTTACGAAGCCCACACCAAGATATTTCCCTTGAAAAGTCTTTGGGAGTGACTCTGGAAAGCAAAATCATTAATGTTCCTCCTTCCTTCACACCTCTGTTTCACTATGCCAGAATCTTACTCCCTCTTCACTACCACAAAAGCAGTGTGTCCTATTCCAGGAGCGATAACTCCACACTTTCTCTGATTATCATGTATTCTTGTATAGACATTTAATTCAAATGTGTCAGATAAAAGTATAACAAACATTTTTATACAACTTACAGGCACCTTATATGTCCCCACATTTGTCAGTGTGGACCTCTGTAAAGGAACTTGGTGATCATTTTGTACAGATGCAAATGACAGTTACCCTTAAATCTAGGATTATGCCAGTCCAACCAAAGATATAGGTCATTAAAGTAGAGACAAGTTGTCATCTCCTAAGCCATTTTTCACCCAAACTGCCAAAACTATATGGAGTGTACAAGGCAAGCAGAAATGTATCTGCTGTTAGGGGAAGAAAACAAAGAGTTCCACACTTGGAATGGTCAAGGTAGAATCTCAGATTTGCAAAATAGATCTGTATGTGCCCCAGCTCTTTTACCCAGGAAGTAGCTTAGAAACAATGAGCCCTTTCTGAGATGGCTTCATTCAATGACCAAACTGTCTTTGAGAAATTTGTGGACCAGAAAAAAGGGGGGAAGAATAGGTAGAGTTAGAATTTTTTTTTTTTTTTTTTGCCTATTTCTGTAGAGTCTTTCTCAACACTCAATACTTTTAGATGCTTGTGGGTGGTAGAAAACATGAAAAATCCATCAGATACTCTTTAAAATAATTGTTATTTATGGCTGCACTGGGTCTTCTTTGCTGCACTCAGTCTTTCTTTAGTGTGGTGAGCAAGGGGTACTCTCTTGTTGCAGAGCATTGGCTCAGTAGTTGTGGTGCACTGACTTGGTTGCTCCATGGCATGTGGGATCTTCCTGGACCAGAGACTGAACCCATGTCCCCTACATAGGCAGGCATATTCTTAACCACTGGACAACCAGGGAAGTCCCCCACCAAACACTGTTGCCATCAGCCCATATTTGAGTGGCTTCTGTGATGATAATTTAAATACATTCAGACTGAAATGGTCCTGAAAGCCAAACACATGACAAGGTGTTGTTTTAAGAGCTCCAGAGTATGTCTGGATTTGGCTCATCACACTGGATCAGCAAGTGGAAAATTGCCAAACACTTATAAAGCACTAAACATTACTGATAACTCAGAGTTGAGGCCGAAGTTTCAGTGGAGTCAATCTGCAAGGAGCAGGGAGGAATATGACTCATGCAAAGTGATTTCCCTTACCAAAAGACAAATGGGACATCTTCTGACAGGAATAACAAATGTGATATTTGATGGTCTTATCTGTACAAAATATACAGAGTCCTTTGCTTTGTGCCCAGTTTTTAATAGTATGCATTGCCATGTCTACTAGGATGATGGATCTAGGCAGCAATGATGGCAGTTTGGATAGTCCAGGCTTGTTCAGCAATGGTTCCAGTAGGTCTCATTAGAAAATAGACCTTTGACATGGACATCTGCATTGACTCACATGGCTTATCTATCAGCTCCATTTTTTTTTTTTTTTTTTACATTTCATAGCCCCAAAGGGATTGTCTTTTATCGACTAATCTGTAGTTTTCCAAGTGGCAGATTACACAGTTAGGCTATTGACAACAATCCAAGTATCAGTAAATATATAAGGTTCATCAAGGACATCTTGATCTGAGCTTTGTCAGTGGCCTTGAGTTCTGCTTATTGAGTACAGAGGCAATGTCTGTTTTAGATTTTACACAATGATGCTTGTTTGAGGATTTGGTCAGAAATAAACAATCCACCTGCCAATGCTGGAGACTCAGATTCGATCCCTGAGTCAGGAAGATTCCCTGGAGAAGGAAATTGCAACCTATTCCAGTACCCTTGTCTGAGAAATCTGATGGACAGAGGAGCCTGGTGGGCTACAGTCCATGGGGTCACAGGGTCAGACACAGCTGAGCAACTAAAGGACAACAACAAACTCAGTTTGGACAGACACAACCCACCAGGAAGTACCATAGCAGAATCAGGCCAATGTATTTAGAGCAAACTCTGAATTGATGGTACATGAAACAAGAGGCTTTGCTTGAAAGAGTGGAGTAGGAAATAAAGTTTCCACCAAAAGAACAAGCTGTCACTTTTACCTATAAAACTTACATGTCTTTGAGGCCAGGCTGGATGCATTTTTTAAAATGCCATTTCCATTTGGCAAGTAAGGCTTATTACTTACCTTGTTAAAAAGTATATCCAAGTTGCCCCACCCAAAATGGAATAGCAAGCTGATGAGTCACAGTAATTTGATGGATCAGGCATTCATATTTGACAAGGATCCAATAAAAAAGTTAACAGCTGGTTTTCAAAAGTAATATACCTGGTAGCCTTGCCTGTGACAGGGCCTTCCTTTACCTGAGGCTATTAGTTACAGACACAGCTCAGAAGAGTCGTTAATTTTGGTGTGTTTAAAATTTATTTATTTATTTTTAATATGAAAGTATGATAACACATTTACAGAATACTTGGAAAATACAAAGCTATATATCAGTCACTTCAGTTCATTTCAGCATGCCAGGCCTTCCTGTCCATCACCAACTCCTGGAGTTTACTCAAACTTATGTCCATTGAGTCAGTGATACCATCCAATAGTTAGACAAGGCTGTGGTCTGTGTGATTAGTTTGGCTAGTTTTCTGTGAGTATGGTTTCAGTGTGTCTGCCTTCTGATGCCCTCTTGCAACACCTACCATCTTACTTGGGTTTCTCTTACCTTGGATGTGAGGTATCTCTTCCTGGCTGCTCCAGCAAAGCGCAGCCACTGCTCCTTACCTTGGACGAGGGATATCTCCTCACAGCCACCCCTCTTGACCTTGAATGTGGAGTAGCTCCTCTCTGCCTTCCTGCACTTGCTTGTGGGGACACCCAAGATGGATGGGTCATGGTGGAGAGGTCTGACAGAATGTGGTCCACTGAAGAAGGGAATGGCAAACCACTTCAGTATTCTGGCCTTGAGAACCCCATGAACACTATGAAAAGGCAAAATGATAGGATACTGAAAGAAGAACTCCCTAGGTCGGTAGGTACCCAATATGCTACTGGAGTTCAGTGGAGAAATAACTCCAGAAAGAATGAAGGGATGGAACAAAAACAATACCCAGTTGTGGCTGTGACTGGTGATAGAAGCAAGGTCTGATGCTGTAAGAGCAATACTGCATAGGAACCTGGACTGTTAGGTACATGAATCAAGGCAAATTGGAAGTGGTCAAACAGGAGATGGCAAGAGTGAATGTCAACATTCTAGGAATCAGCAAACTAAAATGAACTAAAAGGGTGAATTTAACTCAGATGACCATTTTATCTAATACAGCGGGCAGGAATCCCTCAGAAGAAATGGATTAACCATCATGGTCAACAAAAGAGTCCGAAATGCAGTACTTGGATGCAATCTCAAAAACAACAGAATGATCTCTGTTAGTCTCCAAGGCAAACCATTCAATATCACAGTAATCCAAGTCTATGCCCCAACCAGTAATGCTGAAGAAGCTGAAGTTGAACAGTTCTATGAAGACCTAAAGACCTTTTAGAATTAACACCCAAAAAAGATGTCCTTTTCATTATAGGGGACTGGAATGCAAAAGTAGGAAGTCAAGAAACACCTGGAGTAACAGACAAATTTGACCTTAGATAATGGAATGAAGCAAAACAAAGGCTAATAGAGTTTTCCCAAGAGAACACACTGGTCATAGCAAACACCCTCTTCCAACAACACAACAGAAGACTCTACACGTGGATATCACCAGATGGTCAACACTGAAATCAGATTGATTATATTCTTTGCAGCAAAAGACAGAGAAGCTCTATACAGTCAACAAAAACAAGACCGAGATCTGACTGTGGCTCAGATCATGAATTCCTTATTTCCAAATTCAGACTAATGAGGAAAGTAGGGAAAACCAATAGACCATTCAGGTATGACCTAAATAAAATCCCTTATGCTTATACATTGGAAGTGAGAAATAGATTTAAGGGACTATATCTGATAGATTGGATGCCTGATGAACTATGGATGGAGGTTCATGACATTGTATAGGAGACAGGGATCAAGACCATCCCCATTGAAAAGAAATGCAAAAGAGCAAAATGCCTGTCTGAGGAGGCCTTACAAATAGATGTGAAAAGAAGAGAAGAGAAAAGCAAAGGAGAAAAGAAAAGATATAAGCATCTGAATGCAGAGTTCCAAAGAATAGCAAGGAGAGAAAAGAAAGCCTTCCTCAGAGATCAACACATAGAAATAGAGGAAAACAACAGAATGGGAAAGACTAGCAATCTCTTCAAGAAAAGTAGGGATATCAAGGGAATATTTCATGTAAAAGTGGGCTTGATAAAGGACAGAAATGGTATGGACCTAACAGGAGCAGAAGATATTAAGAAGAGGTGGCAAGAATACACAGAACTGTACAAAAAAGATCTTCACGACCAAGATAATCACGATGGTGTGATCACTCAGATAGCGCCAGACATCCTGGAATGTGAAGTCAAGTGGGCCTTAGAAAGCATCACTACGAACAAAACTAGTGGATGTGACGGAACTCCAGTGGAGCTATTTCAAATCCTAAAAGATGATGCTGTGAAAATGCTGCACTCAATACGCCAGCAAATTTGGAAAACTCAGCAGTGGCCACAGGACTGGAAAAGGTCTGTTTTCATTCCAATCCCAAAGAAAGGCAATGCCAAAAATGCTCAAACTGCCACACAATTGCACTCATCTCACACGCTAGTAAAGTAATGCTCAAAATTCTCCAAGCCAGGCTTCAGCAATACGTGAACTGTGAACTTCCAGATGTTCAAGCTGGTTTTAGAAAAGGCAGAGAAAACAGAGATCAAATTACCAACATCCGCTGGATGATGGAAAAAGGAAGAGAGTTCCAGAAAAACATCTATTTCTGCTTTATTGACCATACCAAAGCCTTTGACTGTATGTATCAGAATAAACTGTGGAAAATTCTGAGAGATATGGGAATACCAGACCACCTAACCTGCCTCTTGAGAAACCTATATACAGGTCAGGAAGCAGCAGTTAGAACTGGACATGGAACAACAGACTGGTTCCAAGTAGGAAAAGGAGTATGTCAAGGCTGTATATTGTCACCCTGCTTATTTAACTTGTATGCAGAGTACATCATAAGAAACACTGAGCTGGGAGAAGCACAAGCTAGAATCAAGATTGTCCGGAGGAATATCAATAACCTCAAATATGCATATTTAACCACCCTTATGGCAGAAAGTGAAGAGGAACTAAAAAACCTCTTGATGAAAGTGAAAGAGGAGAGTGAAATAGTTGGCTTAAAGCTCAACATTCAGAAAACGAAAATCATGGCATCCGGTCCCATCACTTCATGGGAAATAGATGGGGAAACAGTGGAAACAGTGGCAGACTTTATTTTTTGGGGCTCCAAAATCACTGCAGATGGTGATTGCAGCCATGAAATTAAAGACGCTTACTCCTTGGAAGGAAAGTTATGACCACCCTAGACAGGAATTACAAAGCAGAGACATTACTTTGCCAACAAAGGTCTGTCTAGTCAAGGTTATGGTTTTTCTGGTGGTCATGTATGGATGTGAGAGTTGGACTGTGAAGAAAGCTGAACCCTGAAGAATTGTTGTTTTTGAACTGTGGTGCTGGAGAAGACTCTTGAGAGTCCCTTGGACTGCAAGGAGATCCAACCAGTCCATTCTAAAGGAGATCAGTCCTGGGTGTTCATTGGAAGGACTGATGCTAAAGCTGAGACTCCAATACTTTGGCCACCTCCTGCGAAGAGTTGACTCATTGGAAAAGACTCTGATGCTGGGAGGGATTGGGGGCAGGAGGAGAAGGGGATGACAGAGGATGAGATGGCTGGATGGCATCACCGACTCAATGCACATGAGTTTGAGTGAACTCCGGGAGTTGTTAATGGAGAGGGAGGCCTGGTGTGCTGCAACTCACGTTGTCTCAGTCAGACACTACTAAGTGACTGAACTGAACTGAAAAGAGAGAAAGCTTCTGACATAGGCATCAGCTGTTGCTGCTAAGTCACTTCAGTTGTGTCCGACTCTGTGTGACCCCATAGATGGCAGCCCACCAGGCTCCCTCATCCCTGGGATTCTCCAGGCAAGAACACTGGAGTGGGTTGCCATTTCCTTCTCCAATGCTTAAAAGTTAAAAGTGAAAGTGAAGTTGCTCAATCATATCCGACTCTTTGCAACCCAATGGACTGCAGCTTACCAGGCTCCTTTGTCCATGGGATTTTCCAGGGAAGAGTACTGGAGTAGAGTGCCATTGCCTTCTCCAACATCAGAAGAGGGCAGAAAGTGTGCCACCACACTAGTGTTAGCAAGGGAGTTATATACTTTTTGATTAGGTATTACAAAGAATCAAAAGAATGTCTGGAGGTTGTAAAGATCTTACTAGACCCACTTTCATAATTTACATTTTAAGATAAGAGGATTAGCCAGAAGGTTTTCAGGAAGGAGAAACTGTCCTCAAGCAGGATACATTGTTATATAATACTTAGCACAGAGTTTAAACTGAGTTATTTGTTGTGTAATCATCAGTTGGAAGCTTAAAGATAAAAACGTTTTGTGTGACCAAGACTAAGAAATGTAGAGGGAAAAAAAAAAAAAATTGGGGTTGGCCTTTCGTCCTCCTTGAGACTTCCAGACTCCTATCTCCTCCTCTAGAACCCCAGACTCCTCTCTCCTTGGGGACCCCTGGACTTCTTATCAACCTGCCTAGGTATTGACTCTTTCAAATCTTTGATATAGTTAAGTTTATTCTGGCATCTAATATAAAAGTGTAGGAAGCTTATTACTTTAGTAATTTAAAAAACTGAGTGAAGCTTGAAACTTCTAATTGGGTGTTGAAGATATAAATAAATACTGAAAGTGAAGAGGAACTAAAAAGCCTCTTGATGAAAGTGAAAGAGAAGAATGAAACAGTTGGCTTAAAGCTCAACATTCAGAAAACGAAGATCATGGCATCTGGTCCCATCACTTCATGGGAAATAGATGGGGAAACAGTGGAAATAGTGTGAGACTTTATTTTGGGGGGCTCCAAAATCACTGCAGATGGTGATTGCAGCCATGAAATTAAAAGATGCTTACTTCTTGGAAGAAAAGTTATGACCAACCTAGGTAGCATATTCAAAAGCAGAGACATTACTTTGCCGACTAAGGTCCGTCTAGTCAAGGCAATGGTTTTTCCTGTGGTCATGTATGGACGTGAGAGTTGGACTGTGAAGAAGGCTGAGTGCCGAAGAATTGATGTTTTTGAACTGTGGTGTTGGAGAAGACTCTTGAGAGTCCCTTGGACTGCAAGGAGATCCAACCAGTCCATTGTGAAGGAGATCAACCCTGGGATTTCCTTGGAAGGAATGATGCTAAAGCTGAAACTCCAGTACTTTGGCCACCTCATGTGAAGAGTTGACTCATTGGAAAAGACTGTGATGCTGGGAGGGATTGGGGGCAGGAGGAGAAGGGGACGACCAAGGATGAGATGGCTGGATGGCATCACTGACTCGATGGATGTGAATCTGAGTGAACTCCGGGAGATGGTGATGGACAGCGAGGCCTGGCATGCTGCGATTCATGAGGTCGCAGAGTCGGACACGGCTGAGCAACTGAATTGATGTTGGAAAAAAAATTAGGAAATTAACATTTGATATAATAATACTAACTAAAGTACAGATCTTTTCAAATTGCATAAAATTTTATGCCCATTATTTGTTTTCATACTTTATTCAATTCAAGATTCCACATTGTATTTAGTTGCATTGAACAGCTTCAGATGCATGCAACAAATTCTGATGAATTCTCTTCATTTTTATTCTGTTACAATTATTTCCTAATTTTATTTGTTATGGCTTGTTAGATACACCCATCATTTAAAAGTGGACATTTAATTTACAAATACATGGGATCTTTTAAGTATCTTTGATATTAATTTCTCATTTTGATATTGTACATTCTTCTCTGCAATCACCCTCTGTGTTTATTCAGTCTTTTAATTTTACTGACGCTTTTAATGGCTAAGTCAAAGATTTCTCTTGGTAAATGTCACACTGTACTTGGAAATATGTGGTTTATTTTCAAATATATTTTGCTATTGATTTCTGACATAATTCCACAGTAATAAAATAATACACTCTGTATGATTTCAATACCTTTAGGCCATGACAATTTTGCCTTTTTTTTTTTTTTTTTTTTAATGTCCATAGATATGTTCCAGTGTCTCTTGGTTTATAGTCTATGGGAACTTGAAAAGAGTCATTAAGTTTTTTTGAATGAAAGTTTATAGTACTTTTCTAAGCGATGATCTTCCTAATTGGGAGAATTCCCTCTGGCGTTTATGGGCTTTAATAGTATAAGCATTTAACAAATCAGTACTATACATATTGATCAGTAGAATCCTCAACAACAGTATGATGAATTGGCCCACAGCAGCCTTCTCACAAGATCACATTAGCTTCCATTGTCCATTGTGAACTCTGCTAAGTCGCTTCAGTCATGTCCAACTCTGTGCGACCCCAGGGACGGCAGCCCACCAGGTTCCTCCGTCCCCAGGATTCTCCAGGCAAGAACACTGGAGTGGGTTGCCATTTCCTTTTCCAATGCATGAAAGTAAAAAATGAAAGTGAAGTCGCTCAGTTGTGTCTGACTCCCAGCGACCCCATGAACTGCAGCCCACCAGGCTCCTCCATCTATGGGATTTTCCAGGCAAGAGTACTGGAGTGGGTTGCCATTGCTTTCTCCGCATAGAGCCATATGACCAACTCTACTGGTCATAACTTTCCTTGCAAGGAGTAAGCGTCTTTTAATTTCATGGCTGCAGTCACCATCTGCAGTGATTTTGGAGCCCCCCAAAATAAAGTCTGACACTGTTTTTAAAGTTATCTCCAAATCTGTGGTTGGCATTATACATTGCAGAAGAGTGTAAGTCATTAGAGGGTCCTGCCATTGTCATCCTTCCTATCAAGCATTATTCCCCCTGCCCTCTCACCTCTGAAGTGAACCAAAGTTCTAACAATCAGTCTGATTTCTTTCTGTGTGTGTGTGTGTGTGTGTGTGTGTGTGCATGTCCGTGCACGTGCCCAGTCACTCAGTGGAATCCAGCTCTTTGCAACCCCGTGGACTGTATTCGAAAGGTTAATCTGTCCATGGGATTTCCCAGGCAAGAATACTGAAGTGGACTGCCATTTCTTTCTCGAGTTTTCTTCCTTTAGTCGTCATAAATTCACCTATTTAACTCAGTGTAATCATTTCTAAAACTTCTCTGAAAATGGGTAGCAACTTCTGCCCCCTCCTCCGAATATAAATGTTAATAATAATTGTTAGTATGTTGTGTACCTGAGAATAACTGCCAGACTGTTGAGAAATCTCCCTATGTAGAAGAGAGTTCACATACCAGCATTCTATTAGCACAGCTGTCTTTGATCTTATTTTACAGTATGCAAACTACAGACCCCTCCCCAATGCCGCCTCATTAACAGATGCTAAAATAGATGACAGTTTATTACCCAGTTGACCATTCAGTTTGATCAATTTGTTTGCCATTGATTCCTAGAGACTTCTTGCCTGTCATGCTTCCTTTTCTAGAAAGCCTTTTCTTTGTCAGCCTCTCATCTTCATAGCCCAAACTATCAAAAACTATCAAAGAAAGATCTGAGATTTTGCCATACTTGCAAATTAAAAAAAAAAGTTAGACTTCTATAGATTCATGGATGGTGGCAGAAGTCAAATGATGCCTGTGCCACAGTTTATTGCTCATAACAACGAGGATACCTAAAATATCAGCTTTCATGCCACTTCCTTGAGCCTCAGTTTCCATATGCCCCAATGAAGAGGACAAGACATCAGCTGCACATGATGTGCATTCCAAAGGAGGAGCAATGAGTTTAAGGAATTCTAATCTTTTTAAAAAGGGCAATTGTTGAGCCCCATTGCCTTAGAGAGAGATATATACCTGTCTTCAAAAATTATAAGAAACTCTTATCATATGAGAGACATGGTCTCCCTCCTAAGACTGTCTTGCTATATAAGCATTCTAAAAAATAGTCCAGAACAAATGGTTCCACATGCAGGAAATGCAGATCCATAAGAGACCCGTGGAGAATTGTCTCTTAACAGTCGAGAAGAAAACTTCCTTGATCCTGAGGGCACTAAATTTCTCCTCAGCCACCTGCTGTGAGTCATGGACCATGACTATGTAATAGCTCTAAAGTGGATTGATTATTTTCTAATCCATAGACCCAGAAAGTGTTACTAATGCAATAATTTGAAAGCTGTAGCCACTGGTATCATTTGAGACAAAATAGAAAATAGCTACAAATATGGAGTTACTATAACTTATTTCAGTAAACATTACAGCTTTCCATATCTAATGCAAGGTATGCTGATCAATGAAAGGAATATCAGCCAATAATTTTTTTAAATGCTGAAGATGATCAGAATATTTATCCATAAATGTAAAGATAGATATAGATCCAATGGACAATTGAGCAAAATTTTGGGTTGAGTATGAGTAAAGAAAAATACATAGTAAGAGATCTTTAGTGATTTTTTAAAAGAATTTTAAAGACTAAAAGGCTTAGAAGAATCATTGCTTTAAGTATCAATGTAAAATATAAATTTCTGTGCATATGCTTTTGATCAATCAGATTCAGTATTTTCTCAAATGACATAAAACAATCTGATAAATTGACAATTTACTCAGGTATGTGAGAATAGAGCTAAGAATGGTATGTTTCTGTATCAGTGATTAGTAAGTGAAGAGAGAAAATTCTTAGGTTCTTGATAGTCCAGAACGATTTTAAGATTCATGTTCTGATTGTTATAAGGTAGATGAGAGTGATGAAGTAGAGTACACTTGGACCATATAATGCACTGGAATTAAGATTCAAAAGTTTTACATTTTGATATTTTAAAGAATGTTACATGTTTATATAAACTGTGAGCTCTGTCTATGTTAAATTGAAATTAAGTTCATTTATCTTACTAATGTTGTTGCTCACTTTGAAGAGCAAGTTCAGTTTATGTAGAGTTAGTAATTGAAACTTTGCATGTTATACAATAATAATACAAAACATTAAAACCAATGTTTCAAGTTTTGTCTTCTTGGATTTCCCACAGTGTTGTCCAATAGCCAAGGATGTAATGTTTTATGAAAGAAAATATGATCTGTCTTCTTATAGTGATCATATTATCTCATGTGTGATGAAATAGTAGTAAGGCATAATATGATTTTACCAAAATGCTTCCTTTTTTTCTGTAATTTTGCATGCAGTTACCATTAATAATATTTGTATGTGTATGCACGAACATACACATGCATATGTTTATGTACACATTTATACATATATTTTCTGTTTTATGTGTATGTTTATATAAATGTTATAAATTTTACTCACTTTTATTTTAAAAACATTTTATTTTAATGTTGCATTAAATGTTGTGTGTATACTTTGTTGCTTTATGACATATAAGCATTATTCAAATTATGTAGAATAAGAAGTAAAGAAAGTCTAAATATAACATTTCCCTTTGTTAAAAAGCAAAATAATCACTAGATCACTAATCTCTAACAAAAGACTTTTATTCATAGGTAGCATAAAACTGGGTTTAAGAACCACAGTGACAAGTGAAAATAGTAATGCATACCATGTGCTAAATTTGATTAATGCAAAAGCAAGAGATATCCATTGCCATCAGCAACTAAGCATAATTATATTATTGGCAGCAAAATTGAATTCTTCAAGCATAAAAAGGACATTTTCTTTGAAATCATTTCTCCAATATCACCATCCTTAGGCATTAAAGAGGATGTGACTGTGTTCTTGATAGCTTTTTCCTATTTGTGTGTGAGTGTGTGTGTGCTTTAGGAATGTACACTTATGAAGTTATTTAATATTGGAATATTGCTCAAAATTATATTGCAATGTGATTTATGCACAATAGTGAGAAAAATAATTCATATTTATTCAAATATTTATGTTTGGATAGATTTGGCTAGGAAATATAAGGATAGGAAGCGATACCTATTTTTACTTGAGATGTTCCATTTTGTTATAAATAAATAAAT
The DNA here is from genome assembly GCF_014754425.2 of Oryx dammah. Lineage (NCBI taxonomy): Eukaryota > Metazoa > Chordata > Mammalia > Artiodactyla > Bovidae > Oryx > Oryx dammah. The sequence continues at coordinate 63,374,634 of NW_024070203.1, forward strand.
TACTGAAAATGGCGGCCAGTCAATGTCCATCTTGTTAGCATTTTTGTTTTTTAACCTGTAGGTTCAATAATAATAGAAATAAAATTTCCTCTTGCATCTGCATATTATTCTTTTAATGTTTTAGTTAGAGTGTATTTGTCTCTCTTACTCTCTACTATGCCTTTCTCACTCACTTTTCTGTCTATTCTTACTTCCCTTTTTCCTATACACACACACAAAGTTATTGTATCTTCAGTAATTCTCTATCAAAATACCTCCTTTCCTAGACAGTAACATATCAATCCACTAATACCTATGTTCAGATCAATCTGGGAAATTATTTACCAAAATGACAGATTTTCTCAGTTCTTAATCAGATGAGACACAAGATGAATTAGTCAGATAATGTGATCAGTAGAGCCAAAACAGAGCCTGACAGATAAACATCTAATCCACTTCTCTCCTTCTTTTACTTTCTTAAATCTTGGCATTGTGATTTCCTTCTATACTGCTAACTGAAATACATTGTATTCATCTTAATGTCTACAAATATTTATACAATAATTGATGTGATCTCTGCACTTATTCTTTGACTTGTAATTGATGTTTAAGCATCTGTTTTGTATCCTCTGCTTTTTCAGGAATTTATTACTTGTAAGGTTTTTACTTCTAAAACCTATCTAACCTCGACTTTTCATCTAAGCACTGTATCTCCAGCTGATTCTTGCCCCTATGATGTCTCACCATCTTCAGTTTGATTTGTTTGAAATCAAATACCTTGGTTTTCCACAGTCTCCTTTTCTCGAATGTTTTGGTGGCTCAGACAGAGTCTGCCTGCAATGCAAGAGACCTGGGTTCAGTCCCTGCGTCAGGAAGATCCCCTGGTAATGCACTACAGTATTCTTGCCTGGAAAATCGCATGGACAGAGGAGCTTGGCAGACCACAGTCCATGGTGTCCAACGAGTCGGACATGACTGAGCAACTAAGACACACAATGGAGAAATAATTTTGGTTCAAACTCTTGGCATTTCTCCTTAACTTTTCTCCCTCAGCACCAGTTCCAGGCAATTGCCAGACATAGTCAGGTCCACCTTTGACAGTTATCTTATGTCTGCCCATTCCTTTCTTTCTTTCCTTTCTTCTTTCTCTACATTTCTTTTCTGCTTTATTCACAATATTCTGAAAAGTGATCTTTTTTGATTGTAGAATAAATCAACTAATTTTCTCCTCAGGATTGTATTCTTGGAGTATGCCCTTCTAGAATAATTTTCCTGAAAGCACTTATAATTTGGTTCATTTTATTCATTAATTTCTATTTTTAGACTCCTCTCGCCACCATTGCTGAGGTTCCTACTTCATATTAATTATCCTCTTTCATCTTTAAAAACTTTTTTCAATCAGATAAGTTCTAATGTAAAGTATGGTGACTATAGTTAATAATATAGTAGTGTAATAATTATTAGTCACATGTGATGTTATTAACTCTACTTATATACTTATGTAACTTTTATATAATAGCTCTTTAATAACTATTATTACACTGTACAGTTGCTAAGAGAGTAGATCTTAAATGTTCTCACCACACACACACATAAAACATACAGTAACTTTGTAACTTTGTGAGATGATGAATGTGTTTATTAGCTTCACTGCAATATTATTTCAAAATGTATATTAAATCCTGTTTTACACCTTGAAAATCATGCTGTACAACCTAAATATATGCAATTTTTATTTGTCAGTCATGCTTCAGTAAAGCTGGGGAAATAAAATAATAATGAAATTTTAAAAGTATCTCCCTGCAATATGTCATTAACTAAAATGATCATGTATTTATAATGTTGCATAAATAATAAACCATTTGTTTGCTGACATACCTTATTAGAATGTAAACTCCATGTGATCAGATGTTGTATGAGTCTTGTTTACCTTTATATCACCAGAGCACTTCAAAGACAGAATGGCAAGTAGTAAGCACTAAATAAAAATGTATTGAATAGGTGAAGGTACAAATAAATGGAAACTGTAGACTTTCTGATTACTTTGGTAGCCTTCTAAGTGTTTCCTTATCAAAGAAACTTATTTTTCATCCCAACCAAAATAATTATTTCTTCTTCCAAATGCTGCTAATATTTATTCCATTCCAGCATTGATGAGTATTAGTTTATCATAAGTACTTTTCATGTGCTAGTTTGTACTGTGTTTCTCATTAATATCCTTTACTTTTCCAACTAAGTTATGCAGTACTTAGTTTCCTGGATATCTCCCATAGCAATTAATACATTAGGAAAAGCTACTAAGATGAACAGACTTTTACTTCTGTGGAATTATTCTACTTGAATTCATCCAATGCATCCAAATTTTTGTTAATTCTAGAAAGCAGCACATAATGACTCTAAAACAGCAACCAAAGTTGAATATTTAATATGAATCAGGTGTTATACTAATATTTTTCTCTACCTTATCTCCTTTATCTTCATACTCTTCTTTGTGGTGGTGGTGGTGGTAAATGTACCCGTCTTCCTCACTTCAGAGCCTGTGCCATTTATCACTGTGTAATGCAGTGCTGTGATGCTATCTTGATCTATATATCTGGCTGAAAGTCTTGCTTACACAAGCAAACCTCTCACTCTGGAGCCTATCATCTTTAAAAGCATTGTCACACTTGAAGATGCTATGATCTCTTAGAACTTAACAATTTGGAAAATAAAAAAATAAAATAAAAAATATTTGGAATCATGTTTTAAAAATAAAAACAAATTTTATATTCTGGAGACTTCTTTTTTTAAGTTTTCAGACTTGGCTTGAAATGTAGTGTACCAGCACTGGAAATCTCCTTTATTTTGTTTTATCAAGTTATAGCACAGTGCTTTTGTAAGACATTTCTGCTTTTTTAAAACATTATTACAGTCTTTGAAGGAACAGTTTTAAGGGCCTGTTCTTTCACCTATATAGAATTCTATAGAACATATAGAATCTATGTCTGTATTGTACTCCATAAAGCCTCCTATACAGTATAGAGCAACAGGAGACAGTAAAACCTCCTATACAGTACAGAGCAACAGGGGACAGTAAATGCTGTCTGTTTTTTGTTTGTTTTTTTCCACTTAAGACAACTAAACTGGTTGTAAGAACATCACAATCCTTAAAATTATACAATTATAGATATATGGATAGATGTCTTTGGACATGTAGATATATGTCTCAAAGCATGCTCGGTCACTTAATCATGTCTGAGTCTTTGCAATTCTGTGGACTGTAGCCTACCAGGCTCCTCTGTCCATGGGATTCTCCAGGCAAGAATACTGTAGTGGGTTGCCATGCCCTTCTCCAGGAGATCATCCCGACCCAGGGATCAAGCCCATGTCTCTTCTGTCTTCTACATTGCCAGGCAGACTCTTTACCACCAGCACCACCTGGGAAGCCCCGTATTGCAGGTGACAGTGTGCTAAAATACCATACATTCCACTTTGCGTGCATGTGTGCAGGATAAGTCAATTCAGTCATGTCCGACTCTTTGCGACCCTATGGACTATAGCCTTCCAGGTCCTCTGTTCATAGGATTCTCCAGGCAAGACTACTGAAGAGGCTTGTCATGTCATTCTTCAGGGGATCTTCCTAATCTAGGGACTGAGCCCATATCTCATATGCCCTGCATTGGCAGGTGAGTTCTTTACCACTAGTACTACCTGGGAAGCTCACATTCTACCTTAGTAGTTGTGTAAAATATAGAGGAAGCATTGGGTAGAAGTCAGAGAAACTAGGTTTGAATTTCCACTCCACCACTTCCTAAACATGTGACCATGGAGAATTTAGTAAATTTGTTGAAGCCAGTGACAGATTCTCAATGATGATTAAACTTTAGATTCACATGGGAACTTTAAAACAAATGCTGATTTCCTGTCCCTAGTCCTAGAGATTTTAGTTTAGTTGCTTTTAGTGTAGAGATTTCTGTTTCTGAGAAAGATTGAAGGCAGGAAGCAAAGGGATGGTTGGATGGCATCATTGACTAAATGGACATGCTCTGGAAGATAGTGAAGGACAGGGAGGCCTGGTGTGCCTTTGTGTCCATGGCATCACAAAGAATTAGACACAACTGAGCAACTGAACAACAAGTGAAGAGATTGCACTTAAATCAGAACTCTGAAGCTGAAAGTCAAGTACCAATATTTAGAGTTACCCAATAATTCTAATTTGTAACCAGGGTTGAGAATCAATAACTTAATCTAAGTTCTAAGTTCAGTTGCTCAGTTGTGTCCAACTCTTTGTGACATCATGGACTGCAGCACACCAGGTTTCCCTGTCCGTCACCAACTCCTGGAGCTTACTTAAACTTAATAACTTAATCTAGTCTTGTCTAAACTTTAATTTCCTCATGTGGAAAACAGAGCTAATGATATTACTCCCACAGGTTGTTGTAAGAGTGTGCTGATATAAGCATGTAATTCTTGGTATATAATTAAGAACATTAGCTGATATAAGTAGTAGTAGTGCCATTTTTATTAATTCCTTGCCTATTGCTGTACGTGGACTTCCTGGTAGCTCAGCTGCTAAAGAATCTGCCTGCAATCCAGGAGACCCCGGTTCGATTCATGGCTCAGGAAGATTCCCCTGGAGACAGGATAGGCTACCCATTCCAGTACTCTTGGACTTCTCTGGTAGCTCAGACAGTAAAAAATCTACCTTCAAAAAAAATACTGACTCCAGTATTCTGGCTTAGAGAATTTCATGGATAGAGGAGCCTGGCAGGCTACAGTCCAGGGGGTCACAAATAGGTGGACATGACTGAGTGACTTTCACTTTCCTATGTCTGTACATAAACTTAGTTCATTCATTCATTCCACAAACATTTGCTATGATTCTGCTATTTGAAAGCCACTGTTCTAGGCTCTGAAGATATTATGGAATGGTTAATAAAGTATCCATATTCTTATTCTTGTAGAACTCATGTTCTAGGGTAGGCAACTCATGATAATAAATCAGATACAGGAATAGAAGATAATTGCAGGACAAATAGTTTGAAGAAAAATCAAGAGAATTAGAGCCTGCTATTTTGCATGCAGTGGTCAGAGAAGTCCCTCTCTCAGTTGTCATTTAAGCAGTGTCCTGAATTGAAAAATAATAAAAAAAATTGTCATTTGAGGAAACAGTCACCCAAGCAATGAAAAAAATAAGTACAAAGGTGCTGACATTAGGTTATCAATGTTCCGTAGTGTACTTTGTCATAATACATAGGTAAAATTTTCAGTGTGTACATTGTAAAGGAAAAAAAAAAACATTCTATTGAATGATAGTAACATTTCATGTATATTGCTTGTCTTGATATCTCAATAAAATCATTATCAGCAAGCCATAATCACCCCTGTTTTACAGAAGGAGTAAATGAAATTAACATTTATTGTCTTGGTAGGGTCTCACCATCTTCACTAGAGATATCAAAATATGCAGTAATGAAGTAATGGAATAGCCTTTTCTTTGATATGTCCATAGCAGTAATTATATTTTTAACCTATCAGAAAATGTTTGAAAACATTCCTAGCCTATTGACTATACTCACTCAACTACACCAAGGTTAAATAGTATATCCAGAGAAATCATGTTAAGTGAGGGGGATACTTAATAATATAAGTACTATAATATTAATGGGGAAAATAAATACAGAGAAATGGATTTCATAGTAATTAACAGAGAAAATAGATGTTAATTCATATAATATCAGTTCATATTTAATAAACATGTACAATACTAGATGAGTAAAGATCATAAGACTTTTGGAGTGTATATAATATCTCCCCACATTTTCTGCTCCTGAAACAACACAGACACACAGACACACAGACATACACACACACACACACACACATCCCACACAGTGAACAATGTCTCACCTTAATTTAGGAAGTTGGGTAGCCTTTTGCTTAAGAGGACAGACTTTGGAATCAGAGGCAAATACATTTTCTTTGCATACCAGTTCAGTTCAATTCAGTCGCTCAGTCGCGTCTGATTCTCTGCGACCCCATGAACCACAGCATGCCAGGCTTCCCTGTCCATCACCAACTGTCAGAGTCTTCCCAAACCCATGTCCACTGAGTCGGTGATGCCATCCAACCATCTCATCCTCTGTCATCCTCTTCTCCTGCCCTCAATCTTTCTCAGCACCAGGACGTTTTCAGATGAGTAAGCTCTTCACATCAGGTGGTCAAAGTATTGGAGTTTCAGCCTCAGCATCAGTCCTTCCAATGAACACCCAGGACTGATCTCCTTTAGGATGGACTGGTTGGATCTCCTTGCAGTCCAAGGAACTCTCAAGAGTCTTCTTCAACACCACAGTTCAAAAGCATCAACTCTTAAGCGCTCAGCTTTCTTCATAGTCCCACTGTCACATCCATAGATAACTACTGGAAAAACCATAGCCTAGACTAGATGGACCTTTGTTGACAAAGTAATGTCTCTGCTTTGTAATATGCTGTCTAGGTTGGTCCTAACTTTTCTTCCAAGGAGTAAGCGTCTTTTAATTTCATGGCTGCAATCACCATCTGCAGTGATTTTGGACCCCTATCTATATGACCACAGACAAATTATAAGCTTCAGTTTCCTGATGTGTAAAACAGAAATAGTTAAACCCACTTCATATAGTTTACATACAACAGTTTGGGTGCATGATATCATAATTATACTAGTCTTGAAAAGTGAAAGTGAAAGTGAAGTCACTCAGTCGTGCCTGACTCTCTGTGACCCCATGGACAGTAACCTACACCAAGCTCCTCCGTCCATGGGATTTCCCAGGCAAGAGTACTGGAGTGGGTTGCCATTGCCTTCTCCAGGGAATCTTCCTGACCCAGGGATCGAACCCAGGTCTCCCGCATTGTAGACAGACACTTTACCGTCTGAGCCACCAGGGACATCAACTCTTAAAACCCTATATACTTTGTTTGATTGGATGCACTTCATCCTTGTTAGTTTTAGCTTCAGTTGAAAAGAGAGCAGAACCGTGCTAAACAAAGTTCACTTGGCCTAGATAGAACCTGATACCTGAGAAAGCAGGATCTTCTCTGTATAAGCTTCATGGCATTTGAATAATGGCCCACTGCTAGAGATATCACCAAGAAACATCACCCTGTTAAAATATTCCTTTTCTCAGATGATAAAGCAAGAGATACTAGATATAAAATGTGAGTAAGGAATGTGTCCCATCAATAATCTTATTATTTGATGGGGAACTTCATTTGAAGGAGGCTTTGTGGCAGAAGAAAGTGCTTCTCAAGCTTGAATATGCAGAATAATCACTTGAGGAACTTAATAAAGGCAGACTCTGACTCAGTAGGTCTGGTTTAGAGCCTACAATCTGCATTCCAAACAGGCTTCCAGGCGATGTTGATGCTACAGCCCTGCAGATCACACTTTGAGTAGAAAGAGTAAAGGAAGGATTATTGAGTCAGAAGTTAGAAGTCTGAGGATGTTTGTTGTATGTCTTTGAAACCAAGTACCTTGTTGTAAAAATGGTAAAATCATACTTTTTCTGCTCTCCTCTCTAGAATATTGTGGATATTAAAGCAGCTATATGTGTATGTGTAAATGCATACACACACACACACACACACACACACACACACACACACGAGTGTGCCTTTAAACAACAAAACTATAAATGAATCTTCTTATAAATGATATAAATAGTATAAATATAATAAAATAATGTAGCATCCTTTGTTCTTGGAAATCCTGAGGAGAAATGCATTAACCAAGTCCTTTTTTTTATACTGTAAATTTTTTAACCTCCTTCTTTCCACAGCCTTCCTCTAAAAATAAACACATCTATTAAGAGATGAGAAAATAAGATATATAACTCAGACATTACCTTTCAGCAAACAATTATTGAGCATCTATGCAGATCATATAAGCTGAATTTTTAATGTTTCAGTATATGCTTTTTTTAAAAGTAAAAAATGATGAAAGTTTAAAGAGGACATAGATCTCAAAAAGTTACCGTGTAGAAATTTCAGGAAATTGAATACCATCTTGAATTCAGGAGCCTCCTGCAGTATTGTGTGTTTAATCCTGAGTATCCTCTTTTTTTAAAACTCTCTGTGCCAGAGTCTTATAATAAAGACATTATCATTGCCTCTAAAATCATTGAAAGAACTCTGGTCTATCTTAGATAATAGCAATTTAAACACATGGTAAAAATGCTAGTCAGTTGATGCATTTTAATGGGAAGAATGTCACTGATGTTTTATTTCTCCCATGAATTTTAATGGGAAATAAACCATTAGTGACAAAACTGGCTACAGTATACTACTATGACACTGTAAAAACGGTGCACTTAAAAATCGACAAGTACTTTTTTGTGTGTTTTTTAAAACCGTGCTCATTTCACATACATTAACACTTATAAATATATTCGGAAGGCAACTCCATTTTGTCAGCAGTGATGATTTGGTGATGTGTCATGGCATGTCAGAAAATAGCAGTCTTACATGGGAAACACTTGAGCCTGATTATAAGGATTTCTGTTCTGAGGACCTATCTTTAAATATATCCCGTTATAGCACAGAGAAAGTGGTGGTGGGGAATAGAGTCTGTAAGATCTCAGCTTATTTGAATAGTCTACTATAAATTACTTTTTTTAAAGGATTTAATAGAGACTTTATAATTAATACGTTAGAAATACATTTTTTTTTTCTTTTGAGGAATTTAAAATTTTTTTCCACCAGACCAACATAACCATCTTTGGTTCACCTGCTCATAAGTCTGTTTGAAGTTTTTTTGGGCAAACGTTGAATCATTGAATGTTCAGGTTAAGTGAGAGAAGACAAGAGGCATTCACATTCATAGGTGCTGCCTGAAAATGCTTGGGCAGATTGAGATCTAGAAATAGACTGATACTAGGCAGGTCTATGTGAGTCACCTCATTTGAGAAGGCCCAAACTTCCTCTTTTCAATTCCCTTGGTGTTTCTCATGCATACCGGCCAGAACTTGCTGTCTTTAATGATCTGGAAGTATGCCAGCTCATCTTTCCTCTGGACTTGGCTGCAAAGGCAGCAGAGGCTCGGTGCCATGTGAGTCCAGAGGAAATGAATGGTACAGCTGAAGATCATCAGGGTAATGATGGTATCTTGTTGGTCTCTAAATCTATTATTTGGGACAGAAATAGAGTGGGGGATTTTCCTAGCATTTCAGTTATAAGAACTAGAAGGAAAATTTGAAAAATACAGGGGCTCTGATGGGAGTTTTGGAGAAAAACCCAGAGTGCATTTAACCTTCCCTTTCCCATTAGATAATACAATAATGCAAACTAGAGATTTGCTTTCAGTTTCCTAAAAATTGCCACTTCTTAAATGATTTAACTATCTAAAAATATTCAGTGGAATTAATTTTTGTTAATTGGTTGTCTTAATATGACCTTAATGAGGGAGGAAATGTGTCCAAAACCTCTGTCCACTGTATAAATCCTCTTCATCTCTTATTCCAGTCACTTCTGTGGTGACCGTTTAAATTTGTGCACGTGAACATGATCAGGCCTCTGTTTCTGAATATTACTTCCTCACCTGTGATCTCTCTGACATGTGTGTCAGGAAGTCTGTGAACTACCTTGACCCTCACACAGGTGCTTCCAGAAATTGTAGAGAAGCTAATGCTTTATGAGTCAATCTTGACCTAGGAGGAAGGTGCAATGGTGTGTACTCAGCAGCTTCAGTCGTGTCTGACTCTTTGCGACCCTATGGACTGAAGCCTGCCAGGTTCCTCTGTCTATGGGATTCCTTTTTTTTTTTTTAATATTTTATTTTACTTTACAATACTGTATTGGTTTTGCCACACATTGACATGAATCCACCACGGGTGTATACAAGCTCCCAATCCTGAATCCCGCTCCCACCTCCCACCCCATACCATCCCTCTGGATCATCCCCATGCACCAGTCCTGAGCATCCTGTATCCTGGGCTTTGAAACATGTATACTATCATGTAAGAGATGAAGTGCCAGTCTATGGGATTCTTAAGGCAAGAATACTGGAGTGGGTTGCCATACCATCCTCCAGGGGATCTGCTCAACCCGGAGATCAAACTGACACCTCCTGCATCGCAGGTGGATTCTTTACCGCTGGTCCATTGTGGAAGCCCAAAAGGAAGGTAGGAACAAACAAATAAATGCACCCCTCTTTCTTCTGCAGTTGCCTCTGCTGTTCTAACAGGCATTTTACAAGTTTTATCAGAAGTTTCCATAGGGTCAAATACAAGTTATTCATATTGGTAGCCCTATTGGCTAATTAATATGTCCTTGTCCTGGCTTCTCATTTTTGTCCTGTTTCTCATTTCTGCTCCCTGGAACCATATGACCAATTAAATCTGTCACACATAAACCCTCCTGTGAGAAACAGTCCTAATCAATCCCTGCTTGAAGTTTGGCTTGAGGTCATATAGTTAAATTATACATACTTGAGGAATATTCAGAAATTTGTGTCTCTAGGGAATCATCCCAACAGAAAACTCAAGGATAGCAAACCACTCTCTTTCATTCCTACCTGGCTTTGTGTATAGCCCCAATCCCAAAGGGAATACAGATTATTTCCCTAACATTTTGGGCATTGTTTGTGCTAATCTCTAGGGAGTGATAAAATCACTGTGTTTCTAGTGAATAGACATTGAGGTCAATTTCTTCATAAGATTCACTGTTGTGTTTTAATTTGGTTTGGTTTGCCTTCAGTTTTATGTTCTTCTTGTTTTTTTTTTTTTCTTTCTGTTCTGTAGTTATATATGCAGAGAGATGAATAGTCAGTTCACTCATGTCTGACTCTTTGCAACCCCATGGACTGCAGCAAGCTAGGCTTCCCTGTCCATCACCAACTCCCAGAGCTTGCACAAACTCATGTCCATCAATTCAGTGATGCCATCCAACCATCTCATTCTCTGTCATCCCCTTGTCCTCCTTCTTTCAATCTTTCCCTGCATTAGTGTCTTTTCTATGGAGTCAGTTGGGAGAAGGCAATGGCACCCTACTCCAGTACTCTTGCCTGGAAAATCCCATGGACGGAGGAGCCTGGTAGGCTGCAGTCCACGGGGTCGCTAAGAGTCAGACACAACTGAGCAACTTCACTTTCACTTTTCACTTTCATACATTGGAGAAGGAAATGGCAACCCACTCCAGTGTTCTTGCCTGGAGAATCTCAGGGACGGCGGAGCCTGGTGGGCTGCCATCTATGGGGTTGCACAGAATCAGATGCAAGTGAAGCAACTTAGCAGTAGCAGCAGCATGGAGTCAGTTCTTCGTGACTGTATTTGCTGTGAATAGCAATTGCTGAGATAACTTATTGTAACTTACAATAGGGGTAAAAATGTCACACAGCTTCCCACCCAGGAGTGTATTATAAACACATTTTTCACTGAATAACAGGATTGTACTACCAGTCTTATAACAGTAACAGTTTGAGTTGATTTATGAAGTAAATAATTATGATTTTATTACTGTCTTCTTTTTGGTGACAGTCTACACGCTATGGGAAATCCATGACAATCCTGAGTTCTTGGATCATGCAGGCTATTTTTCTACATAAAGAGTTTTATCAAAAAGTTTATTAGGTAGTCAACTGTTCATACTTTGCAGGCCTCATGATCTGTAAAATTTTATTAAATGCACTATCCATGCCATAAAAATAATATGCTGAAAATGTGGAAAGAATTATGCATTATATATTTATAAGCTTTAGTATTCCAGGATCAAGCAATTAAAAGGTATGTCTAAATATTTGTATGAGTGGCATATATATGCACAAGAAATATTTTCATACATTCAAACATGAAAAAATAACATACTATAAATATGTATAAATAATGTTATAATAGCATTTATATGAAAATATATTCATGTTTGCAAATAAAAAGAGCTACTGTGGCTGATCTGCATATTTTCTCAGTAATCTAATTTTGCCTCAAAAATAAACAAAAATTGGCAAAAAAACAAATCATGTTTATGGGATACTAGAAAAGAATTTAGACGTTGGTATCTAGTTTCTGTGATTCATATAAACTTGTGTAAGTAATTTAAATTCTCTAATCTCATCTACATTCTTTGTAAAATTCAAATGTTAATAATAGTGACACTTAAATAGAGCTTACTGTATGTTAGACATGCTTTAAATAAATCAATTCCTTTGATCCTCTCAGCAAACCTATGAGATACTGTATGATTGCTTCCTCCTTAAAAATGAGGAAACTGAGGCACAGAGAGATTCAGTAATTCAGTTACCATATGGTTATTAAACAATAGAGTCAGAATTTGAACCCAGGGTAAAGGTGGCTCAGACGATAAGTAATTTGTCTGAAGTGCGGGAGATCTGGTTTCAATCCTTGGGTCAGGAAGATCCCCTGGAGTAGAAATGGTTACCCACTGCAGTATTATTGCCTGGAGAATTCCATGGACCCAGAAGCCTGGTGGGCTATAGTCCGTGGGGTCACAAAGAATTTGACAAAACTGAGGAACTAATAAGCAGGCGCTGTGTCCACTGACCTATAATTCTTGAAAGTAATATTTATCTCATAATTAATGGGTTTGTTGTTTTGTTCTAAATGATTAAATGCTATAAAAGAGATAAACTTCCTCACGTAGTATATGATATGTAAAAAATTGTCATGACATGTTATTTTTACTGATGTTTACCAAAATCTATGGGGATTCAGTTCAGTTCAGTTCATTTCAGTCGCTCAGTTGTGTCCAACTGTTTGTGATCCCATGAATTGCAGCACAACAGGCCTCCCTGTCCATTACCAACTCCTGGAGTCCACCAAAACCCATGTCCACTGAGTTGGTGATGCCATCCCACCAACTCATCCTCTGTCAACCACTTCTCCTCCTGCCCTAAATCTTTCCCAGCATCAAGGTCTTTTCCAGTGAGTCAACTCTTCGCATGAGGTGACCAAAGTATTGGAGTTTCAACTTCAACATCAGTCCTTCCAATGAAAACCCAGAACTGATCTCCTTATAATGGACTTGTTGGATCTCCTTGCAGTCCAAGGAACTCTCAAGAGTCTTCTCCAACACCACAGTTCAAAAGCATCAATTCTTCTGCACTCAGCCTTCTTCACAGTCCAACTCTCACATCCATACATGACCACAGGAAAAACCATAGCCTTGACTAGACAGACCTTAGTAGGCAAAGTAATGTCTCTGCTTTTGAATATGCTATCTAGGTTGGTCATAACTTTTCTTCCAAAGAGTAAGCGTCTTTTAATTTCATGGTTGCAGTCACCATCTGCAGTGATTTGAGAGTCCCCCAAAATAAAGTCTGACACTTTTCCCACTGTTTCCCCATCTATTTCCCATGAAGTGATGGGACCAGATGCCAGAAACTTCATTTTCTGATGTTTAGCTTTAAGCCAACTTTTTCACTCTCCTCTTTTACTTTCATGAAGAGGATTTTTAGTTCCTCTTCACTTTCTGCCATAAGAGTGGTGTCATCTGCATATCTGAGGTTATTGATGATAGTCCTCCTGGCAATCTTGATTCCAGCTTGTGCTTCTTCCAGCCCAGCGTTTCTCATGATGTACTCTGCATAGAAATTAAATAAACGGTGACAATATACAACCTTGATGTACTCCTTTTCCTGTTTGGAACCAGTCTGCTGTTCCATGTCCAGTTCTAACTGTTGCTTCCTGACCTGCATATAGGTTTTTCAAAAGGCAGGTCAGGTGGTCTGGTATTCCTATCTCTTTCAGAATTTTCCACAGTTTATTGTCATCCACACAGTCAAAGGCTTTGACATAGTCAATAAAGCAGAAGTAGATGTTTTTTATGGAACTCTCTTGCTTTCTCAATGATCCAACAGATGTTGGCAATTTGATCTCTGGTTTTTCTGCCTTTTCTAAAACCAGCATGAACATCTGAAAGTTCATGGTTCACATATTGCTAAAGCCAGGCTTGGAGAATTTTGAGCATTATTTTACTAGCATGTGAGATGAGTGCAATTGTGTGGTAGTTTGAGAATTCTTGGCATTGCCTTTCTTTGGGATTGGAATGAAAACTGACCTTTTCCAGTCCTGTGGCCACTCCTGAGTCTTCCAAATTTGCTGGCAGATTGAGTGCAACACTTTCACAGCATCATCTTTTAGGATTTGAAATAGCTCCACTGGAGTTCCGTCACCTCCACTAGCTTTGTTCATAGTGATGCTTTCTAAGGCCCACTTGACTTCACATTCCAAGATGTCTGGCTCTAGGTGAGTGATCACACCATCCTGATTATCTGAGTTGTGAAGATCTTTTTGTATAGTTCTTCTGTGTATTCTTGCCACCTCTTCTTAATGTCTTCTGCTTCTGTCAGGTCCATACCATTTCTGTCCTTTATCGAGCCCATCTTTGCCTGAAATGTTCCCTTGACATCTCTAATTTTCTTGAAGAGATCTCTACTCTTTCCCATTCTGTTATTTTCCTCTATTTCTTTGCATTGATCACTGAGAAAGACTTTCTTATCTCCTTGTTATTATTTGGAACTCTGCATTCAGATGCTTATATCTCCTCGGAGAAGGCAATGGACCCATTCTCTTCTTTCCACAGCTGTTTGTAAGGCCTCCCCAGACAGCCATTTTGCTTTTTTTGCATTCCTTTTCCATGGGGATGGTCTTGATCCCTGTCTCCTGTACAATGTCACGAACCTCAGTTCATCAGGCACTCTATCTATCAGATCTAGGCCCTTAAATCTATTTCTCACTTCTACTGTATAATCGGATCTCCAGGAATTTGATTTAGGTTGTACCTGAATGGTCTAGTGGTTTTCCCTACTTTCTTCAATTTCAGTCTGAATTTGGTAATAAGGAGTTCATGATCTGAACCACAGTCTCATATGGTCTTGTTTTTGCTGACTGTATAGTGCTTTTCCATCTTTGGCTGCAAAGATATAATCAATCTGATTTTGGTGTTGACCATCTGGTGACGTCCATGTGTAGAGTCTTCTCTTGTGTTGTTGGAAGAGGGTGTTTGCTATGACCAGTGTGTTCTCCTGGCAAAACTCTGTTAGCCTTTGCCCTGCTTCATTCTGTATTCCAAGGCCAAATTTGCCTGTTTGTAACCCTCCACATGTTTCTTGACTTCCTACTTTTGCATCCCAGTCCCCTATAATGAAAAGGACATCTTTTGGGGGTGTTAGTTCTAAAAGGTCTTGTAGGTCTTCATAGAACTGTTTAGCTTCTTCATCATTACTGGTTTGGGCATAGACTTGGATTATTGTGATATTGAATCATTTTAGTTCGCTGATTCCTAGAATGTCAATGTTCACTCTTGCCATCTCCTGTTTGAGTACTTCCAGTTTGCCTTGATTCATGGACCTAACATTCCTGGTTCCTATGCAATATTGCTCTTTACAGCATCAGACCTTGCTTCTATCACCAGTCACATCCACAACTGGGTATTGTTTTTGCTCTGTATGGGGTCGCACAGAGTCAGATATGACTGAAACGACTTAGCAGCGGCTGAGCAGCCTTTGGCCTGCTTCCTTCTGTACTCCAAGGCCAAATTTGCCTGTTACACCAGGTGTTTCTTGACTTCCAACTTTTGCATTCCTGCCCCTGTAATGAAAAAGATATCTTTTTGGGGTGTTAGTTCTAGAAGATCTTGTAGGTCTTCATAGAATTGTTAAACGTCAGCTTCTTCAGCATTACTCGTCAGAGTGTAGACTTAAATTACCGTGATATTGCATGGTTTGCCTTCGAATTGAACAGAGATCATTCTGTTGTTTTTGAGATTGCATCCAAGTACTGGATTTCAGACTCTTTTGTTGATTATGATGGCTACTCCATTTCTTCTAAGGGATTCCTACCCACAGTAGTAGATATAAGGGTCATCTGAGTTAAATTCACCCATTCCAGTCCATTGTAGTTCGCTAATTCCTAGAATGTCGATGTTCACTCTTGTCATCTCCTGTTTGAGCACTTCCAAGTTGCCTTGATTCATGGACCTAACATTCCAGGTTCCTATGCAATATTGCTCTTTACAGTATCAAACCTTCCTTCTATCACCAGTCCCATCCACAACTGTGGGGGTTAAAGGCATGGATTTATACTATGAGATTGAACAGTTGAGCCCATTTCCCAGAATTTCTTGAAAGTCAAGGGTTCTGCAACACAAAGGTCAGGGATATATGTGAGTTAAGGACTGATCCATTTATCTTCAGACTTCAAAAATCTACTGTTTCTCCTTTTGGAAGAAAAAGCAAAGAATCAGGAAAAGAATTCCAATGTGGTGACAGCCAGGACTAAAAGAACTATACAGTTTAAGGCAAGAAATGTTGGATATATATTTTGTGTAGGGCATTAAGGGTAAATCAATTTTTCACATACACAAAGGTATTGTCAAACTCAGTATCTATTACTAAGCAGTTTGGTTGCAAAGTTGAATTTCTATAGTTTTGTATCAGATATTTATAGTTACTCATATTATTTGGCTGATGTACATACTGAAAAATAATTGACAAATCCAACCAGTCCATTTTAAAGGAGATCAGCCCTAGGATTTCTTTGGAGGGAATGATGCTTAAGCTGAAACTCCAGTACTTTGGCCACCTCATGCGAAGAGTTGACTCATTAGAAAAAACTCTGATGCTGGGAGGGACTGGGGGCAGGACAAGAAGGGGACGGCAGAGAATGAGATGGCTGGATGGCATCACTGACTCGATGGATGTTAGTCTGAGTGAACTCCGGGAGTTGGTGATGAACAGGGAGGCCTGGCGTGCTGCGATTCATGGGGTCACAAAGAGTTGGACCTGACTGAGCTACTGAACTGAACTGAACTGAATTGCATATATTGACATTTAAAGTAGACTGTGTCATGATTTTATATGCATACATATGTGGAATTGTTAGCTTATGGTGAACAATGTTGGATTCGTGATCTCCGAAGAAGAAAATTTAGCTTTGGGACAAGGGATCAGGCTTGATCACTCAAGAGCTTTTGTGTAGGAGAGTTTTAATAAAGTAAGAAAAGGAACATAGAAAGCTTCTGACCTAAACATCTTAAGGGGGACAGAGAATGCACCCATTGCTAGTGTTAGCAAGGGAGTTGAGTTATATACTTTTTAAATTAATTATTACAGTAAATCAAAATAATGTCTCAAGTTTGTGAAAATTTTACCAGACCCACTCCCACAATTTACATTTTAGGATAACAGGAGTAGAACTTAACGATACCAGACCCACGCCCGTATACACATTCTGAGATATCAGGATGAGTCAGAAGGTTTTCAGGAAGGAGAAACTGTCCTCAATCAGGATACTTTGTTGTTATATAACCCCTAGTACAGAGTTTAAACTGAGTTGTATAATCAGCAGTTTGAGGTTTAAAGAAAAAAACGTTTTATGTGACTAAGACTAAGGAATGTAGAGGAAAAAGAAAAAAATTGTCCTTTCATCATCCTTGAGAATTCCAGACCCCTATCTCCTCCTTGAGAGCCCCAGAGCCCTTTCTCTTCCTCAGGGATCCCGGACTTCTTATCAACCTACCTAGGAATTGACCCTCTCAGAATGATTATCAATATGCAAATCATTAAGACATCCATTAACTGAAGTAAATAACTTTTGTTTGTGTTGTGTGTGTGTATGTGTGTGTGTGGTGAGAATAAGTTTTACTCTAAGTGACTTTGTATTTTTAATTAATTATTTTGTTTTAATTTTTAATTTAAATGTAGTTGATGTACATATTATGTTAGTTTCAGGTATACTACAAAAAGATGTAACATTGCATTTATTATGAAATTGATCATAGTTATAATTCTAGTAGCCATCTTTTCCAATACATAGCTATTGCAGTATTATTGACTATATTTCTTTTGCTCTATATTATACCTTTGCGACTTATTTATTATATAACTGGAGGTTTGTAACACTTAATCCCTCTACACCTATTTCACTCACTTCCCTAACCTCTTTCTTTCTGGCAACTGTTTGACCCTCTTCTACATCTATGTCTGTTTTCATTTTATTTGGTTAGTTTATTTTATTTTTAGATTTCACATGGCAGTGAGATCCTGCGGTATTTGTCTTTCTCTGACTTATTTCACAAAGCATAAGCGCCTCCAGATCCAGACATGTCTCAAATGGCAATATTCCATTTTTCATGGTTGAATAATATATTGTATGTCTACATACCACATTCTCTTCATTCATTCTTTTATCAAGGAGCACTTATGTTGCTTTTATATTCTGCTATTGTAAATAATGTCACAATGAATGTGGAGTCCATATAGCTAGTGTTTATTTTTTGGTGTTTTTGTTTTCTTCAGCAAAATTCTCAGAGGTGAAATTGCTGGATTACATGGCATTAACTGGTTTTAATGTTTTGAGAAACACTCATATTGAATTCCATAGTGGCTGCACCAATTTACAATCCCACAAACAGTGCACCTAGGTTCCCTTTTTTAAACATCCTTGTCAATACTTGTCTTTTGTTGTTCCTTGCTAAGTTGTGTCCAACTCTTTGTGACCCAATGGACTGCAGCACATCAGGTTCCTCTGTCCTCCACTTTCTCCTGGAGTTTGCTCAGATTTATCTCCATTGAGTTGGTGATGAATGATGTCTTTTAGATGATAACTATTCTGAGAGATATGAGATGGTAACACTTTCGTTGTTTTTATATGCATTTCTCTAAGGATTACTATCGTTTGAACATCTTCATGTGTCTGTTGGCCACCTGTTTGTTTTCCTTGAAAAATATCTATTCAGATCCTCTGGCCATTTTGTTTCATTAACATATAGTTAATTTAAGATATTATTTACAATATTATGTTAGTTTCAGAAGTACAGCCTAGTGACTCATTATTTTTTGTAGATTATACTCCATTGTAGAAGTATAATTATTTGCCATTAGTGGATTATACTCCATTATACAGCATAATGGGTATATTAATAATTTCCTATGCTCTACAGTATATCCTTGTTGCCTGTCTACTTTATACATAGAAGTTTGTATCTGTTTATCTCATACTCCTAGTTAGTTGTTCCTCCCTTCCCTCTCCTGGTAACCACATTTCTTTTCTATATCTGTGTAGAAACATACTCATTTGTATTATTTTTAGATTCCACATATAATTTATGTCTTTCAGTGTTTATCTTTCTCTGACTTATTTCACTAAGCATAATATTCTCTAGATCAATCCATGTTGCAAATGGCAGTGTTTCATTCATTTTTTGATTAGATAGCATTCCATTGTTTGTATATGTGTGTATGTGTATATATATATTTATATATTACATGTATATTATTTTTATGTTTTTATCTATATTTATCTATATTAAAATAGATATATTTCAAAGAAGACAAATAGGTGGCCAACAGATACATGACATTAGTGATCATTAGAGAAATGCATATCAAAACAATGAAAGTGTTACCAACTCATTTATATATATATATATATATATATATACCATTTCTTTTTTAATGCAGTCATCTGTTGCTGGGCACTTGAGTTAGTTTCATGTCTTGACTATTATAGATTATGCTGGGAAGCATGTATTGTTTTGAATTAGTGTTTTTGTTTTTTCTAAATATATACTCAGAAATGGGATTGCTGGATCCACTTATGGTAGTTCTATTTGAAGAACTTCCATACTGTTTTCTGTAGTGGCTGCACATATTTACATTTTCTTCAGCAGTGTAAAGGCCTTCCTTTTCTCCACATCCTCACCAACATTTGTTATTTTCCTGTTAGCCATCTGTATATTTTCTTTGGAGAAATGTCCATTCATGTGTTCTGCCACTTTCTGATTGAGTTGTTTGATTTTGCTTTGATACCGAGTTGTAAGAACTATTTATATAGTTTGAATATTACCCCTTGTCAGTTGTATCATTTGCAAATATTTTCTTCCATTCTGGAGTTTGTCTCTTCATTGGTCAGTGGTTTCCTTTGTTGTACAAAAGCTTTTAAGTTTAATTAGGTCCCCTTTGTTTATTTTGGTTTTGTTCCTTCTGCCTTAGGAGATATATCCAACAAATAAAGCCTTGATCTGCATCAAAGAGTGTTCACCTTGTTCTCTTCTAGGACTTACATTCAGGTCTTTAAATCATTTTTCATTTATTTTTATGTACAGTGTGAGGCAGTGTTCTGATCTTACTGTTTAACACGTGGCTGTCAAGTTTTCCTAGCATCACTTAAGAGGCTCTTTTTTTCCATTATATATTTTTGCCTCCTTTGTCATAGTTTAATTTACTATAGGCCCATTGGTTTATTTCTGGCCTTGTTCATTTTCTAATCAGATTGTGTGATTTTTTAATATTGAGTTGTATGAGTTCTTTATATATTTTGGATATTAACCTCTTGTCAGATATATAAATGTCTTGTCTCATTCAGTAGGTTGTGTTCTTCCCTTTTGTTGGTAGTTTCTTTTGCTGTGCAAAAACTTTTTAGATGATGTAGTACCATTTGCTTATTTATTTATTTATTGCTTTTGTCTCCTTTGCCTAAGGGGACATATTAAAAAAGATATCAATAAAGACTGTTGTTAAAGAACTTACTGCCTATTTTGTTTTGTCAGATTTCCTTTGGTTTTACATTTAAGTCTTCAATTCATTTTGAATTTATTTTTGTATATGGTGTGAAAAAGTAGTCTGGTTTGATTCTTTTGCATGAAGCTCTCCACTATTCCCAAAATCACTTGTTGAATAGACTGTCTTTTCTCCACTGTATATTCTTTCCTCCTTTGTTGTAGATTGGTTGACCATAGGCATGGAGGTTCATTCCTGAGTTATTGATTCTGTTGCATTGATCTGTGTGTCTGTTTTTGTGCTAGTACCATGCTGTTTTGATTACTGTAACTTTGTAGTATAGTCTAGGAGCATGATACCTCCAAATTAGTTCTTTTTTATAAAGATTGCTTTGGCAACTTGGGATCTTTTACTGTCCCATATTAATTTTAGGATTATTTCCTCTTTAACTATGAAAAGTGTTATGGATATTTTGCTAAAGATTGTGTTAAATCTGTAGATTGCTTTGGTAAAAGGCCTTCTCTAATAATAGTCTTTATTATTTCTTTCTTTCTACTAACTTTGGGTTTAATTTCATCCTCACTAGACACCATGAGATCCGGAAGAGTCTTAGTGAGTAAGAAACACATTTCAAGTGTTGTCAATTTTGTGAAGGGAAAAACTTATATCATTATCTTCAGTATTTCATCATATTCCATTCTGTTATTGATGTTAGTTGCTCAAAGTAAATGTATAAACCATATGCACACAGACAGCTCCAGATATAGTATGCCTCATTTTTTTCCCCCCATGAGGCTACTTTTGTTCATTTCCAGTAACCCTCATTCTGCTCCTTATTGTGACAAATCCCTTAGTTTGGTGTCCCAATCAAGACCCCGTTGCCTGAATGTATCATTCCTTTAGTAAATACTTATTGACTGCCTACAGGACAAATCAGAAATACTATGTGATAATCATTCTCAGGAGCTTATAGTATACGGAGGGGAAAAAGATAGTAGAAGAGAGTAAATTATTTATAAAAAATTGGAAGATGAGAAGAGCACTCTATTCAGGATGAACTGGGATTGGAGCTATCAGGAAAGGCTTCTTAGAGGATTACCAATTTAAATCCTAATGTAAGAATGAGGACTAGATAAATGATATGGGAAAGACCTGGGATAATAATTTGATTTAAATTAATAAGATTTTTATTTTTTTCTTGAGTGTCCAAATATTCTGTTAAACAACTTACTATGATAGCTTCCCACTGTAATGAAAGCGGAATTTTATGCCTTACTTCCATATTTCTCTTTCACCAAAATTCATTGATAAAATATAGGATAAAAAGAAACAAATGAGTGAGAAAAAATCAAAGAGTGATTAGGTAAAACAAAAGATATCCCACTAAGTCAGTGGTTTTAAAGAAGAGGGGAAGTTTTTGCCACCTGTGGGACTTTTGGCAGTGTCCCAGGGTACAGTGTTTGACTGTCACATCTTGGGGGTGAATGCTAGTGGTATCTAGTCGGAAGAAGACAGAGATACTGCTAAACATATTACATTGCATGGGACAGCACCCACAACAAAATAAATGATTATCTAATCCTTAATGTCAACAACGTAGAGGATGCTCTAGAGCACTGAATATTCTTGTGTCTAGGTTAAAACACCCTGTAGTGTTTATTTATTTATTTATTTGAGTTTCTAATTATAGCCTTGTAAAGCGATCTCTTTTGGCTAGAAACATACTAATACTGCAATACAGACAGATTTAAGCAAGGACTTCTATGACATGTTACTACCTTATTAACTTCACCTTTTCCCCCAAGTCACCAAGATTTGTCAGCTCAGAAATTAATCCTCATATTCAGTCTAAGGTTGGAACTCAACATTCAAAAAAAACGAAGGCCAAGACATCTGGTCCCATCACTTCATGGCAAACAGATAGGGAAACAATGAAAACAGTGAAAGACTTTATTTTCTTGGGCTCCAAAATCACTGCAGATGGTGACTGCAGCTATGAAATTAAAAGACACTTCCTCCTTGGAAGAAAAACTAGGACTAGCCTAGAGAACAAAGGTCCATCTAGTAAAAGCTATGTTTTTTCCAGTAGTCATTTATGGATATGACAGTTGGACCATAAAGAAGGCTGAACATAAGAGCTGATGCTTTTGAACTGTGGTGTTGGAGAAGATTCTTGAGAGTCCCCTGGATTGCAAGGAGATCAAACCAGTCAGTCCTAAGGGAAATCAAACCAGAATATTCATTAGAAGGACTGATGCTGAAGCTGAAACTCCAATACTTTGGCCACGTGTTGCAAAAAGCCGACTCATTAGAAAAAGATTCTGATGCTGGGAAAAACTGAAAGCAGGAGAAGGGGTTGACAGAGGATGAGATGGTTGGATGACATCACTGACTCAATGGACATGAGTTTGAACAAACTCCAAGAGTTGGTGAAGAATTGGGGTGCCTAGCATGCTGCGGTTCATGGGCTCACAAAGAGCTGGACATGACGGAGCGACGGAACATCAACAACATATGTTTGGATATGGACCTTCTATGCTAAAAGCATGTGTGCTCTCTCTTTCCCTCTCATCCTGTCTCTCTCTTTCCTTCTGTCTTTGCCTCTCTCTCTCTGTCTCACACACACACACCCATTGGTGGAAAGTTGCAAAATATAAATATGAATTTAAAATGACATTGAAGGAAGATAATTTTATTGTTTAGTCACTAAGTCGTGTCCAACTCTTTGTGATCCCATGGGTGGTAGCCTTCCAGATTCCTTTGTCCATGGGATTTCTCGGGCAAGAATACTGAAGTGGATTGCCATTTTCTTCTCCAGGGGGTCTTCCTGACCCAGGAGTTGAACTCAGGACTCCTGAATTGGCAGGTGCATTATTTACCACTGAGTCTCCAGGAAAACCCCAGGAAGGGACAAAAGAAACATAAATTCACATAATATGATATCTTGGGTTAGGTCCTGGAATAGAAAAAAGTAATATTAGTTTAAAAACTTTTTGAACTACAGAAAAAGTCTGGAGTTCTGTTAATAGTAATATACCAATGATACTTTCTTACTTTTGATAAATGAATTATGGTTATACAAAACATTAGCATTAAAAGGAACTAAGATGTACTTGGAGACTTTCTGTATGATTTCTACATCTCTTCTATGAATATAAAATTATTCTAAAATAAAAATTGTAATCTAATAAATGATATTGAAGAGAATAAAATAAATAAATGGTTAAGAGATTTTCATTTTAAAAGCAATTTTTAAAATTATGTTTTTCAGTTAGCAGTATTAAAACAGTTTGTTGCAGTCTAGTAACTGAAATAGTTTGCAGTTATGTTTTCCACCTTTGTTTAATTGGAATCATAAGCTGTTTGTTTTAATTTCATGCAAAAATAAATATGTGACTGAGACATTATAAGTGAGGGGTCCAGAATTAGCTTATGGATTTTTTGGCTATTATGGGTCAATATATTTTAAATAAATTTATCAACATTGGATAAATGAAGATTTTGCATAAATTTCCCTTGAAAAATTGGGAGAACTTGCAGTCTTGGATCTAGTTCAGATGTGTCTAAACATTTTTCAGTAGAAGTCTCCTCCTTTAATCTGGGAATGTTTGCAGATGGCCACATACTCCCTTCTTTTTATACCCCACTCCCAACCTAATTACCAGGTGATCAATTGTACACCTTTCAGCATTTGATATCTAATTTTCATATTCCACATTCATCTTTCACTCCTCAAAATTGAATAAATATTGACCTTTTGTATTTTAACTAATTTAAATTTTTGAAAGATTTGATTAAGATAATTTACCTGTCAACATATAAGTCTGTGGAAACTCTTTCCTGGAGTTTCCCTTATGAAATGTTAACCTGTTTCTGGGCCTCGGATTTTTTAAGTTTCATCCAACTTCTTTCAGTAGAGCAAGCAAATGATAGATTAATTTTCCATTTCTATCCAATGTCTGTATAATTTAGGACTGATTTATTATTTCTCCTTTCTCTTATGGTAGGTTTGTGCCAAGACTTTTGTATTATATATATTATATAATAATTTTTATATCTAATTTTTAGCACTTTCACTTGGATTAATATAATAGAGCCATTGTACCTACTAGTTCCCTTGGAATAGGAATGAGTTGTGTAAACACAGTGAATGATTTTGAAAATTGAGCTTCTATAGAATCATATTTTGCTTCTTGAAATAATTATTAGTATTTTTAAATAATTTTTTGTATAGAGAAATATAATTTCTTGTATATCATTATTTTTTGTGTCCTAGGATTCACTGACTCAATTCCAAGAAGTAGTCTCCCAGTCCTTTTTTTTTTTTTCTCTTTTTCCTTTTCTCTCTTTTTCCTTTATAAAAATCTTGGATACCACTTTAGAGGAATAATGTACTTGTTGAGGAGTAAAAGGCTTCTAATGAAGCCCCATTATTTTTGGAATTGGATGATTGTTATGGAGTTTTCATAAAGCCAAGGATTTGTCAAGCCTATTGGTATAAATAAAAAGATTGAGGAACAGAAGATAGTAAAGCTAAAAAAGACTGCTTTGAACTACTTTAAAAATTTCCTAGCAGTAACATTAAGGGCTAAAATATAGCCACAGTTAACACCTAACATGGAGAAGGCAATGGCACCCTACTCCACTACTCTTACCTGGAAAATCCCATGGATGGAGGAGCCTGGTAGGCTGCAGTCCATGGGGTCGCTGAGTCGGACACAACTGAGCAACTTCCCTTTCACTTTTCACTTTCATGCACTGGAGAAGGAAATGACAACCCACTCCAGTGTTCTTGCCTGGAGAATCCCAGGGAGAGGGGAGCCTGGCTGGTTTCTGTCTATGGGGTCGCAAAGAGTCACACACGACTGAAGCGACTTAGCAGCAGCAGCAACATCTAACAATTCATGAAAACATATTTATAGGATTCAAAGAAAATATTAACACTTGGTTTGGTTTTAGGATATATTTGAAAGAAAAAAATATTTAATTAAAAGTATTTTATATAACCTAAATTTTGCTTCATATGCTTTGTCCTTCTTTGTCATGTCAAAAAATACTGTCTTGTATTAAGTCTTTTGAAGAAGAGTGCTTCATGATCTGACTCTTACTATAGCACGTCTCTCAAATATATACTTTCAGGCAACCTGTACTTTTCATTTGTAGCATTTTAAAATATTATTTAATTAATCTTAAAATGAGATGCTTCATGTTGTCTCTATAAAGTAGAAGGTATTTAGGTAGGCAAGGCCTGGTTTACAACTATATGATCACTAATTCTCATACTGTTGAGTGGACTCATATATCTATAATAAATAACATTAATTGAATGAATAACTGAGTAAATAATTAAGTAAATAAATATATTTGGCCCCTATGTTAAAACTAAATAGAACTATATACCAGTACAATAGCAAAGTATCAGTTCCGTTCAGTTCAGTCGCTCAGTTGTGTCCGACTCTTTGCGACCCCATGAATCGCAGCATGCCAGGCCTCCCTGTCCATCACCAACTCCCAGAGTTCACTCAGACTCACGTCCATCGAGTCAGTGATACCATCCAACCATCTCATCCTCTGTCGTCCCCTTCTCCTCCTTCCCCCAATCCCTCCCAGCATCAGAGTCTTTTCCAATGAGTCAGCTCTTCGCATGAGGTAGCCAAAGTACTGGAGTTTCAGCTTCAGCATCATTCCCTCCAAAGAAATCTCAGGGCTGATCTCCTTCAGAATGGACTGGTTGGATTTCCTTGCAGTCCAAGGGACTCTCAAGAGTCTTCTCCAACACCACAGTTCAAAAGCATAAGTATATGGTTGGTAATTAAACGGAGACATTATTTTGCCAACAAAGGTCCATCTAGTTAAAGCTATGTTTTTCCCAATAGTTATGTATGGATGTGAGAGTTGGACTATAAAAAAAGCTGAGTGCTGAAGAATTGATGCTTTTGAACTGTGGTGTTGCAGAAGACTCTTGAGAGTCCCTTGGACAGCAAGGAGGTCCAACCAGTCCATCCTAAAGGAAATCAGTCCTGGGTATTCATCGGAAGGATTGATGCTGAAGCTGAAACTCCAATATTTATTAGGCCATGTGATGGAAAGAACTGACTTGTCTGAAAAGACCCTGATGCTGGGAAAGTTTGAAGGCGGGAGGAGAAAGGAACAACAGAGGATGAGATGGTTGGATGGCATCACTGACACAATGGACATGAGTTTGAGTAAAGTCCGGGAGTTGGTGATGTACAGGGAAACCTGGCGTGCTGCAGTTCATGGGGTCTCAAAGAGTCAGACACGACTGAGCGACCGAACTGAATTGATCTGATGGCGGAAAAGTATATGACTTGACTTTTCATTCTTGTGTCTGGGCAACTTGTTTTACTTAAATCCATTCTGCATTTGGCATTTGAATTGATCAACTTAAAAATATAGACACAGTTAAGTAAAATGTTCTTCTACATCACCAAATATCCTCTTAATTTTGACCAAAAATGAATGATCCAACAACTGCAATACGCTGTCATCTATGGCCCTCCTTGAATAGGCATGTACTTCTTTGTCTCTATCTAAAGAATCCAGCTACAAACAATCTTAGATGTTCTGTGATTTGCATAGTTTTCTTTTACACAACATGTTATTTAGTGTCCCCTTTCCCCTCTGCCTGGAAGCCCTTCCTGAATTTTTGATCTAAGTTCATGTGTCTTAACCTTTCAAGATTGAGCTCTGACATTATCTCAAGGATACATTCTGTAAGCTCCCAGGTTGCAAAAATGTCCACTTTATGGTCCCAAAATACTTGCTTACCTTTATTTATCACTCATAATACATAGTTAAAATAACCAGTTTGTATCTAACTTCTTAAGACTTCAAATCCAATAAAGAAAGGATCTGATCTTATCTTATTCATTTTTGCGTGGAAACATTCTAAGTCAATGTTTGGTATTGAATAAATATCCTTTTTAAATGAATTATAATAAATCATCATGGTGAATGGTGAAGTCGCTCAGTTGTGTCCGACTCTTTGCAACCCCGTGGACTGTAGCCTACCAGGCTCCTCCGTCCATGGGATTCTCCAGGCAAGAATACTGGAGTGGGTTGCCATTTCCTTCTCCAGGGGATCTTCCCGACCCAGGGATCAAACCCAGGTCTCCTGCATTGGAGGCAGACGCTTCAACCTCTGAGCCACCAGGGAAGCCCATAAATCATCATAGACTATTCATTTGACCTTTCACTAGGTTGAAGGATTGTCCAGAATTACAAGTGATATCCAATTTCCCTACTTCTTTGATGAACTGACTCTTTTTCTTGCATTTTAATTGAAACATTTAAGTTATAAACATTGGCCTTTTTATTTCTTATACTTAGGTATATTTTACTTTTGTTTAGCTATTCATCAATTAAGTTTCTTAAATGTTTTCTAAGCATTTACTATGTGTTATATACTAAGCCAACTTCATTTCACTCAGAGATAAAAGATGTAATTGCTGACATAGAGGAACATAATTAGTTTAGGTAAACCAAAAAAAAAAAAGTATAAATCCTCTAGTACAAATAAGGATGTGGAAGAATGAATTTTAGTAGGATGAGCTAAAAAATAATAGTTCAGAAAAAAATAGCATGTGAAAGCTATAGAAGTAACTTAGAGAATGGTGCATTTTAAAATTACAAATCATCAACTGAAGTTTCCTGCCTTTTTAAATGTACAGCAGATAGTCTAATTTCTTTTTTAAAAGGAGGTCTAAACATTTCTCTTGGCCAGATATACAGATGGCCAAGAGGCACATGAAAAGATGCTCAGTGTTGCTAATTATAAGAGAAATGCAAATCAAAACTATGAGACATGACCTCACACCAGTCAGAATGGCTATCATCAAAATGTCTACAAACAGTAAATGCTGGAGAGGGTGTAGAGAAAAGGGAACTGTCCTACACTGTTGGTGGGAATGTAAATTGTTACAGTCATTAAGGAGAATAGAATGGAAGTTCCTTAAAAAACTAAAAATAGAGTTACCATATGGCCTAGAAATCCCAATCCTGGGCATATATCTGGAGAAAAGTATGGTTC
This sequence comes from Oryx dammah, assembly GCF_014754425.2. Classification (NCBI taxonomy): domain Eukaryota; kingdom Metazoa; phylum Chordata; class Mammalia; order Artiodactyla; family Bovidae; genus Oryx; species Oryx dammah. The sequence goes on from NW_024070203.1 coordinate 63,403,127, forward strand.
AAAAGGATACATGTACCCAAATGTTTATCACAGCACTGTTTACAGTTGCCAAGACATGGAAGCAATCTATATGTCCGTCAACAGATGAAAGGATAAAAAAGATGTGGTTCATATGCACGATAGAATATTACTCAGCCATTAAAAAGAATGAAATAATGCCATTTGCAGCAACATGGGTGGACCTGGAGATTATCATACTGAGTAAAACAGGGAAAGACAAATATCATTTATTGCTTATATACTGAATCTAAAAAAAGTACAAATGAATTCATTTATGAAACAGAAACAGACTAAAATTCTTAGAGAATGAATTTATTGTTACCAGGGGAAGAATGGGAGAGGGATATATTGGAAATATTGGGATTGACATACACAGTACTATATTTACAATAGATAGCCAACAAGAACCTACTATATAACACAGGGAACTCTGCTTAATATTTTATAATAACTTAAGTGAGAAAAGAATTTGAAAAATAATAGATACTTGTAATGTATAACTGAATCACTTTGCTGTATACTTGAAACTAATACAGCATTGTTAATCAATGATACTCCAATGTAAAATAGAAATTTTAAAAAATAAAGGAAGTCTAAATTTTGGCCACCTCATGCGAAGAGTTGACTCATTGTAAAAGACCCTGATGCTGGGAGGGATTGGGGGCAGGAGGAGAAGGGGATGACAGAGGATGAGATGGCTGGATGGCATCACCGACTCGATGCACATGAGTTTGAGTGAACTCCGTGAGATTTTGATGGACAGGGAGGCCTGGCTTGCTGCAGTTCATGCGGTCGCAAAGAGTCGGACACGACTGAACGACTGAACTGAACTGATTTCTTGACAGTAACTGGATACTTACTGTCAAATGGTTAATTCTGTCTTAAAGTTTCTGATTTTCTGAATTACTTACATTCTATATAAATTCAAATAGACATTGTCCCTAATTTTATCTAAACAAGCAAATAACAGGTTTTGAATATACAGGTGATAGATAACTTGGTGATAACTTGCTCAATTAATCTTCTGGATAATTTGAAATGGAGGGCTGTCTACATGAAAAGTAGGCAAACAGCTTGAAATTGAGTATTACATACTCTTACCTGTTAAATTCTTTGTCCTACCAGTTGCTCAAGGGTTTTTTTTTTTTTTAACTCTGACTTCTTCACCACATACCATCTTCCTACTCGCATCGTATTCTTATTCCTTTCTTTCCTTCCAACTTCCCATTTCTCTTCCACCCTCTTCTCCCACTGGATGGCCTTAAGAATGCTATGGTTTCTATGTATATTGTACATGATAATTTATCTCATTCTATCCTACCACCTAATCTGTCCCTCTTATTGATAAACTTAGTTTATGTTGGATTTTCTTTTATTTTTATCATAAAGCATAATAAAACATTAATTCACATAAACCACATATCAAAATCACTGACTTGATGCCATGTGTGCTCTCATCCTAATACCAATGGGATGCTGCAAACCTCAAGGAGAGGCCATATCATATGTAAATATGACCTTCATGACTAGATTAAATTACTAACATCCAAGAACTAGGAAAGAAAAAAAAAAACTTTTATGTCTTGAAAATTTGTGTGCTTGATTCTCCTTTTTAATAGAAATTGTATTTGCTGAGTTTTAATCAGATTTATCTGATCCTGTGCAGTCTGCCTCTTGCTAATTTTAATTCTGTCCCTTTCATAGCCTCTCCTCTTTTCTTCAGTTCCCTGCGTGGGTTCAATTCAGTATTATTCCATATTTATATGCTTCCTTTTAGTGAAGACATGGATTAGACCTTCATTCTTCTACAGATGACTCTCAGATCTATTTGACGATTAGTCCTAATTGTTACTCTACTTCTGATGTTTTATCAGCATCTCATGAAGACATGGAGACTAGGATGTCCAATTAAATGTTACTGAGCTGAACTACTTATTCAGGAATAAGCACTACTTATTCAATTCCAGGCACTGGTTTAAATAGGTTTTATCATTCACTTTCAGATGCATGTGTGTATGTATGAGTGTGTGTGTGTTTCATGACTAACAGTCAACAATATGAGAATTTTAATTGATTCAGAGAACTGTTTCTATACTCATTTATTTGAAGTTCAATACAGATCTTAGTTTATTCTGTATTTTTCAGGTAATGAAATTGTATACTATATTAAATAGTTACTAAACAAATAAAACAAGAACAAAATGAGATTCGGAAATATTGAAAGTATTGTAACCATATTTCAAGGCATTGCTTAAATCTACATTTTTGGGTTTAGATTGTTATAGAGGAAATGCTAATGTAGGATTTCACTTCATAATAAAAATAACTTCTGTGAAGCTTTCCAAACTATTAGGAGTTCCCTTCCCATGAAGAAAGAATGTAAAAGAAAAATAAAGTATAGTTGAACATTGTCCTTCAAGAACTATGCCAAATATAATGCAGAGAGACTAAAATTCTGGTACTTAACTCATATATCTGTACATTATTTAAAGCTGTTTATTATTTGTCTGAAAACTTCACAGTTCCTATTTATGTCTGTTAAGAGAACAGACACTAGTTCTGGTGGAATTCTCATTTGTCCTATTTTCCTTTGTCAACTTTGATAATAAATTTCTACCAAGCTTTATTCATTTTTTATAGCAAATCTTTTCTGATCTCAGTTAAAAATTAATTCTTTAATTTTTTTTCTTTTTCAGAGCATTTTATTTGCTAGTTTATGAAGTCCTCAATTTTAATTTTTAATTTATGAAATATTTTTCATACCTTTCAAAGTATTTATTTTCTGTTTGAACTCTTATATCTTTTGTACTTCCTATAACTTCCAACTTAAATTTCTAAATTTCTTGACCCATTTGATTTTTCTCAAAGTCATTTTTTATCACTTCAGTTTAGTTCAGTCACTCAGTCGTGTCTGACTGTTTGCGACCTGATAAACCACAGCATGCCGGGCCTCCCTGTCCATCACCAACTCCCAGAGCGCACCCCAACCCATGTACATTGAGTAGGTGATGCCATCCAACCATCTTATCCTCTGTCGTCCCCTTCTCCTCCTGCCCTCTATCTGTCCCAGCATCAGGGTCTTTTCCAATGAGTCAGCTCTTCGCATCAGTTGACCAAAGTATTGGAGTTTCAGCTTCAACATCAGTCCTTCCAATGAACACCAGGACTGATCTCTTTTAGGATAGACTGGTTGGATCTCCTTGCAGTCCAAGGGACTCTCAAGAGTCTTCTCCAATACTACAGTTCAAAAGCATCAATTCTTCTGTGCTCAGCTTTCTTTATAGTCCAACTCTCACATCCATACATGACCACTGGAAAAACCATAGCCTTGACTAGACGGACCTTTGTTAGCAAAGTAATGTCTCTACTTTTTAATATGCTGTCTAGGTTGGTCATAACTTTCCTTCTAAGGAGTCAGTTCAGTTCAGTCACTCAGTCGTGTCCTACTGTTTGCAACCCCATGAATCGCAGCATGCCAGGCCTCCCTGTCTATCGCCAACTCCCGGAGTTCACTCAGACTCACGTCCATTGAGTCAGTGATGCCATCCAGCCATCTCATCCTCTGTCGTCCCTTTCTCCTCCTGCCCCCAACCCCTCCCAGCATCAGAGTCTAAGGAGTAAGCGTCTTTTAATTTCATGGCCACAATCACCATCTGCAGTGATTTTCAAGCCCAAAAAAAGAAAGTCTGACACTTTCCACAGTTCCCCCATCTATTTGCCAGGAAGTGATGGGACCAGATGCCATGATCTTCGTTTTCTGAATGTTGAGCTTTAAGCCAACTTTTCACTCTCCTCTTTCACTTTCTTCAAGAGGCTCTTTAGTTCTTCACTTTCTGCCATTAAGGTGGTGTCATCTGCATATCTGAGGTTATTGATATTTCTCCCAGCAATCTTGATTCCAGCTTGTGTTTCTTCCAGCCCAGTGTTTCTCATGATGTACTGTGCATATAAGTTAAATAAGCAGGGTGACAATGTACAGCGTTGAGGTACTTCTTTTCCTATTTGGAACCAGTCTGTTGTTCCACGTCTAGTTCTAACTGTTGCTTCCTGACCTGCATACAGGTTTCTCAAGAGGCAGGTCAGGTGGTCTGGTATTCCCATCTCTTTCAGAATTTTCCACAGTTTATTGTGATCCACACAGTCAAAGGCTTTGGCATAGTCAATAAAGCAGAAATAGATATTTTTGTGGAATTTCTTGCTTTTTTAATGATCCAGCAGATGTTGGCAATTTTATCAGTAGGTTGTTTTATATTTAAAACATATATATCTGCCAACATGAGTTGATTGTTTTTTCCTTAGATTATCCCTGAAGCATTTCCATTCAACTATCTCTAATAGTAATGATCACATATTAATTTTAAAAAATAATGTCTCAAAAAGTGTTACATAGAAACAAGTACCTTGTTATATACAAGTTCACTGTCAATTTTCTTATGTTGCTTTTTATAGGTTTCTATAAAAGCCATTGGAGAAAAAATGCCAAATTACTAGATGGGAAGGGGCACAAAACATAGAAGTAAAACAATTATTTTTCTATTTTACTTTCTAGTAATCTTTCCTGATCTGTTATCTACTTCAATAACCCTTCCTGGTCTATTATGTCCATCAGTTCAGTTCAGTTCAGCCGCTCAGTTGTGTCTGACTCTTTGCTACCCCATGAATCGCAGCATGCCAGGCCTCCCTGTAGTATCTTGTAAATCCAATGTTATCTCCTAGTTTAGTATTTCTCTTCTCTTCTAGACTATAAACTCTATGAGGGCAGATACCTTGACTCTCTTTTTTATCTTGCCACTTTCAGTCTCTGGCATTGTATCAAGCAGAATATCCACTCACTTAATGTTTTTGGAATACATGAATTTTCAGAATAATTAACATACAGCATTCAGCTTTCACAAATTAGTTAAAAATATATCATCTAAAAAAATCCACTAAATTTGAAAGTTCTTTTTTATTTTCAGTGAACAATTTGATGATTACATTCTCTGGACAAAAGTTCTCAACTGTTCAATCATATGTGTTTTTAGATCTGGAATGTGTTTGATTAGTAAATAATAAAAATATTAATTTGCATTGTGACATTAATATATTGCATTATATGTTGTGTTATCATTTATTGCAATATATTGTATCATCATTTTATATTGTATCAGTTGCTATCAGCTTACAATATAAGCTAAATATCAGTTTATATCATGGACATAAAAAGGTTTAAGTGCTAGATTCTTACTAAAATTTCAAAAACTATAATAAGTCTGATTCTTTCAAGCACCCAAGATCAAATACTTCTTATTTATAACATATCATTTGCTTACTTCACTACCATGAAATCCAAAAGAAATTTACATTTATAAAATTATTATTCAGTGAGGTACTATCCCCACTTTCTTTTTCCTCTCCTGGGTCTTACTCAGTCCCAGGAGATAGTTTTTTTGGAAAGAAACAAATAATTCAAATCAGTATAATAAAAGCCCTACTTTATGCTTTAATTAATCTTATGATAAAAACAGAAGCTATCAACTTTGTGCAAAGCATAGATAGTAAAAAGAGAGTTCAGTTACCACTGGTAGTGTTTGGGCAAAGACAGATTCAGTTCAGTTCAGTTCAGTCACTCAGTTGTGTCCAACTCTTTGCAACCCCATGAATTGCAGCACGCCAGCCCTCCCTGTCTATCACCAACTCCCAGAGTTTACTCAAACTCATGTTCATTGAGTCGGTGATGCCATCCAGCCATCTCATACTCTGTCGTCCCCTTCTCCTACTGTCCCCAATCCCTCCCAGCATCAGGGTCTTTTCCAATGAGTTAACTCTTCGCATGAGGTGGACAAAGTATTGGAGCTTCAGCTTTAGCATCAGTCCTTCCAAAGAACACCCAGGACTGATCTCCTTTAGAATGGACTGGTTGGATCTCCTTGAGACAGATTAGAAGGAAATTATGAGTGATATTTACCATAGTTTACCTCTGTGAGATCAGGGAGTGTTCCCTTTCATGTAGGGAAGTAACCACAACATGTCTCTCCATGTTCAGTTCTCACTGAATTCTAGAAGTTGTTCATCATTAAATACCAAACACATTCAGTTTTAGTCATTTTAGGTTTTTCCCTAGCAATATTTATCATCATTCCTCACAGGGCCCCGTCAGAAACCCTAAAAAAGTAAGTTTTTTGTTGGTACATCTCACATAGTCTAAGCTGTTCTGACTTGAAACTCACAAAGTTTGGGCTGTTTGTGCTTATTCATTGTTATATGTGTTCATCATCATACCTTATTAAAACATCCAGTTTTCCAAATTACAAGTTAGAATTTCTAGAAGTGATAGAAGCTCTACAAAGTTAAAATTAATATCACCTGCTTTGTCTACCACCTCTTGTGTAGCATAAAAAATATAGTTTATTTCATGGCCAATGTCAGATTATTCTCAGAAATAATCTAACACTGTGTGTCACATCCTTGGATAATGAGCAAAGATATCACTGTAGATATTGAAAGATATAAATGGAAATACTTCTGCTAGGGTAAGATCACAATATTAACCTACAGGTGAAATAAAAGAGAAATATTACAAATACACCTGAAATCACATTGAGTTTTGGGGAACACGTGTATACCTGTGGTGGATTCATGTTGATATATGGCAAAACCAATACAATAGTGTAAAGTAATTAACCTCTAATTAAAATAAATAACTTTATATTAAAAAATACAATTTTCCATGTTTTATATGCCATCAAACCATTTTAATAACAATAAGGCTATATCACTGAGATTGGACAACAACATAACTTCCAAGCTCTACTAATCTCTTTGCATCTATTTGGAGAAGCCATTAAGAGCACAGAGATAAATGCATAATATAATTGTAAAGTCACTGTATGCCTGTCAGAGCGTGTGGGTGATATAGTTTAACTAAGTTTACAGGTGAAATAATGGGATTCAGATGGTTTGGATTTGCTCAAGTGTGAACACAAAGTAAGTAGAAGAGGCAGGGATAGTGAAGGTACACAGACTACAAAGCTACTTGGACTTCATCCTAATGATCCTGTTAAAGACACATCATACCCCTCATATCATACCCCTCATAACAAAGAATTACTACTTGCTAAAAGTCTTCCAACATACCCAAGGGACAGCCTTAGAGCAGGAGACTGTGCTCAGTTGTGTCCAACTCTTTGTGATCCCATGGACTGTAGCCTGCCAGGCTTTTCTGTCCATGGAGATTCTCCAGGCAGGAATACTGGAATGGGTTCCCATGCCCTCCTCCAGGGGATCTTTCCAACCCAGGAATTGAGCCCAGGCCTCCTGCATTGCAGGTGGATTCTTTATCATCTGAACTACCAGGAAAGCCCAGAGCAGGAGACAGTAGAACTTACTTGTTCACAGAGCTGTTAGTGAAACATTTGTGGAAGAGAATGTCTGCAAAAGGGTGGTAGCTTAAATTGCCACTATATCCAAAAGCCAGATGGGTTGAAGAGTAGTGGGGAGATACCAGTCAGAAACAAAATAAAATCTTTGTTGTTACTCTCATTATTTTAGTCACGGGTTCATTCATTCCTATATTTAATGAATATCTACTATGTGCCACATGCTGTTCTAGGCATTGGAGACACCGTGGTGAACAAAACGAGTCCTTGCTCTCATGAAGTTATCATTCTAATAAGGAAAAGAGATAGTAAAAAATTGTATATATGTGTGTGTCTGTACATGTTTGTATATGTATATACTTTTCATAAATATGGATATCTATGTATACAATTGTATATGAAGGTTAAAAATAAAAGTTTAGATAGATTATTCAGATAGAACAGACTATTAAGAACTCTTTGAGGAGAAACCTATATAAAGTGAGAAGTAGAACAAGTACTAAGGTCTTAAAGTGCAAATATCCTCAGTGTGTTGTAGGAATTGCAAGTAAGTGAGTGGAAGGAGCTTTATAAAATGTTCAAATCCTGAGAATATGTTGGAACAAGATCAACAAAGTCTCTCAATATTACAAAAAAAAAAAAAAGATTCTGGAAGAGAGACTGAAAGAGATACTTCAGGGTTCATTAAACTCAGAGACAACTATAGACAGGACCCAGTTGGTATATTGCATGCAAAAATAATATTTAACCTGTGAATTGAATGTTTCTTACTCAACCAGAAAATAAAACTTTTGCTTGTCTTGCTGAAGTAGTTGAAACATTATATCTAGCACGAATTTAAATGCCTGAAGGTTACAGTTGAACCAAATCATATTTCATTGTATTTAACCTTTTTCGTAGATGTTTTTCCAAGCATAGTTAACTGTATGTGCTTGACCTGAGGGAAGAATAAGACTACAGTATATTGATAGAGAAGCTAGGGTTGATTTTTTTTTTTTTTTGGTTTCTTTTACTATACTTATACCATTTTCTTGAAACAGCATTATCCTCTTTACAGATAATTATGTAGCTCACAATGTTTCCATATATATAAGCTCATTTCACTTCCAAAACAACTGGAAAATGATAAATTAGCTGTTATTCTCTACCTTTTTAAAAACATAGGTGACATATGAATAAAGCATATAGAATATTGTAAAAATAACTGTCAAAAACACTGAATTAAGATAATCATAGATACATAGAATATATGAAAATTACATAATTTGTATCAATTCATTTTAAATCCCTAAAATCAGGATGTTAACATTTTTGTGAAAAAAAAAAAAAAAAAGCCTTTCCATGCAGAATGCAACCTTTCTTTCCAGTTATATGGGTTCTTACATAGAACACAACCTGTCTTGGTACTTACACAGGTTTTATTTCATTTCCTTCTGAAATTTTTTATGCTTCTTTTTATGGAAGACTTTTACCTTTCTTGACAAATATGTTTTTAAAAATTACATGTTCACTTTGTTGCTTGTGTGAATTTGATCTTTCAATTTGAATTGCCAACTGTTACAGTTACAAAAGACAGCTTTATATTTTCACATGCATTTCTTCTTCAAAGGAAGCTTATGTGACTAAAATATAAAGTAGTATAAATTGTAGAAACATTATTAACTTTCTTGAGCTTAAGTAGGCAAATAGCACATTTAATTAAAAAATGATTCTTTTGTTTTTTTGAATTTTGTAGTGCTTTCCAAAATTTTTCCAACTCTATTGCATTACCTAGAACTTCTGAGATAATGTTGAGTGCTGCCATAGATTGTGAGCATCCATAATTTGTTTTAACCAAAGAGGGTTATGAATTGGTATGAACTGGGTATGGGATTTGAATTGGGAGATTGGGATTGACATTTGCACACTGCTACTGCTGCTACTGCTGCTAAGTCACTTCAGTCGTGTCCAACTCTGTGCGACCCCATAAACGGCAGCCCACCAGGCTCCCCCGTCCCTGGGATTCTCCAGGCAAGAACACTAGAGTGGGTTGCCATTTCCTTCTCCAATGCATGAAAGTGAAAAGTGAAAAGGAAGTCGCTCAGTCGGGTCCGACTCTTCGCAACCCCATGGAATGCAGCCTACCAGCCTCCTCCATTTGTGGGATTTTCCAGGCAAGAGTACTGGAGTGAGGTGCCATTGCCTTCTCCATTTGCACACTACTATGTATAAAATAGATAACTAATGAGAACCTATTGTATAGCACAGGGAACTCTACTCAGTGCTCTTTGGTGACCTAAACGGGAAGGAAGTCTAAAAAGAGGGGATATATATATAGATACAACTGACTCACTTTGCTGTACAGCAGATGCTAATACAACATTGTAAAACAACTATGCTCCAATAAAGTTTAAAAAAGAACAGGCGGGGAGAGTGTGAAGGAAAACATAGACTAGTGAACATGGAAGACTTAAAAGAAGTTGCAGTATAATGATCTCAATGCAGAATCTAAAAATGACAAACTCACAGAACCAGAGAGTAGAATATTGTTGTTGTTCAGTTGCCCAGTCAGGTCTGACTCTTTGTAACCCTGTGGAATGCAGCATGCCAGGCCTCCTGTCCCTCACCATCTCCTGAAGAGCTTTCCATGGTTTGTTATGACCCGCACAGTCAAAGGCATAGTCAATGAAACAGAGGTAGATATTTTTCTGGAATTCTCTTGCTTTTTCTGAGATCCAGCAAATGTTGGCAATTTGATATCTGGTTCCTCTTCATTTTCTAAACCCAGCTTGGACATATGGAAGTTCTTGGTTGGTCTAATGCTGAAGCCTAGCATGCAAGATTTTAACCATTACCTACTAGCATGGGAAATGAATGCAATTGTCTGATGGTAGAATAGCAGTTCTTAAAAGTGAGTCTTGAGGTGCTAGGTTAAAGGGAGAAAACTTCCAGTTGATCAGATGAATAACTTCTGAAAGTATAATATACAGTATGGTGATTTGTAGTTACTGATGCTGTATCACATGCTCAAAAGTTACTAAGAGAATAGATCTTAAACATTCTCACTAAACATTCACACACACATACAAATGCTGATTATGTTAGGTAATGGAAATGTTAATTAAGTCTTCATGTTGTTCACCTTAAACTTAATGTTATATATCAATATGTCTCAATAAATCTAGGAAAAAAATTTGTGAGGCATCAGAAATTTTATAAGGCCTTGATAGTACTTTGGTAGCCTAAAATCAGCCAAAGTATTAATAATGCAGAAATTAGAAATTGAAAATTGAACAGGAGAGAAGAAAATGGAGTAGTGAGCATGGTAGACTTACAAGGAGGGAGGTAGTAAATGAAAAAAGCAAAGATTGGTAATTAATGTTGAGGGAAAAATATAATCATTTTTTATAAAATAGCATTTATATTACTTAAAATTTCAAAATCATACACAAACAAGAGAAGATTAAAAATAATCATTGAATCACCAGAAAGTTGTCAAAAATAGATTTATGCTAAAATATGAGCTAAAGGGGGGAAAAAAAAAACACTAGTAAAAAATTACATTTTTAACATACTAGGAAGACACACATTTCATGATAAAAAGATAAGACTTGGAGTGGGAAGACCTGAGCTGAAATCTTAACTATACTAGTTACTAGTTGAAGATCTTGGACATGTCAAAATAACTTTGGGGACCTCCATTAATGAACTTTAAAATGATTATATGTAAAGTTGTATGTGCATATGAAAAATCTATGTTAAACTGTACATGATTTAAAAATACAGGGAATTATATTTGATGTATTTGGGGGAAAAAGATGACTTAGGCAGTATTTTAATGGAATGAGGCAAAAATTGCATATCAAAAGTAATACCACCTAGAAACTTTTGTGGCACTCAAGAAGGAAGTCAAGCCCCAGATACAGTGTGGTCAGTAACTCTTTGATTAACTAGAAGAGAGATTAGTTAGAAAACTGAAGAACTATTATAACACAGATTTTGTAGATATTTATTAAAATTACTTTAATGTAGCTTTTTTTGCAGTCTGAATGGCCCAGTTCACAGTCCTAAGAACAGAAAAAGTAGTTTTAATATTGATGGCTCAATTACAAGTTTTATGGTATTATGCTATTATGAGTCCTAGTGTACTTAATAAATAGAAAGGAAAACACTATTTAGATTGCTTAATCAATCCAAAGCTTTATTTCTTCCTCTTTATAGAATTTTCTTAACACAATACTGAATAAATATGACCTCTCTCTAATTAAACTAACCTATTTACAATCATAGAACAATTTATCATGCCTCACACTTTTATTCATAACTATTTTTCAATTAATGTTTAAAATATGACTTGTGAACTTCAGGATGTAAAAACCACTCTCATTTTGATGTCACATTAGAACGTCATTAACATATTTCAATGTAGTTATTATTGTGCAATTTTGAATTTAAAGTCTATTTGCAAGATATTTTAATGTGGCACGTGCTCACCTTTTAAAATGTGATTTCTCTTTTAGTGAAGACATGTGGCTCTAATCTTCAAGGACCAAGTGGAACCTTTACGTCTCCCAACTTTCCATTCCAATATGACAGCAATGCACAATGTGTCTGGGTCATCACAGCAGTGAATACAAATAAGGTAAGTGAAAACCATCTCTGGTGCAAAAGTATAATCATAAAGACAAAAGCAAGGAAATCATGAGAGAAAGGGCAATAAAGAAAATTCATAGCTGAAGTATGATTTCTGAAATATTTCCTACCTATACATTATATAAAACCTACAGTTATATGAGAAATAAGAAAAACAATTAAATACTGTAATTCTATCTCAACTAACATATAAATAAGAACACATTAGAATTATAAACAAATGTTTTCTGAAATGTGCTTTTGCAGTTTGTAAATATATTTATTTTTCAAAGATACCATAAATAATGACTTATCACTTCATATCTTTCTACTTGTCTTATCATTCAGGTATATCCTGTTTTTATGCATAGCTGATTTTCCTTTCAATGTTTCTCTATTGCCACAGATCACTCAGCTAGTCTTTATTATAAAGTTTATTAATGTGCTCTACATAATAGAAGATTCATTATTTGGGGATTTCTAAAGGTTGTATTGTCTACATGACTAAAATTAGTAATCTATCTAAATACATATATACCACAGAACTCAAACAAAATTATAATGCTTAATGAACAAAAAAGCAGTGAATGATTAGCAAGATTTCTTTTCCTTTTCTCTCCATCCTGCTTCTCCTCCTAAGGGTATGTAGCAAGGACCTACATAGGAAGAATCAAAATTTGTCTCAGATTTTGTAATATCTTTTCTGGGTTAGATTAAGAAAAGGTTGGTGATAGACCCATAAAATTGGGTCAGATTTGTAGTTCAAATATTGATTTAGAACTTGCCAACTAACAACTCTGTTCAAGCTATTTAACTTCTCTGAAATTGTTTCTTTCTCTGAAATGTGGATAATAAGAACATATTTTTCAGTGTTATGAGAAGTAAATGAGATAATGCATACAGGGTACTTAGTAGAGTTAGTAGGTACTTAAAAAAATGTTAACTAGTTATTAGATACAGAATATTCTATTTTCCAGAAAGTTTTGGGTTTTATGTTCATAAAATATAATCACAAGAGTAGCAAAGTTGTTTTAAAAATTAACTCAGTGGTAAATTAGACTTGCCTCATGGAAGAGCCCTGATTTATGAGTCATAAGAACTAGGTCAGAAGCCTAGCCTTCCCTCAACTATGTGTATAAACCTGGGAAAAAAATCGCTAAATCTAATCCTTCATATGCACAAAGGAAGTCATTTTACTCATCCAACCCATGTCATCAATTCAGTTCAGATCAACAAATTTTATTTATTGAATACCTTCTCTGAGAAAATTATGGGTTTCTGAGGGAAAAAAAATCAAGAACTACTTGAAAAATAAAATCACAATTACTGAACATTTAGCAACATGCCAGGTGTCATTCACAGTACTTTTAATGACTTATTTAATTTAAAAAATTCCCTTAATAGGAAAATATACTTTCATGTCTGCATTTAATAAAGAGGCTAGATAATTTGTCTAAGATCACATAGATAGCAAAAGTCAATGTTATGTATCATATAACATGTGGGTTACTTTCTATGACATATCTCACCCTAAGATGTAAGTATCTTATACTAAGATAACATGAATCAAATTCATTATAAAGTATGAAACAGATGTTCTGTATTAATCTTGTATTGAGATAAAACTTTTTTTGTGTGATAGTAATTACCTATAATTTACAGAACAAAGTGGTGATTATCTCCTGTTCAATAAGATGTCTAATTTGCTAAGTTTAATTAGTTTTCATTATTGACTTACTTAAATTTTCACAGAGGTCATGACAGTTCTCCTTGTTTTTCTTAACCAATCTATGAAACTTTTATCTATTCTTTTCTCACTTAAAATATCTATTTTCTAAGGAAGATATATTAATGATTATTTACTCTTTTTATTGAAAGCTGATTGAGTACATTCATTTTTGATCTGTTAGTTTACATTCATTGTAAGGTATCCTATGAAAATTCAAGCATTTTCAAGCATAACCCACAATTATATTTAACAGTTTACTCACTCACTTACACACACACACACAGTGTGAAAAAATAATTTCCCCTGACTATATGAAAGCACTTCTCTATTTTTTAACATATTGTAATCTATTTTTAAATATTGTTCACATCTCACTAAGTTAATTTTATGATGCACTAACAGGTCATAACTGTGTATTTTGACAAATACAATTGGAAAGTTTGCTTCCATAGATTGCCATGTCTGAACTCTTGGTAAGATGATTACTGGCATAAAGCACAAACACAGATCTCTCTTCATTGGTTTAAACCCAAATTAACCAACATATTAATGCCTCAATATCTATGATTTTCTTCAAAAATAATTGCTCATATTTTTCTTTATATTTGATAACTTAAAAGCAACCATTGGGGAAGATTCAAGATAGTGGAAAGCACATTTTCCCTCAGATAGCTAAGTATGGGATAATTTCCTCTGAAGAGAGCCTGAAAACAGGATGAAAACAATCTCCACAACAAAGGGTGAAAGGATAACAACAAAGGGCAGGTAGGAGAAATAGAGATGTAGTCATACTAAGTACAGTCCAGTTCATTTATTCAGTCGTGCCTGACTCTTTGTGTATCATGGACTGCAGCATGCCAGGCTTCCCTGTCCATCACCAACACCTGAAGCTTGCTCAGACTCATTTCCATTGAGTCAATAATGCCATCCAATCATCTCATCCTCTGTCATCCCCTTCTTTTCCTGCCTTCAATCATTCCCAGCAACAGGGTTTTTCCAGTGAATCAGTGCTTCACATCAGGTGGCCAAAGTATTGAAGCTTCAGCTTCAGCATCAGTCCTTCCAATTAATAGTCAGGACTGATTTCCTGTAGGATCAACTGGTTGGATCTCCTTGTAGTCCAGGAGACTCTCAAGAATCTTCTCCAACACCACAGTTCAAAAGCATCAATTCTTTGGCACTCAGCTTTCTTTATAGTCCAACTCTCACATCCATACATGACCACTGGAAAAAACCATAGCTTTGACTAGATTGACTTTTGTTGACAAAGTAATGTCTCTGCTTTTTAATATGCTGTCTAGGTTGGTCATAACTTTCCTTCCAAGGAGTAAGCGTCTTTTAATGTCATGGCCGCATTCACCATCTACAGTGATTTTGCAACCCCCCAAAATAAAGTCTGCCACTGTTTCCACTGTTTCCCAATCTATTTGCCATGAATTGATTGGACCAGATGCCATGATCTTAGTGTTCTGAATGTTGAGTTTTAAGCCAACTTTTTCACTCTTCTCTTTCACTGTCATCAAGAGGCTCTTTCGTTCTTCTTCACTTTCTGCCATAAGGGTGGTGTCATCTGCATATCTGAGGTTATTGATATTTCTCTCGGCAGTCTTGATTCCTGCATGTAGTTCCTCCAGCCCAGCATTTCTCCTGATATTCTCTGCATATAAGTGAAATGAGCAGAGTGGCAATATACAGCCTTGAACGTACTCCTTTTCCTATTTGGAACCAGTCTCTTGTTCCATGTCCAATTCTGACTGTTGCTTCCTGACTTGCATACACATTTCTCAAGAGGCATATCAGGTGTCCTGGTATTCCCATCTTTTTCAGAATTTTCCACAGTTTATTTTGATCCACACAGTCAAAGGCTTTGGTATAGTCAATAAAGAAGAAATAGAGTTTTTCTGGATTTTTTTTGCCTTTTTGATGATCCAGTGAACATTGGCAATTTGATCTCTGGTTCCTCTGCCTTTTCTAAAACCAGTTTGAACATCTGGAAGTTCACGGTTCACATATTGTTGAAGCCTGACTTGGAGAATTTTGAGCATTACTGTACTAGCACATGAGATGAGTGCAATTGTGTGGTATTGTGAGAATTCTTTGGCATTGCTTTTCTTTGGGACTGGAATGAAAACTGACCTTTTCCAGTCCTGTGGTCACTGCTGAGTTTTCCAAATTGGCTGGACTATTGAGTGCAACACTTTTACAGCATCATATTTTAGGATTTGAACTAGCTCAGCTAGAATTCCATCACCTCCACTAGCTTTGTTTATAGTGATGCTTCCTGAGGTCCTTTTGACTTTTCATTTCAGGTTGTCTGGCTCTAGGTGAGTGATCACACCATCATGATTATCTGGGTCATGAAGATCTTCTTTGTATAGTTCTTCTATGTGTTCTTGCCACTTCTTCTTAATATCTTCTGCTTCTGTTAGGTCCACACCATTTCTGAAGGGCTGGGCTTGTTCTGTTGGGCAGGGCAATTCTCAGAAGTTGGGCTTCCCTGGTGGCTCAGAGGGTAAAGCATCTGCCTACAATGCAGGAGACCTGGGTTCAGTCCCTGGGTTAGGAAGATCCTCTGGAGAAGGAAATGGCAACCCACTCCAGTACTCTTGCCTGGAAAATCCCATGGTCTGTGAAGCCTGATAGTCTACAGTACATGGGATCACAAAGAGTGGGACACCACTAAGCGACTTCACTTCACTTCATTCTCAGTAAATCTTTAATTTAATTTTATGTTGATGGGAGGGGCTGTGTTCCCTCCCTGTTGTTTTACCTGAGAGCAAACTATGGTGGAGGTAATGAAGATAGTGTGACCTCTTTCGTAAGGCCCCATGAACCAAGAAACTGACCTAGACTTCCCTGTGTGTCCAGGATTCTCTGGCATAGGCAAGAGTCAGGGTCACAGAGTGCAGCAGTGTACCATACCAAGGGGGGAAAAAAAAAAAGGCCAAACAACAAAGCATATCCTAGCCATAGCAATTCACAGTCTTGTAGGCCACAAGGTATGGATAATTACCCTGAGAAGCAAGAGATTTCAACTTCACCTCATGCACCCTGACCCAAAGATCCTTCATAAGAAAGATAAGTCCCCAAAACATCACAAAACCATCTGGGATGTGATTCTGTCCACCAGTGTCCAGCAGCTATTTTGACCAGGGCCTTCAGCCATTAAAGGCCAGCTTTGCCCACCAGCACACTTCGGGAGCAGCTGCAGCCCCTCTTCAGCAGGATTGTGCATGCAGTCCACATAGGAGACAGCTTTCTGGAAAATAGTATATTCTGTATCTAATAATAATGGGTTAACATTCTTAAGTACTTATTAACTCTACTAAGTACTCTATATGCATTTACCTCAGTTACTTCCCATAGCACTGAAGTATATGCTCTTGTATCCACATTTCATAAAGAAATGGAATTTCAGAGGACAAGAAACTTATATGATACTTATTTCAGAAAAAAAAAGATTTTAAAACAAAGACTATAATAAAAGACAATAGAGTCATTTTACCAATAAGATACAGCATTTATAAATGTATATGTACCTAACATAACACTGAAATGTATAAAGCAAATATCAGCATACTTAAAATGGGAAATTGAAAGCAATACAATAATAATAAGGGAGTTTTAACAACCCAGTTACATCATTATGCAGGTCATCCTGGCAGACAATCAATAAAGAAACTGCGTGTGTGTCTTAGTTGTTCAGTTGTGTCTAACTCGTTGTGACCCTGTGGACTCTAGCCTACAAGGCTGCTCTGTCCATGGAGTTCCCCAGGCAAGAATACTGGAGTGGGCTGCCATTCCCTTCTCCAAGGGATCTTCCCAACCAAGGGATTGAACTTGGGTCTCATTCCTTATAGGCAAATTCTTTACTGTCTGGGTAGACCTAAACAATACCCTACATCAAATGAATTTGATAGATATTTTGAACAGTCTATCCAAAATCAGCAAAACAGAAATTCTTTCAAGTGCACATGGAACATTCTCCAAGATAGTTCACATGTTAGGTCACAAAACAAATCTCAGGACATTTAAGAAGATTGCAGTCATACCTGATCTCAATGGTAAAAACATATAAATCAATCATGAGAAAAAAATGGTGAAAAAGAGGACAAAAATATGAAGATTAAGCAATATACTACCAAATAACCAATGGGTAATTAAAAAAAATAGAGATGAATGAGAACATGAATACAGCATAAGAAAAATCTATAGAATATAGCAAAGTGGTTCTGAGAAAGAACCTACATAAACAAACCTATGCACCAACAGACACAACAATCTAAAGAAATAGGTAAATTCATAGAAACACACATTCTTCTATGAATGAATCATGAAGAAAATAAAAATCTGAATAGACCAACTACTAATAAGGAGATTGAAATAGTAGTGTGAAATCTCCCAAAAAACAAAAGCCCGGGACCAGGTGGCTTCTTTACAGAATTCTACCTATACAAAACTTTCAAAAATGATTTAATAATCAAGTTTTGTTAAACTTTCACACACACACACACACACACACACAAATAAATAAAGAGGAAGGAAGCCTTGCAAACATATCTAAATGCATTTAACAAATCTAGCATTACCCTGATATGAAAACCAGGGCAGGGACCACCCACCACACACATACACAAACACAAATTATGGGCCCATATCACTGATAAACATAGATTCAAAAATCCTCAGCAAAATATTAGCAAACCAAATCAACAATACTTTGAATGGGTCATACACTACAATCAAGTTTTATTTTTCAAAAGATGTGAGGATGGTTCAACATCTTTGAGTCATTTAAGATGATACATCACATTAACAGATTGGAGGATTAAAATCATATGATTATCTCAATAGATGCAGAAGAAACTCTAGACAATTTGACATCCACTTATTATAGAAACTCTCAACAAAGTGAATATAGAGGGAACTTACCTCAACATAATTAAGGCATAAATGAAAAATCCAAAGCTAATCACATTCAACAGTGAAAAACTGAAAGCTTTTCCTATAAATCAGGAAAAGGCAAAGATGCCCAACCTTACCACTTTTATTCAACACAGTACTGTAAATCCTAGCCACAGCAACTAGGCAAGAGTAAAAGAATAATAAGTCATCTAATTGGAAAGGAAGAAGTAAAACTGTCATTATTTGCAGATGACTTGATGTTGCCAATAGAAAACCCTAAAGATTCCACTAAAAA
This sequence comes from Oryx dammah, assembly GCF_014754425.2. Classification (NCBI taxonomy): domain Eukaryota; kingdom Metazoa; phylum Chordata; class Mammalia; order Artiodactyla; family Bovidae; genus Oryx; species Oryx dammah. Next base: position 63,422,025 of record NW_024070203.1, read on the forward strand.
AAAAAAAAAAAAAGGAACTAATAATTGGCAAATCAAAGGATACAAAAATCAATCAATAAAAGTATGCTGTGTATTTATACACTAATAACATGCTATCAGAAAGAGAAATTAAGAAAATAATTGCATTTATAATGACATCAAATAAAATACAAAGATGTAAATTTAACCAAAGAGGTAAAAAACATTTATGGGGGGCGAGGGGGATGCTCAGTTGTTAAGTCATGTCCAACTCTTTGTGACACCATGAACTGTAGCCCACCAAGTTCATCTATTTATGAGATTTTCCAAACAAGAATACTGTAGTAGGTTCCCATTTCCTTCTCCAGGGGATCTTTTCAATTCAGGGATCAAACCTGTGTCCCCTGCATCTCCTGCATAGGCAGGTATATTCTTTACCACTGAGCCACCTGGGAAGTCCAGAAAGACTTATCTACTGAAAATTAAAAGACAGTGATGAAATAAATTGAAAAAGATAGAGTGGAAAAATATTTCATGCCCATGGATTGAAAGAATTAATATTGTTAAAATGTCCATACTACCCAAATAAATCTACTGATTCAATGCAGTGCTTATAAATATCAATGACATATTTCACAGAGCTATAACACATGCATTTACCCATGAGCATTATGGGGACTAGGGGTGCTGACTGCTGCACAATTGAAAATGCACATATAACTTTACAGTCAGACTTTTCTGTACCATGGTTTCTTATCTGCAGATGAATCAACTCTAGTACTATGTTGTTGTTGTTCAATTGGCCGTTAGTGTCCAACTCTTTGTGACCCCATGGACTGCAGCATGGCCAGCTTCCCTGTCTTTCACTATCTTCTGGTGTTTGCTCAAACTCATGTCCATTGAGTTGATGATGCTATCCAACCATTTCATCCTGTGTAGCCCCTTCCCCTCCTGCCCTTTGATCTTTCCCAGCATCAGAGTCTTCCAGTGGGTTGGCTCTTCATATCAAGTGGCCAAAGTATTGGAGCTTCAGCTTCAGCATCAGTCCTTCCAGTGAATATTCAGAGTTGATTTATTTTAGGATTGATCTCTTTGCTGTCCAAGGGACTCTCAAGAGTCTTGTCTAGCATCACATTGCAAAAGCATCAGTTCTTCAGTTCTCAGCCTTCTTTATGGTCCAACTCTCACATCCATACATGACTACTGGAAAAATCATAGCTTTGACTAGATTGACCTTTGTCGGCAAAGTGATATCTCTGCTTTTTAATACACTATCTAGATTTACTATAGCTTTTCTTCCAAAGAGCAAACATCTTTTAATTTCATGGCTGCAGTCACTGCCTACCGTTATTTTGGAGTTCAGGAAAATAAAGCTGTCACTGTTTCTATTGTTTCTGTATCTGTTTGTCATGAAGTAATGGGACCAGGTACCTTGATCTTAGTTTTTTTAATGTTGAGTTTTAAGGCAGCTTTTCCACTCTGTTCTTTCAAGTTCATCAAGAGGCTGTTTGGTTCCTCTTCATTTTCTGCTATAAGGGTTGTGTCCTCTGCATATCTGACCACATGCCACACTTTTTGGCGTAAGTACTCTTGGAGGAGGTCACTATTAGTCCCACCATAGAGTGGCCAGGTGAGCAACCCACAAACTGGAGAACAGCTATTTCAAAGAAGTTCTCGCACTGTTGCAAAATTCTAGGTCCCACAACGGAATTCCCAACTTGTGGATCCAGCAAAAGCACAGTGAATCCCCTGGGAATCTGAGTTTGAAGGTCAGCGTGACTTGATTTACAGAACTTCTACAGGTCTAGGGAAAGAGAGACTGTTGGTGGGAGGTGGGGGCATAAATGAAACCTTGTGCACACAAGAACCCAGGAGAAAGAAGCAGTGACCCCAAAGAGACTAAACAAGACTTGCCTGTGAGTGTTTGAAAGTCTTGGATGGAGATGTGGCCTGCTGTGGGTCAGGGGCACTGGCAGCAGCAGTCCTGGAAGGTACAGCATGCTGGCATAAGTCCTCTTGGAGAACATTTCCATTATTTCTACCATGGAGCCTATAGCCTACCATCAAGACTATAGACTCTAAGACTGGGCCACCTCAGGCCAAGCTACAGGGAAGGAGCACAGCCCTACTCATCAGCAGAAAATTGGATTAAAGATTTACTGAGCATGGCCTTGCCACTAGAGCAAGACCCAGTTTTATCCATAGATAGTCCCTCCCATCAGGAAGCTTGTACAAGCCTCTTATCCTCATCCATCAGGGAGAAGACAGAATGTAGTATACTGTAGTGCATATTTATTGAAAAAATCTCCATTTACAAAAGAAACTATATGGTTCAAACACCTGAAGGATCAGCTTTAATTCTAAACTTTGTATAGAACCACAGAAGACCCCAAAATAACCAAAACAATCTTGAGAAAGAATTATGGAGGTATCAAATTCCCTGATTTCAAACTATAATGCGAACATATGATAATCAAAACAGTGTGACACTGGAACAAAAAACAGACACAGAGGTCAATGGAATGGATTTGAGAGCTCAGAAATAAATCACACTTATACTGACAGCTAATCTAGGATCTAGGAGACGAAAATGGCAACCTACTTCAGTACTCTTGCCTGGAAAATTCCATGGATGGAAGAGCCTAGTGGGCTACAGTCCATAGGGTCACAAAGAGTTGAACACGACTGAGCGGCTTCACTCACTCACTCAATCTTAGACAAAAGATCAAAGGATAAAGGGCAGTCCTTTCAATAAATAGTGTTGGGAAATTTGGACAGACACAGACAGGGAGTGAAAATAGACCACTAACTTACACAATGTACACACACGCACACACAAACTCAAAATAGATTAAAGACTTGAATGTATAAGCTGAACTCTTAAAATTCCTAGAATAAAATGTATGCGGTAATCTCATTGATGGTGGTCTTCATGATGTTTTTGTGGTGTGAAAGTCACTCAGTTGTTTCTGATTCTTTTGAGACCCTGTGGACTGTAGCCTGCCAGGCTCCTCTGTCCCTGGAATTCTCCAGGCAAGAATAGTGAAGTGGGTAGCTGTTCCTTTCTCCAAGAGATCCACCCAACCCAGGGATCAGACCCAGGTCTTCCACATAATGCAAAGGAAACAAAAGCAAAAATGAAAAACTGTGACACCATAAAACTAACAGCTTCTACACAGCTGAATGAAAACATTATCAGAATGAAAAGACAACTTGCTGAATGTTAGAAGATATTTGCAAATGAGGAGTTAATATCCAAAATATACAAAGAACTAATACAACTCAATAATAAAAAATAACATTAGAAAAATGAACAGAGGATCTGAATGTGTATTTTTCCAAAGGATATATATAAATGGTCAATAGGAACATGAAAAGATATTTAACATTACTATTAGGGAAATGCAAGTAAAAAAAGCACAATGATATATTAGTATTATTGCATGCTTGTTAGAATGGTTATCAAAAAGACAAGGCATAATAAATGTCGAAGAAAATGTGGAAACAAGGGAACCCTCATACACTATTGATAGGACTGTAAAATTATGTAGATACTATGGAAAACAGTATAGAGGTTCCTGAAAAAAAAGAGAACTACCATATGACCCAGATATTTCACTTTTGGATATTTTTTCAAAAGAACATAAAACGCTAGTTTGAAAACATATGTGCACCCTTTTGTTCATTATAGCATTATTTATGAAAACCAAGATATGAAGTCAACCTAAGTGACCTTCAGTTTCTTCATCCATAAAACAGAATAATCTTCCCTGCCCTACCATATCAAAGGAATGTTGGAGCTTCTCACAAGTTAATATTAATAAGCCCAAACACCACTTTGTATGTTGGGAATTATCTTGTAAATTTAAGTCATATATTAGCATAAGGATATTTAAACATAAGAAAAGTACTGAGCTCATAGTGTGTTCCTGTTAACATTTGTTGTGTAAATAAAATACTAATTAGGGTAACAATGCATATAAAATATGTGAAAATTTGTTAGGCATTTCAATCCAGCATAGTCTAAAATTAGTATACTACAATGAAAAGCAAATATTTTGTTGATATTTATATTGCTTTATAAATAAATGTTATCTATGAAAGTATTGGTTGCTCAGTCATGTCTGACTCTTTATGACCCCTGTGGACTTTTAGCCTGCCAAGTTTCTCTTGAAATTCTCCAGGCACGAATACTGGAATGGGTAGCCATTTACTTCACCAAGAGATCTTTCTGTCCCAGAGATAGAACCTGGGTCTCCTGCATTGCAGGTGGATTCTTCACCATCTGAGCCACCAGGGAAGCACAAATAGTATTCATACTTGCAATATATTAAATAAGATTTATTCCTGTATATTATTTTTTCTGTAGCTATTATAAGGTATGATTTTTCATATAGTTCAGATAAATTTTCACTATAGCATTTCATACTATCTTTACATGGACTTTTGTTTCTTTTAAGTGACATCACAGATGAGAGTTTCTTCTCTTACTTTTTCATAGACATCTGTCCCAAACTTAAATGCAGGTAAAGGACAACTTTTTCTAGGAGGGGATGATATCACTTTCCATGCAAATCATTCCTTCTTTTCCTTTATTTTTCAAATAAGAACTGAAGGATCATTTTATTATATGATAAAGTAATTCAAATTATGAAATATTTCATTCATATATTCACTATGACATTTAAGCCCATGATTTTTGTTTAGATCTGTAAAACACACACTCAGTGTTCTTCCCCAGGAACTCTTCAGGCATCAGAAAACACCCTTGATTTCTACCCATAACAATGTTTTTCCATATTGTCACTGTTCCATCATGACAGCTAGCCTTTTGCCACTTCATTTAGCCTGCCCACTTGCAAGCACTAGTTCTTTGTGCCAAATAGTTGTAGTTTGCAGACCTGTGCCAAGCGTCAGTGCCAGGTCTGAGACCTGGCACAAGGCATGGAAAGTGTTACTTTCCTGAAGGCTGCAGCTGTCTGTTCTGCAAAGTACAGACCCAAGACAAGGATTTATATGCAAGTAATATTAAGACTGTGTGCCCACCTTATCTTTGACAAAGGAGGCAAGAATATACAATGGAGAAAAGACAATCTCTTTAACAGGTGATGCTCGGAAAACCGGTCAACCACTTGTAAAAGAATGAAACTAGAACACTTTATAACACCATACACAAAAATAAACTCAAAATGTATTAAAGATCTGAATGTAAGACCAGAAACTATAAAACTCCTAGAGGAAAATACAGGCAAATCACTCTCTGACATAAATCATAGCAGGATTCTCTATGACCCACCTCCCAGAATAATGGAAATAAAAGTAAAAATAAACAAATGGGACCTAATTAAAATTAAAAGCTTTTGCACAATGAAGGAAACTATAAGCGAGGTGAAAAGACAGCCTTCAGATGGGAGAAAATAATAGAAAATGAAGAAACTGACAAAGATTAATCTAAAAAAATATACAAGCAACTCCTGCAGTTTAATTCCAGAAAAATAAGTGACCCATCAAAAAATGGGCCAAAGAACCAAACAGACATTTCTCCAAAGAAGACATACAAATGGCTAACAAACACATGAAAAGATGCTCAACATCACTCATTATCAGAGAAATGCAAATCAAAACCACAATGAGGTGCCATCTCACGCTGGTCACAATGGCTGCTATCCAGAAGTCTATAAATGATAAATGCTAGAGAAGGTGCAGAGAAAAAGGAACCCTCTTACACTGTTGGTGGGAATGCAAACTAGTACAACCACTATGGAGAACAATGTGGAGATTCCTTGAAAAACTGGAAATAGAACTGCCATACGACCCAGCAATCCCATTGCTGGGCATATACACTGAGGAAACCGGAATTGAAAGAGACACGTGTACCCCAATGTTCATCGTAGCACTGTTTACAATAGCCAGGACATGGAAGCAACCTAGATGTCCATTGCAAAACAAATGGAAAAGAAATCTGTGGTACATATACACAATGGAATATTACTCAGCTATTAAAAGAATGCATTTGAATCAGTTCTAATGAGGTAGATGAAACTGGACTTTATTATACGGAGCAAAATAACTCAGAAAGAAAAACACCAATACAGTATACTAACTCATAAATGTGGAATTTAGGAAGATGGTAATGATAACCCTATATGCGAGACAGCAAAAGAGACACAGATGTAAAAAACAGACTGTTGGACTCTGTGGGAGAGGGCGAGGGTGGAATGATTTGAGAGAATAGCATTGAAACATATATATTATCATATGTGAAATAGATCGCCAGTCCAGGTTCAATGCATGAGGCAGGGTGCTCAGGGCTGGTGCACTGGGATGACCATGAGGGATGGGATGGGGAGGAGGTGGGAGGGAAAGTCAGGATGGGGAACACACGTACAACCATGGCTGATTCATGTGACTGTATGGCAAAAAACCACCACAATATTGTAAAGTAATTAGCTTCCATTTAAAATTAAAAAAAAAAAAAGACTGTGTGTCTAGGAAACTATTAAGGGGATGGAAGAAGCAGGACTGGAAAGAAGTTAAGCAACAATGCAATTTCAGGCAAAATTCAAGTCACACATGATCCCACTCAGTGTAAACGGTACGTAAGAGTTTGTCCCAACTCAAAACAAGGGTCCTGGGCTGTCTTACTTCCATATCCCACAATCATAGGCTACAAATTACCCAGGTCCTTCAGGACTCATGTGGGCAAAGCTGTTTTTGTCAACCAAAGGCATTTTTCAGAAAACTTATAGCTATATGCATTTAAAGGCAAATGAGTAGAGAAAATAGCATACAGATAACAAAAGACAAGAAGCATGCAAAGGAATCTGGACAGAGACCTTAGAGTGTTCACTACAGTTGAGTAGAAACTAATGAGAGCAAACCTGAGGTTGTAGTTCAGGGATAAATTGAAATCAAAGCCAGTCTTACCAAGTCATGAATGAGAAAGAGCGTAAGAGTAAAGCAAAGATCTTAGTATAAACATTAGTATGGCAGTCAGGGAGACACAACTCTAGAAGATACCCCAAGCTAGAATAAATGGCTTGCAATCATCATTTATAGGACATCCCATCCTTGAATTTTCTTCCTCTTGACTGAATCATACTTGTACACTTCTTGACTGTTCTCAACCCCTACCATGGGGACCTGACTTCTTATCTAAATGGTTTATTTGAAATATTTTTAAATGAACTACTCTGTGCAAATACAATGAATAGCCATATAAAAATAAACAAATATCAATAAAATCAAAACAAAGTAAATATTTCAAAGTGTTAAAAAATAGTGTTTCTGGATAGACGACTGCAGTTATTTGTTCCCTTTACAATTATGCTAACAAAAATTCTGTGTTAAATTTCAATAATACATGTTATATTTTATAATAACATATTTTAAACAATAATACAGTAGTAAAAGGACAAAGAAAGATATAGGTACAGAGTAATTGACATTATTGACTACTGCCTACTTCTTGAAACTTTCTATTTCCCTAGAAACTTTCTCTTTTCCCTAGATTTCCAAATACTCTCTGATTTCCTGAATTTTCTCCTGCTTTTGCAGATTTTTCTGGGTATTAAATTTCCTCTTCCATCTTCTTAAAATTTAGTGTTCCTCAGTGTTCTGAACATTTTTCATTCTGTAGTCTTCACCTTTCACTGCTGCTGCTGCTAAGTCTCTTCAGTCGTGTCCAACTCTGTGCGACCCTATAGATGGCAGCCCACCAGGCTCCCCCGTCCCTGGGATTCTCCAGGCAAGAACACTGGAGTGTGTTGCCATTTCCTTCTCCAATGCATGAAAGTGAAAAGTGAAAGTGAAGTTGTTCATTCATGTCCAGCTCTTCGCGACCACATGGACTGCAGCCTACCAGGCTCCTCTGTCCATGGGATTTTCCAGGCAAGAGTGCTTGAGTGGGTTTCCATTGCCTTCTCCTACATACATTTAAATATAGGTTCCAGTGAATTCACTACAGGTAATTAATGAACTTCAATGTTGCTTAAATCTGTCACCCACATTTCCTTTATTTTTCCTTTGAGTTCTCAGCCAGCTTCCCAACTAGTGAATCTTCATTTCATTTTGTTGCCTACTCTGTTTCTCTGGTGGCTCAGACAGAAAATAATCTGCCTGCAATGTGAGAGACCTGGGTTCGATCCCTGGGTTGGGAAGATACCCTGGAGGAGGGCATAACAACCCACTCCAGTATTCTTGCCTGGACAGTCCCCCACAGCACCACAGATGTCAGGGGAGTGTAATCTCCTTGGTTCTAACTCGTTACAACAAAAATTTGAAGCGATGGGTATTTAAGCCCTCGGTGCATCACAGCTCTTGGACAGTGTTACAGCTCCATGTTTACTGTTTTGTTTAGAAAATAAAGGAAAATGCATCCTCAAGGCGTGAGGGCATGCTAACCCAAAAGACACGTAGAGAAAAGAGAGACAGACAGACAGAGACAGAGAGATAGCTCGCCGGCGGGAGAGAGAAAGATACAGAGAGAGGCCCCCGGCCCATTGGCTCCTCTTTTTATATGTTTTTTCCTCCCCCTGGACCTGCCGTATGTAAATTGGGCTAGCCAGGAGTGCTGTTTTTTCTACCTGAGGTCCTCACTCTGGTCCTCAGACCTTCCTTTGTTCTATTTTCACAGACTTTTCTCTTCCTTGTCTTTTAGCCACTGCCATTCTGGACTCCTTTTTCCTATTCTAACTATCTAACAGACAGAAGGGGAACCTGGTGGGCTACAGTCCGTGGGGTTGCAAAGAGTTGGACATGACTGAGCAACTAAGCACAGCACTCTAAATCTATTGACAAATTCAGTGTGGTATTCTATTCTAAAACAAAATGATAAGCTCCTTTATTGGTCAGGTATTTAAATACATCTATATGTCTTCATGGACAAATCCACTGACATTCTTAATTAACTACTCTTACTTTTCTAGGCCCATGCCCCAACATACTTTTTTATGCCACTGCATTACCAGAGCTGTCTACATGCTGCTCCCCCTTTGAAGAATACATATTTCTACTCTGTTTGCATCTCACTAAATTTTGTGACCCTGTTTTTTCCTGTCCATTCTTCAAGATCCAGTTCATGTTTCAGTTTTTCATGAGAGCATTTCCTCTTCTCCTTCCTAGCTTGGCTTAGGATCCTACCCTGCACACTAGTTCACTATTGATATTGTAATTATCTGTATACTATTGATATTGTAATTATCTGTCTACTTATACATTTTCTTTAGTTTGGCCCTAAGGGGCAAAAAGGAAAAAAAAAAGTTTGAATTTTGCATTCTTATCATCTAGTATAGTAGTTTTCATGTGAAAGTTTTCAAGTGAATATTTATCGAAGGAACTGATTAGATATTCTCAACTGAAAAATCTCACTGGGTTATTTACATGTATATTAGCTTTTCCTGGGCTTCCCGGGTGGTCCTAGTGGTAAAAAATCTGCCTGCCAGTGCAGGAGGTGTAGAGACCTGAGTTCTATCTGTGGGTAAAGAAGGTCCCCTGGAAGAGGAAAAGGCAACCCACTCCAAGATTCTTGCTTAGAAAATCCCATGGACAGAGGAGCCTGGTGGACTACAATCCATGGATAGGAATTTCTCTGATTCTTACCCAAAAAAAGAGACAAAATATTCAAAATGCAAACTACATTTATAATATTTAGTTTTTTGTTTATTTTTACTACTTCTCCCACTGCTAACTGTTCAGTGTCCCCTAGATCCTAAGCCTCATTGTAATTGTTTTTAAATGATATGCATAATCAGAATTGTGCTGCGTAACAATTACACATAAATATTAAGTGATGTCTTAGTATATAAATGATAGCAATTAGTATACTTTATGCACTCAAATAAAGTCTTTTGAGGATTGCATAGTAGAGGAAAATGAATCTCTGGACAAAAACTTTTGCTTAGGAGTTCCAGGATACATGTGGCTTCCCCAATGGCTCTGCAGGTTAAGAATCTACCAGCAATGCAGGAGATGTGAGTTCAGTTCCTGATCTGGGAAGATCCACTGGAGAAGAAAAATGGCAAACCACTCTAGTATTATTGCCAGAAAAATCCCATGGAAAGAGGAGCTTAGCAGGCTACTTTCCATAGGGTCACAAAAGAGACAGGCACAACTGAGCACAAAGCACAAATCACCAGGATACATAAAATTACAGGTTAGGATTAGGTTCAGCTGACAGTGAAAGAAAACGCAAAACAAGAGGGACTGAAGCAAGGTAGATATGTGGCCTAAGATATGTAGTTGCTCTCCTCTAGGAATTTCTCAGGGATATCAGCTAACTCACTATTGTCTCATATCCCAAGGAATGACCCTTATCCCCAGTTCTAGAATAATGTCTCAGGTTCCAGCATAATATGTCACATATTCCAGCCTGGAGTTGGGGGGAGGTGATAAAGAAGACAGAAGGTAAAAGACACATTGTAACATAATATTAAATATATATATGGAGAGAGAGAGATGGAAAATATAGTCTTTATTTAGAGTAACTTGGTATCAGCTGGAAATTCCACTATTAGAGAAGAAGTAGTAGTGGGATATTTGAAAAGGTAAGATTTAGTCCAATATTGATGTGTTCTTAGTTGCTCAGTTGTTTCCAACTCTTTGCAACCCCATGGACTGCAGCCCACCAGGCTCTTATGTCCTGGGTGATTCTCCAGGCAAGAATATTGGAGTGAGTTGCCATTTCCTTCTCCAGGGGATCTTCCCAATGCAGAGATCAAACCCAGGTCTCCTGCATTGCAGCAGATTGTTTAACAACTAAGCCACCAGTGAAGGCCAATATTGATAAGTAAGTAAGAAATATTCTTGTTTAAGTACTACCTAGTAAGAGGACAAATGTTAGGAAACAACAGTATCAATAGTATTAATACCTTATTATCAAAATTTTGAATAATCTTGTAACATTAAAATGAACATGAATTGTGCGCATATGTCTATTCTAAGTTATTTTTATTCATAATTTCATTTAATATTTCCTTTAACTCTATGAGGTAGCTGCTATATTATTGTATACATTTTGCATATTCAAAAACAACTTTAGAAAACTAAAATGACTTGTCTCTTGTCTAAATTTGAAAGGTAAGTAGCCACACTAAGAACATAAGAGTTATGAGATTGGATAGTACTATGATGGTAATGATTCTGTTGCTGTTATCAAAAAGATTAGCATAAATTTTGTGACTTAAACCACACATATGCACTATCTTACAGTTCTGTGGGGCAGAAGTCCAGTATAGGTCTTAAGAAATAAAAATTAAGTCATTAGCAGGCTACGTTCCGTTCTGGAGGCTCTAGGGAAGAATGTTTTCTATTTATTTGTGTTGTTGGAAGAACACAATTCGTTGTGGTTATAAGACCAGGATCCTCAGATTTTTATTGCTGGCTCTCAATTATGGACTGTTTCCAGTCTCCTTCCTCCATCTTTAAGTACAGCAAAGACAGGTCTAGGCCTTCTAATATCACATCTCCCTGGCATACACTTCTGCTTTCTTCTTCTTCTTTTAAGGACTTGTGTGATTAGAATGGTCCCACCTGGGTAATTTAGGATACATTTTCCACCTCAGAGCCCTTAACTTTAATCACATCTGCAAGCTCTATTTAATATGTAAGGTAACATATTCACAGGTTCACTGGATGAAGGCATGGACATCTTGGGATGTCATTATTTTACCACAGGTGGGAATGAGAAAGAGCAAAGGAGTTAAAGAGCAGAGGACTTTTCAAGTGATGGTATTTTTATATTTGAAGCTCTGTCCAGCAAAGGTGACAATTCTAATTAGTATCCAAGATATAGAAAAGTGATAAAGGCTGACTTTGGTGTCTTGACTTATGTCCTGTAATATCTTTTTTTCTTCCTAGAGGGATTCATTTATCAGTAGACAGTTTTGGATATCATTTAATTATTCTGTAATTCCATACCACTCCCATTTCACCCCTTTCATTCTCTATCCCTAGCACTGAAAGTGCTACTTTCTACTGAGGTGGATCTGAAATATTTATGGAAAGCATTCATGCCCAGAGTAGCTCCTGAACACTGTCTACTAACCACTTGAATTGGTCAGCAAATACCTTTCAGTGGTTTAAGCAATGAGATTCTAAGAACAATAGGTAAATTTGCATTAATACAAACAAAGGGGATAGAAATATTGACATGCATCTTCATTTTGTTAATGTAGAAGAGTGCAGTGAATATCCTGTTAAAGTGATATTGAGACACAGTATTTTATTCATACTGTAAATATTAGTTGTTTCCTACTTCCTAAACTTCTGATCTAACCATCACTATGTTTTTAATAGTGAAAAACACAGGCAGAAAGGCAGAGTGGAACAAAATAGAAAATAGGTAAAGAAGAATCTCTTTTTGTAAAAAAAAAAAAAAGCAAACTAAATGATGTACTTGTTACATTAATTCAAGGACCAGTCCTGTTAAGCATCATAAATCTCAAGTAAGAGTTATGAAGCGAGAGTTTTTCCATAACATGAGAAAGGAAGAGAAAGGATGAGTCAGAATGCAGAAAATGCCTGGTGCACAATAAATATTTAACAAATATTTGCCATTGAATCATGTTTATAAATATCTAGTGTATAAGCAAATATGTGTATGTGATTTTTAAGTTTATATCTTTTTAGTTCTATAAGTTTTTTAGTTTCTCTATGATAATTTTATAATGTATATTTTTGAAAATGAAGGCTTGAAAAAGTATAAAAAAACAACATAAAATCTCTCTTCTTAGGGTAGAATATCTACTTATTGTATAAAGCATATATTTCTCTTATTCTTCAAATTTTAAGAATTTGTTTCTTCTTCACATATATTTGTCATTTACATAATTACATCACCAATATTCTAGATAGCAATTGTACTTGTTAGCTGTAGTTTCATTTTAACATCTTGAAAACTGAAGCAATGTACAGTTTTTTACAACATGAGCATTTAATACTCCCCGTAATAATCATTGACTTTCAGTATTTTCCTATTTCTTGAAGATGTGGTATAGCTCATTGCATAATTTAGAATAGAAAGTAAATGTTCTATTTCCTTTTTACATTTTCTATCCGTAATGCTGACATTTCCTCCTATTCTAATATGCAAATATAAAAAGTGCCCATGCAAATAAACATATGGCATAATAGTATAATTAATCACAGGTCACCACCAAAAAATTAACTTATCTGGGCTTATGTTTCTTCAACAGTAAAATAAATATAATAATGCCTTCCTCATAAGGCTTTTGGAAGGATTATATGAAGTAAAGCATTCCATATGGTTAGAATATAGTACATGCTCAAAAACATTAATAATAATGGCATTACTAGGGCTGCAACTAGGACTACCACCATCACGACCACATGCCCAGAATGTGCTGAGGCATACTGCTTCTATCACTCTTTGATCTGTGCTTCCTACTGTGCAGATAACACATGTTCTCACAAATTTCAGAATTTGGAATATCCTTGTGAAGATTCCCTGCTGATATTAGTTGTCAGAAGCCATCAGCAGATGTTTCTAAGAAATCAGAATAGGCTTCTGCCAAGAGAGATTGAAAAAGGAACTGAGAGAGCTCTGAGCTTTTGCCTCATAACCCTGAGCTATTTTACTGCAAAGTAGAAGGTTATCTAATGAAAGTATTGGAGTTAGTAAAAGTCACTATCATCTTTCTGGTGCATTTTATTTTTCTTTTAGCTTCTTAGTCCCTCAGCAACAGCTGCTGCTAGGTAGTGAAGAGAGAGGAGGAATACAATATTATATTTGCCATTCTTAGTATTAAAGCTCTTTGAACTTCTGAAATCTCTAACCAGTGTGGAGAAAGTTACTTGGATGATTTGATTATTCTCATATAACCAGTCACATAGGATGCATATTGTCAAAGTATACACTTCTGTCTAATCCTTTTGTTGAACACTGAATATCTGGCTTGAATTTCAGCCCCTCCTACGTAATAATATAACCACTCACATAATACCAGAAAAAAAAGTATATATATATATATAGAAGGGAGGAGCATCCTAAATCTGAAAATATAGGATGTGATAGCTATACCTTTCTTCTGTGATGATCTCTAGCATCTGAAAGCAACCATGTAAGACTTCATATATATTGGGAGTAGCCAGATGGAAATGAGTGTTATAAATCCTAAACTTTTCGGGGGAAATTCTGCAATTTCATTGACTAGAAATCTGGGGCTACAATAGATTTTAAAAATTAAAACAACAAATTATTTGCCTTTAGGAAGTTTCCAGCTAGTGATTTAAATTGAAAATAAAAGAATTAATGGGGAAATTAGCAGTCACAACTTGAAGGAAACACTCTGGGTGAAATAAAAGGGAGGCTGCTCAGAACAGTCAGTGAGTATCTTTCTAAGCAAATGAGATTTAATCCAATATTGAAGGATGGAAAGCACTAGTGATGTAAAAGACAATAGTAGAAGAAGTGTTTATAAAGGCTTGTGAAGATATCAGTCTTCTGGAAACTAAAATGATGACAGAGTCCTGTGGCATACAGGTAAGGAGTAAAATATAAGAAATGGAGGCTGTGTGTGTGTGTGTGTGTGTGTGTGTGTGTGTAGGGGTGGGGGTCACTCAGTTGTGTCTGACTCTTTGTGACCCTATGGACTGTTGCCCACCAGGCTCCTCTGTCCATGGAATTCTCCAGACAAGAATACTAGAATGGGTTGCCATTTCCTTAGAGCTTAATAAAGCCCGGATCATATAGGGCCCTCTGAGATCCATCCAAAAATGTAACGAGAAGAATGATGCCTAAATAGCAAAATAGCACTTCTTACCAAATTGACTTTGATGAGCCATACTCATTTTTATTTTTTTATGTGTACCATCTAACATATACAAATTTGTAATGAATATCCTTCTAAAACCAATAACAGTTTCTGCCAGTACTTTCTTCAAAATTTGTAACTTCAAGTTGATCATTTATATGTATTATGAAATTTAAATTATATCCTCCAGTAGCTAAGCATGAATAAATAATAGAAAATAACCAATGGTTTTGTACTGTTGTATTATATATTTAATATTTGATACAGTTTTCATTTTATATAGTTTCTTCCCTTCAGTGAAACATTTGTGATACCATATGTAATCTGTCATTGCTACATACCAGCAGTCCCCTAGAGGAGAAAACCAGTGCACAGATGCAAAAGGCATAAAAAAGTAAAACAAAGCTGAAAGCTTTTTATCAACTCATCAATATCTTACTGTGTCTCCAAACACTTCTCTTCCATTATCTCTAAAATATGAGCCTTTTTAAGAATTGAAACTATTAACCTAATGTTGGCAAAAAGTGGATGAATCCAGAGAATTCCCTAGGCTGGCACTTCTCATTTTTGAAAAGTCTAGTCCAGAATTTTGGAATATATCTTCTGTGTTAAGATATATAATATTATAATGTATACTCTTTCTAGAATATAAGAGATTAACTTTTTCCTCTAAAATAAGATTAGTTTCAAATAAATGCTGGATTTATATGTGTCATATTTAAACCTTCTATGTTAGTCTCTCAGTCGTGTCCAATTCTTTGTGACCCTGTGGACTGTAGCCTGCCAGGCTCCTCTGTCCACGGGATTTTTTAGGCAAGAATACTGGAGTGGGTTGCCATTTCCTTCTCCAGGGGGTCTTCCTGACCCAGGTCTCCTGCATTGCAGGCAGACTCCTTACCATCTGAGCTACCTTTGTCTATTTCCTTTTTTACAAAAATTATGGTGGTGACTAATTATACACTTATTGAACACTGATTTTACATGTACACATGTGGTACATATTACATACAATACATATCACAAAACAGTCAAATCTGAGAATTATTCTGAAATACATGATTTTTTTTTTAAGATTTGTCTACAGTATCCTGGTATTTATATGTTTTATTTTAATTTTTACAATTACAGTTTTGGCACAAAGGCTTAGTTGTCCTGTGGCATGTGGAATCTTTCTTGACCAGGGATTGAACCCATGTCCCGTGCATTGGCATGTGGATTCTTAACCAATGGACCAGCAGGGATATCCTGAAATACATGGTGTTTTAATAAATGTGCCACATATTCTGCTTCATCTGAATTAGACAATGCCCTATAAAATTGGATAAAATAATCCTGTGAAGCATAGATTTTTTTAGTGAGCTTTTCATAAGTGCTATATTTGTGAAAAGATAAAAAGGGGGAAATCACTTCAATCATTTTTATTTGGGGTAAAAAATCTAGATTGACTTCACTCCTCACCCCTATTTTTACAGCTCATGTTTATACCCTCAATTTCTCTAACTCAGCTTGTACTGTGCAGTGTTTAGTCATTCAGTTGTGTCCAACTCTTTGCAACCCCATGAACTATAGCCTGCCAGGCTCCTCTGTTCATAGGGATTCTCCAGGCAAGAATATTGGAGTGGGTTGCCAGCCCAACTCCACTCAAATCCAAATTGTTCCTACTGCCAAAGTGAACATATCAACAGCAAATAAAACCCTGTCAACACTCTACTCAAAACTCATTATTTGCTGCTCCTCATTTAGAAGATAAACTTAGAGGTCCTTAACATGACATAGTTCTTACCTCCATTTTTAGTCTTGCTTTTCATCACTTCCTGTTTCACAGTTTGTATTACAGAAACTAATGGAATATTTCTTTCTATTGTGACATTTTTCTTTCTATCTTCTACAACATTCTTCTCCACTTCTTATCTTTGCCTTCTTTTGCACTACCTGGGGGTTCTCTCCTGGAGGAAATCTTTCCACTTTATTCTTTAAACAGGTGGCTCTCATCTCTGCTCCATGTAACCCTGTGTGTCCATATTCCAAAGCACTTAGCATAGGATATTGCATTTATCTTATTTATGTCTTGTCTCCAAACTGGACTGTGATTACCAAGGTCTGAAACATTTATGAAAAAGGAAGTGCTTTTAATTAGATGTCAAATTGATTATGAGATATGACATTGCATACCTTAAGCTTTAAAATCATAGTTTATACATTGTATATTTTATATTTATGCATATGTTGTGCATTCTGAATTTCCTCACCTGGTAGGAAATATACTTGTTAATATTAGAATGAATTATAGTCATTCTGAAATAAACATAATAGAGAAAAGCTGCTTCCAGAAAAGATAAATTTCTAGCAGTGTAGATCTGGGGGAAGAACTCTACTCTTTGAATCATAGTAAGGTTGCCAAAAATAGAACTTCATTCTCAAGATCCATTTTGAACAAATGTGAACATTTATTTTATGATTAGCTAATAATAACTACCATTTATTAAAAACATACTGTATATGAACCATAGTATGTTCTGTTTTCAAAGCTTGTTTTTCTGTAATACTTACTTCAACCTTAGAAACTATGAGGTATAAATTCTCTTTTATAGTTATGAGACTTCCCTCAAACCATATAACATTCCATGACAGAGAAACATAATCCACAGCTTTGCCTGTGCCCTTAACTATGTTATGTTGTCTCACTAATATGACTAACTTGGTATTACTATTAAAGCATCATTAATTTGTTTTGGTAAATATCAATGGTTAATTTGATTGCACCACCTGATGTGAAGAGCTGATTCATTGGAAAAGACCCTGATGCTGGGAAAGATTGAGGGCAGGAGGAGAAGGGGATGGCAGAGGATGAGATGGTTGGATGGTATCACTGACTTAATGGACATGGGTTTGGGTGGACTCCAGGAGTTGGTGATGGACAGGGAGGCCTGGCGTGCTGCAGTTCATGGGGTTGCAGAGAGTCGAACATGACTAAGCGACTGAACTGAACTCAACTAATCATATTGGTACAAATTAGCCAATGCAGCAGCTGATAACTAGAGAAATATTGAGAAATTTCAACAGCTTCCAGATTTATTTTGATGCCTAAAAATACAGGTTTTATAATGGAAGATAAAATAACTTATACTATCCATGCTTTCTATATTTTCCCCCAAGGAATTGATATAATATTTGTTACTTGTCAGATTTCAGACATCATCTTTCCTTGCCATCACTTTTTTAGACAGGAGGCATATGTACAACATCAAAGAACTTACTTAGAGGTTATGTTATTATATATCAGATATTTGGCTGACAGAAAGTATTTCTTAAGTTACAGACTTTTATTATGCAAATGCGGAATAGTGTGAAGTTTGAGCACTTGAATTGTGACATCAGGCAAGTCTGAGATTGAATTTTGTCCTATCACTGTTGGCCAAATAAACACAGACAAGTTATTGGGCAAGGCATTTTTTAAAACTTAGAAGTGAATATTCCAGTGTATCCACTAGAATGTTTTAAGTATGGGGAAGCTATGGTTTAAATAGTAAAGAAATACATTATTTAGCACAACATTCTGTCTAGATGTATGTAAGCCTCAGGCATATAGTAATAACATTCATCTCCTGGCTCTGGGCATCTCCCTCTGTAAGCTTTGTCCTCAAACTATGCATTTCAAGATGACTGCAGTAGCTCTAGTGAATATATCCAGATCCAGACACCTCCAGAGCAGACTGATTCTTTGTATTTCATTTGATCTCCTAGGAATATTTTCCCCACACCCCCAAACCCCCACCAACACTCCAAGAAGATTGCTTCTCACCTTCCGCTAACCAGAATTAGGTCACCTAGTAATATCTAATCTTACCCCTGACAGATGAAATGGAACTGCTAAAATTGGCATAGACTCATTAGCAGCCATTCCATGGAACTTAATATGGGGTCAGAAGTCACTAAAGCATGAGGATATAAATAGGAAGATAGGTAGCTGAACAAAATCAATGTCCTGTTTGGAAGAGAAAGGTTGGAATGAACAAGTAAGATGGCTGTTGAATAAACAATCAATAGTTTCTGCCACAATTCACCCATTTTGTTATCAAGTATTCATCCCTATCTGTACTTCTTTCTTTACATTCACTTTGAAAAACTTTTTATATGAAAAAATGCCTTCATTAATAAAAAAACAAAAAATGTTAGCCACTTACATATAAGTCTAGTATCTCCAAGTATTGTGCTGGCTTTTCCATTATATCCAGTTATAGGTCCTCATTATCTGGAGACCTATAGTCAAAAGAAAGTTATCATGAAATCCCCAACAAATGTGATATCCATATAGTTTTAGCTTCAGAGGTCACTGGCTCATAGAACAATATAGTATCCTGCTGGTTAAGGAGGTTGGTGAAGCTTATCTTCTATGGAAGGGGGATGAGCTCCTTGATCAACCTGGAATGTAGCAGTACTCATTTTACCTCACTAGAACTTTTTTATTGTCTGATATGGCTTCTGGTTCTAATTTGTGGAAATATTTTTTTTTCCCTCTTGTATAATGCTGCCCTAGGACATCAGTGCCATTACATACAACAACTACCATTGCTTCTTAAACTGGATGTTTTCTGCTTTTGCCACCCTCTGCCAGAATCCATGGTTTAGGGCGCTTAAGTCTCAAGTCTGAATGCAGTCAATGAAGGGGAATATAACATCTGACCATATTGGGAGTGTACTGTGCTTCCTACCAAGTTTCCTAAGTCTACAAATGATAGGAGGTTCAGGTTCTGAGTGGCTAAACTAATATATAAATGAACATTACATATAGGTTTAGGTTTCAAATAAAGCCAGTGCATGTGTGGTGCTGAGCCCAGGACTCACAATGTTAATATTTAAATAAATTTGTGGGTAAATGATATAAAGAATATAATTGAGTAGAATTTCCATGAGACTTTATAAAACATAATGATGGAGAAATCTTTTGAACTGTGGTGTTGGAGAAGACTCTTGAGAATCCCTTGAACTGCAAGGAGATCCAACCAGTCCATTCTGAAGATCAACCCTGGGATTTCTTTGGAAGGAATGATGCTAAAGCTGAACTCGAGTACTTTGTCCACCTCATGCAAAGAGTTGATTCATTGGAAAAGACTCTGATGCTGGGAGGGACTGGGGGCAGGAGGAGAAGGGGACGACAGATGGCTGGATGGCATCATGGACTCGATGGACATGAGTCTGAGTGAACTCCAGAAGTTGGTGATGGACCGGGAGGCCTGGCCTGCTGCAATTCATGGGGTCGCAAAGAGTCGGACACGACTGAGCGACTGAGCTGAACTGAACTGAAATGATGGAGAAAGTGACAGTTATGAAAAATAGATTCTATACCAGTTCTATCAAAATATCTTGTGAAAATCCATGTATTAAGCACTATGGGAAATGAATGTACTAAGTATTTAATATTTAATATTAGTTACATATTTCTTACGTCTGGAAAGTCAGTGTTAAAAATGTGTGAGATTATTGTTGACTCCACTAGTAGTTTAAATATGTTAACATAACCCTCAATTAACATCATATAACCATTTGGAGTTGGCACTCCACAAATGGAAGCCAAGAGTGTGGCTTATTTGGTTAAAAAAAATCAAGACAGTTATAAATTATGCTATATTTAGGGGCATATTTAGCTTTTTATCCAACAGTCCTGTGACCCAAGTGCAGTTTTAATTTTTTTCCCACTCACAAATGATTAGGAACAAATAATAGAGGCAAAATGTATGACATTTCTTTCTCTACTAATACGCATTATATTCTTCCCATATTTCTTACTAAATATTTCACCCCTACTACCAGCTATATATGTAGAGAAAGTATTTATATTACACTGATGAATACTGATTTTCATTTGCTTTTCATTTCATTTTCATATTATACCATGGATAGATCATATTATACAAAGATAAAAGGATGAAAAATTGCTATTACAGGAAAATACAGAAAATGAAAATTTCACATCAAACTCTTTATGTTACTTATTACATTTTTGTGTGAACAAAAATGGTTTGTTGCTTTGCTTTTGTTTTTACAAATTACTTTTATATATTTTACTGTTTTTTTTTTCCCTTTTAGGAAATATCTCAGTGTGTCATTCTTGAGTTTTACTATAATGCTTTATTTATATTAATGTCTCCAATTGAGGCCAGTGTAGTTTTTATTCTTTTATGCATAGATTTTACTTCTAAATAACCAGTCCAATAATGATGTTTAAACTAAGCTTGCAAGAATCAAACTAAAATGAAAGTGTTCTACAAATTCAGTCAGAATTTTAGCTTCCTGATTCGGTGTCATTGAAACAGTTCAAGAATTATAAGTGTCTGAAATTTCATTGACAGCTCAGTGGTTAAGTGCTTAGCTGAAAGTATATGGATGTTAGTAATTAATTCATCACTTAATTTAAAATGAAGCAGAGTTCTCATTGTTACATATATACATGCAAGAATCTCAGTTAAAATTCAGGGAAATAAAATCTACCATTAAATGGGTGTCCAAAATTTGTAGAACATGATTAAACGATAATGACTATCAAGGGTTTGGCATAGAAATAGCAATCAACCAATCACTTATTAAATTCCTAATTTGTATCTGCTAGCCTATTAGACTTTTAAAATCATATAATACTAGACATTCCCTGATTTTAAATGCAATTCACTCATGGCTCTACGTGGAAAAGGCAATGGCACCCCACTTCAGTACTCTTGCCTGGAAAATCCCATGGATAGAGAAGCCTGGTAGGCTGCAGTCCATGGGGTTGCAAAGAGTCGGACACGACTGAGCGACTTCACTTTCACTTTTCACTCTCATGCATTGGAGGAGGAAATGGCAACCCACTCCAGTGTTCTTGCCTGGAGAATCCCAGGTGTGGCGGAGCCTGGTAGGCTGCTGTCTATGGGGTCGCACAGAGTTGGACACAACTGAAGCGACTTAGCAGCAGCAGCATTGGCTCTATTGTGAAATGACTTGACATAAAGTGGATCATATGATTTCTCTTTTGAAATGATGACAGATGAGGTACTCTGAAAGGGCCTCCCACTGAAATACAAGAAAAACATTGCATTGGGTTTCACAATAAAGGAAACCAGTAAAGCTCTTCTGGATACCATATAAACACAAGTACAATTATGCATATATAATAAAAATAAGTGAACTGAAATGAAAGTAGGAGATGAAATGGAAAGAAAGCTTGGAGACAGAAAGAAAGCTTGGTTTTCCTTGTGGCAAATGGCAATAAATCTCTGGAATTAGGATAAGACTGGGGCCCAGTCTCTTTGGATCAAGAGGCTGAACTTGAAACCTCAGCATTCAGTTAAAAGCTTCAAATGATGTTAAACTGACACCAGCTTAATAGTGACCCTTGTATCCAGTTAGCAGAAACTGAAATTATACCCAATTTAAGACCTTCAGGATTCTCACAGCTTAAGCCCCAGTAAAAATCGATTTACTGCTAAATATAACTAAACACATAGTGAAGCAAGCCACCCTGAGTGCGTTGCTAGAAATAACAGAGTTTCTTTGGGAACTCGGGACATTCAAAAGCCCTCCAATATATGATGGAATTTAGATAGTAACATGCATGCCCCCTATAAGACACATGCTCAGAAAGACCTGAACAGAGCCTGAGCTTTCACCACTAGTTGATCTATATATTTAATGCCAGCTGCAGGTGAAGGCCAAGACAAAATTGTAAATGATCTGGCTAGATGTTAACAGAGTATCCAAGTACTGAGCCGATTTTCAAAGACTGAGAGAGTTCTTGCTGTGATCTGAATGCTTCTGTCCCTTCAATGTGATGGTATTAGAAGGTAGGGCCTTTGGGAGGTCTTGAGGGTGAAGCCCTCATGAGTAAGATTAGTTCAGTTCAGTTCAGTTCAGTCACTCAGTCGTGTCCGACTCTTTGCGACCCCATGAATCGCAGCACGCTAGGCCTCCCTGTTCATCACCAACTCCCTGAGTTCACTCATACTCACATCCATCGAGTCAGTGATTCCATCCAGCCATCTCATCCTCTGTCATCCCCATCTCCTCCTTCCCCCAATCCCTCCCAGCATCAGAGTCTTTTCCAATGAGTCAACTCTTCTCATGAGGGGGCCAAAGTACTGTAGCTTCTGCTTCAGCATCATTCCTTCCAAAGAAATCCCAGGGTTGATCTCCTTCAGAATGCACTGGTTGGATCTCCTTGCAGTCCAAGGGACCTTCAAGAGTCTTTTCCAATACCACAGTACAAAAGCATCAATTCTTCTGCGCTCAGCCTTCTTTTGCCATGTTAGGTAACAGCAAAAAAGATGGTCTTCTGTGAACCAGGAAACTTGCTCTCACCATACACTAAAACAAACAATGCCTGGATCTTGGACTTCCCAGCATTGAGAACTGTGATAAATAAATTTCTATTGTTTAAATGCTATCTAGTTTATATTTTGTTATAGCAGCCCCAACCTACTGAAATGGGTATTTTTTCTAGCTCCTTGAATTTAAAGAAATTTCAGTTAAAATGCTGGATGGAAATGAATCTTCAAAAATCAAGAACAGCAAACTCTGGGGAAGAGAGAGAGTTTGATTTCCAGAATTACCACATTATGATATCGAAATGGCTAGTTTTCAGCCACAACAAAGAAAATTACAATGTATGCAAAGAAACAAGAGAATATGGTCATTCAAAGGAACAAAATAAACTGACAGAAAATATCCCTGAAGACATTCAGTCATTGAAATTATTATACAAAAATAAAAAGCAATTGCATTAATTATGCTCAAATAGCATTATTTTTGATAAATGAATAAAATGATATATGAATAAATGAGAATATCAATAAGATATTAATTTTAAAAAAGAAACCAAGTAGAAATTCTAGAGCTTTAAACTATAATAAGTGAAATTTTAAAAGAAAAATACTAGAGGGTTTTGATAATTGGTGTGATCAGCAGAAGAAAGAATTAGTAAGCTAAGATAGAACAGTTGAAATTATTAAGTCTGAAGAACAAAAAATTAAATAATAAGTGAAAGTAACCAAAGGGACTGTGGAACATGAGCAAATGGACAACAAATGTGTTATAGGACTCTCAGGCGAAGAAGATAGAAATAGTGGTATAGAAACAATATTTGAAGGAAATGACGAAAAAGTTCACAAATTAGAGAGAAACGTGAATCTATCCATTCATGAGGCTCAGCAAACTCTATGTAGGATAAGCTTAAAGTTATCCATCAGTTCAGTTCAGTTGCTCAGTCGTGTCAGACTCTTTCCAACCCCATGAATCGCAGCACGCCGGGCCTCCCTGTCCATCACCATCTCCCGGACTTCACTCACACTCACATCCATTGAGTCAGTGATGCCATCCAGCCATCTTATGCTCTGTCGTCCCCTTCTCCTCCTTCCCCCAATCCCTCCCAGCATCAGAGTCTTTTCCAATGAGTCAACTCTTTGCATAAAGTGGCCAAAGTACTGGAGTTTCAGCTTTAGCATCATTCCTTCCAAAGAAATCCCAGAGCTGATCTCCTTCAGAACGGACTGGTTGGATCTCCTTGCAGTCGAAGGGACTCTCAAGAGTCTTCTCCAACACCACAGTTCAAAAGCATCAATTCTTCGGCGCTCAGGTTTCTTCACAGTCCAACTCTCACATCCATACATGACCACTGGAAAAACCATAGCCTTGACTAGACAGACCTTAGTTGGCAAAGTAATGTCTCTGCTTTTCAATATGTTATCTAGGCTGGTCATAACTTTTCTTCCAAGGAGTAAGCGTCTTTTAATTTCATGGCTGCAGTCACCATCTGCAGTGATTTTGGAGCCCCAAAAAATAAAGTCTGACACTGTTTCCACTATTTCCTCATCTATTTGCCATGAAGTGATGGGACCAGATGCCATGATCTTCGTTTTCTGAATGTTGAGCTTTAAGCCAACTTTTTCACTCTCCACTTTCACTTTCATGAAGAGGCTTTTGAGTTCCTCTTCACTTTCTGCCATAAGGGTGGTGTCATCTGCATATCTGAGGTTATTGATATTTCTCCCAGCAATCGTGATTCCAACTTGTGCTTCTTCTAGCCCAACGTTTCTCATGATGTACTCTGCATAGAAGTTAAATAAGCAGGGTGACGATATACAGCCTTGACATACTCATTTTCCTATTTGGAACCAGTCTGTTGTTCCATGTCTAGTTCCAACTGTTTCTTCCTGACCTGCATATAGGTTTCTCAAGAGGCAGGTCAGGTGGTCTGGTATTCCTATCTCTTTCAGAATTTTCCATAGTTTATTGTGATCCACACAGTCAAAGTCTTTGGCATAGTCAATAAAGCAGAAATAGATGTTTTTCTGGAACTCTCTTGCTTTTTCCATGATCCAGTGGATGTTGGCAGTTTACCTAAACATATTATAGTCCTATTGTTGAAGGATAAAAACAAAGATAATCTTGAAAGCCGTGGGGGAAAAGTGACTCTTTAAGAAATCCTAAAACTATTAACAGTTGATTTCTGAAAGAAGAAGAAAAGATGCTGGAACACAAGGAAAACCAAATATTTAAACAATGAAAACAAAATTGTCGACCAAGAATCCTGTATCTGCCTGTCAAAACTCCTTCAGAGCAGAAGGAGAAATCAAGATATTTTCAGATAAACAAAGCTAAGAGAGCACAGAACTAAACCCTCCCATCCATGATCAGTCTTTGACAGAGGTGCCAAAACCATTCAATGGGGAGAGAATTCAGGGATACCCTGGAGATAATGTGTGTTCAGCTTTAACTAAATAAAATAAATATC
Organism: Oryx dammah; assembly: GCF_014754425.2. Classification (NCBI taxonomy): domain Eukaryota; kingdom Metazoa; phylum Chordata; class Mammalia; order Artiodactyla; family Bovidae; genus Oryx; species Oryx dammah. Next base: position 63,447,516 of record NW_024070203.1, read on the forward strand.
ATAGTAAATTGAGTCCCACAACTTTTTATTTTGTTTCATTTTGCAGTGTATATAACAGTTATGTTTACAGTATCAGTTCAGTTCAGTCACTTAGTCATGTCCGACTCTTTGCAACCCCATGAACTGTAGCATGCCAGGCCTCCCAGTCCAACACCAACTTCCAGAGTCCACCCAAACCCATGTCCATCGAGTCAGTGATGCCACCCAACCATCTCATCCTCTGTTGTCCCCTTCTCCTCCTACCCTCAATCTTCCCCAGCATAAGGGTCTTTTCAAATGAGTCAGCTCTTCGCATCAGGTGGCCAGTGTATTGGAGTTTCAGCTTCAGCATCAGTCCTTCCAATTAATATTCAGGACTGATTTCCTTTAGAATGGACTGGTTGGATCTCCTTGCAGTCCAAGGGACTCTCAAGAGTCTTCTCCAACACTACAGTTCAAAAGCATCAATTGTTTGGCACTCAGCTTTCCTTATAGTCCAACTCTCACTTCCATACGTGACCACTGGAAAAACCATAGCCTTGACTAGATGGACCTTTGTTGACAAAGTAATGTCTCTGCTTTTCAATATGCTATCTAGGTTGGTCATAGCTTTCCTTCCAAGGAGTAGGCGTCTTTTAATTTCATGGCTGCAATCACCATCTGCAGTGATTTTGGAGCCCCAAAAAATAAAGTCAGCCACTGTTTGCAGTGTTTCCCCATCTATCTGCCATGAAGTGCTGGGACCACATGCCATGATCTTAGTTTTCTGAATGTTGAGCTTTAAGCCGACTTTTTCACTCTCCTCTTTCACTGTCATAAAGAGGCTCTTTAGTTCTTCTTCGCTTTCTGCCATACAGGAGAAAAACTATTAAAAATTCCAACATATGGGCTGAACAACACGCTGCTGAATAACCAACAAATCACAGAAGAATTCAAAAAAGAAATAAAAATGTTCATAGAAATGAATGAAAATGAAAACACAACAACCCAAAACCTGTGGGACACTGTAAAAGCTGTGCTAAGAGGAAAGCTCATAGCAATACAGGCATACCTCAAGAAACAAGAAAAATGTCAAATAAATAACCTAACTCTACACTTAAAGCAACTAGAAAAGGAGGAAATGAAGAAACCCAGGGTTAGTGGAAGGAAAGAAATCTTAAAAATTAGGGCAGAAATAAATGCAAAAGAAACAAAAGAGACCATAGCAAAAATCAACAAAGCCAAAAGCTGGTTCTTTGAGAGGATAAATAAAATTTACAAACCATTAGCCATACTCATCAAGAAACAAAAGGAGAAAAATCAAATCAATAAAATTAGAAATGAAAATGGAAAGATCACAACAGACAACACAGAAATACAAAGGATCATTAGAGACTACTATTAGCAATTTCTTAAAATACCACACTGTTGAAGTTTGCCACACTGATTGACTCTTCCTTTCACCAGTGATTTCTCTGTAGCAGGTGATGTGTTTGATAGCATTTTATCCACAGTACTTTTCAAAATTGACTTAATTCTCAAATACTACTACTGCTTTATCAAATAAGTTTTTATACACTAAATTCTTTGTTTTCATTTAACAATGTTCAGAGAATCTTCACCAAGAAGGGATTCCATCATGTTCTTTGCTCATCCATAAGAAGCAACTCCTTATCATGAAGTTTTACCATGAAATTGTAGCATTTCAGTTCCATCTTCAGGTTCAATTTCTAGTTATAGTTCTTTTGGTGTTTTTATTGCATCTACAGTGACATCCTCCACTGAAGTTTGTAATCAACTTCTTCCAAACTTAATTTTGATATTTTGCTCTTCCCATGAATCACAAATGTTCTTAAAGACATCTAGAATGGTGAATCCTTTACAGAAAGGTTTTAATTTACTTTACCCAGATCTATCAGAGGATTTACTTTACCCAGATCTATTCAGAGGAATCACCATCTATGTCAGATATAGCCTTATAAAATGTTTTTCTTAAATAATAAGACTTGAAAATCAAAATTACTCCTTGATACATGGGCTGCAGAATGGCTGTTGTTTTACCAGACATGACAACATTAATCTTGTTTTATAGTTTCATCAGAGCTCGAGTGACCAGCTGCACTGTCAATAAACAATAGTATTTTAAAATATATCTTTTTCTTTCCTGAGCAGTAAGTCTTAACACTGGACTGACAATATTCAGTAAACTCTATTGTAAATGGGTGTGCTATTTCCAGGCTTTACTGTTCCATTTATAGAGTACAGACAAAATAGATTTAGCATAATTCTTAAGAATTCTAGGATTTTCAGAATAGTAAATCAGTATTGGCTTCAAATCAGCTACCTATACCCTTAACATCAAGAAGGAAATGGCAGTCCACTCCAGTATTCTTGCCTGGAGAATCCTCTGGAAGAGGAGCCTGGCAGGCTATAGTCCATGGGGTCACAAAGAGTCGAACATCACTGAGCAACTAAACACCATACCCTTAATGAGTGAGTCAGTTTGCATGTTGAAGCCAGGCATTGACTTCTCCTCTCTAGCTGTGAAAATCCTAAATAGTGTCTTCTTCCAACACAGGCTTCCCTTGTGGCTCAGCTGGTAAAGAATCCACCTGCAATGCAGGAGACCTGGATTCAATCCCTGGGTTGGGAAGATCCCCTAGAGAAGGGAAAGGCTACCCACTCCAGTATTCTGGCCTGGAGAATTCCACGGACTGTATATAACCCATGGAGGTCACAAAAAGTCAGACACGACTGAGCAACTTTCACTTCACTCCTCTTCCAACAGAGGCAACTGTTTTGTCTACACTGAAAATCTATTGTTTACTATAACCACCTTCATTAATTGTCTTAGCAAGATCTTCTGGATAATTTGCTGTGGCTTCTGCTGTTTACCTTGTACTTGTATATTATGGAGATGGCTCTTTTTCCTTAAACCTTATGAACCAAACTCTGCTAGCTTCAAACTTTTCTTTGCAGCTTACTCACTTCTCTGAAGCTTCATAAGACTTGATGAGAGTTTAGGGCCTTATTCTGAATTAGACTTTGGTTTTGAGAATGTTGTGACTGGTTTGAGCTTCTATTCAGGCCACTAAAAGTTGCTCCATATCAGTAATAAAGCTGTTTCACTTTCCTATCATCCATGTGTACATTAGACTAGCATTTTTAACTTCCTTCAAGAACAGCTTCTTTACATTTACAACTTGCAACTAATGCAAGAGGCCTAACTTTTGGCCTGTCTTGACTGTAGACATTCATTTCTCACTAACTTTAATCATTTCTAGTTTTTTATTTAAAGTGAGGTATGTGGGACTCCTCTTTATACTTGGGCACTTAAAACCACTGTATTGTCACTAGTTGGCCTAATTTCAATGTTACTGTCTCTCAGGGAATAGGGAGGCTCAAAGAGAAAGATAAAGATGGGGAAGAGCCTGTCAGTTGAGCAATCAGAATACATTTGACGTTTATCTTTTAAGTTTACAGTTTTAAGTGAGTATGGTTTGTAGCTACCCAAAACCATTACAAAGTAACATCAACAGTCACTGAGTACAGATAACCATAACAAATGTAATAGTAATAAAAAGTTTTGAAATATTGTGATAAATACCAAAACATGACACAAAGACATAAAGTATACAAATGCTGTTTTAAAGGAAATGATAATGATAGGCTTGCTTAACACAGTTTTGCCACAAAACTTCAGTTGGTAAAATATACAATATCTGCCAATCACAATAAAGCAAAGTGCAATAAGGTGAGGTTTACTTGTAGATGGGCTTCCCTGGTGGCTCAGATGGTAAAGAGTCCACCTGCAATGCAGGAGATTCAATAAATGGTGATTGTAATGTTGGATAGCCACATGCAGAAAGAATGAAATTTGATTCTTACTTGTACTGTATACAACAGTTAAATCAGAATGGATCAAAAACCTAAATTTAAGTGCATAAAGTGTAAAATTGATAGAAGAAAAAAGAAAAAAATAACATGATATGGGATTTTGCAATGGCTTCTTAAATATGACACAAAAACACAAGCAACAGCAACAAAAAATAAATAAAAGTGGACTTCATTACATTAAAATTTTTGAGGCATCAAAGCACACTATCATAAGAATGGAAAGATAATTCACACAATGGGAGAAAATATTTGCAAACAATATAGCTGATATAGGCAATTAATAAGCAATTAATATCTAGAATATGTAAAGAGCTCTTACAATTCAGCAACAATATAACAAATGACTTAATTTTAAAAGAGGTAAAACAATAGAATAAAGGACTCAAATAGACAGTTACCAAAAACATATACAAATGGCTAATAAGTACATGAAAAGATGTTCAACATCATTAATTAGAGTGATGAAATTAAATCCACAGTAAGCTACAACTTTATACCTACTAGAATGTATATAATAAAAACAAAACAAAAAGCAGTGAGGTATATAGAGAAGTTGGAACCCTCGTGAATTCCTGCTAGAAATTTTGAATGTTCAAAATTTCTGGAAAACAGCTTGGTAGTTCTTCAAAATGTTAAATTTATGACCCAGTAATTTCACCCCAGGCATATATACAATAATTGAAAATAGAGATTCAAATAGGTACTTTTACACCAATCTACATAATAACAATACTCTTCATAGGTTAAAGATGGAAGCATGCCAAGTGTCCATCAACTGAATAATGGTTAAAATTAGGTATAAATGTACAATGGACTTTATTTCCTGTGACAGTGACAGTCTTTATTTTCTTGGGTTTCAAAATCATTGCTGATGGTGACTGCAGCTATGAAATTAAAAGACGCTTTTCCTTGGATGAAAAGTTATGACAAAACTAGAGAGCATATTGAAAAGAAGAGATGTTACTTTGCTGGCAAAGGTCTGTATAGTCAAAGCAATGGTTTTTCCAGTAGTCGTGTATAGATGTGAGAGTTGGACCATAAAGAAGGTTGAGCACTGAAGAACTGATGTTTTCAAACTATAGTATTGGGTTTCCCTTGTGGCTTAGCTGGTAAAGAATCTGCCTGCAATGTGGGAGACATGTTCGATCTGTGGGTTGGGAAGATCCCCTGGAGAAGGGAAAGGCTACCCACTCCAGTTTTCTGGCCTGGAGAATTCCAGGACTGTATAGTCCATGGGGTTGCAAAGAGTCGGACATGACTGAGCAACTTTCACATTCACATGCGAGTCCCTTGGACTGCAGGGAGTATGAACCATGCAATCCTAAAGGAAATAAATCTGAAATATTCATTGGAAGGACTGATGATGAAGCTGAAGCTCCAACACTTTGGCCACCTGATGTGAAGATCTGACTCATTAGAAAAGATCCTGATGCTGGGAAAGATTGGAGGCAGGAGGAGAAGGGGATGACAGGGACAAGATGGTTGGATGACATCACTGACTCAATGGACATGAGTTTGAGCAAGTTCCAGGAGATGGTGAAAGACAGGGAAGCCTGGCATGCTGCAGTATATGGGTTCACAAAGAGTCAGACACAACTGAATGACTGAACAACAAACAAATGGACAGTTATTCAACCATAAAAGGAATGACGTTCTGATACACACTCTACAATGCAAATGAACCTTGAATACTTTGCTTAGTGAAGTAAATCAGACACAAAAGGGCAAATATTGTGTTATTCCACTTACATAAAATATCTGGAATATGCAAATTTGTAGGGTTAGAAAGCATATTGGAAGTTCCCAGGATAAAGGGGAAAACGGAAAACGGGGAGTTATTGCTTAATGGTAACAGGTTTTGGTTTTGTATGATGGAAAACTTTCCAGAAAAAGACAGTACTGATGGTTCAGAAAACCTGAAAGGAAACATAAATGGCAAACATAAAAAGATAATTTGATTACTAATGAAGAAAATGCAAAAAAAAAACTTCACTTTTTATACCCTCTAGATTTGTAGAACTAATGAAATAGAATGTACACAAGTTGTGGACTTTTAAAGTGATAGATAGTTTTCAAACCTTATGGCACGCTATTTTGAAATTTAATTTTGACTGTTATTACTCACAAATTTTACTCATAAGTACACACTTAATGTATAGATATACTTGTACATTTGAGCCAGAAATAACCATGTTGCTTATTATAGCAAAAGCAATGGGAACAACTTAATCTCTATTAATAGGAAATTATTAATTGAGAGTACTTATATTTAACTCAATGTAGAATAGGCAAACTTTTCTTTTAAATCATAGCCATTTAAAATTGTGTTTTGATATATTCTGTATTAAATATGACCAAAACAAATGTTTTAATTAATGCTAATAAAAATAATTTTAAAAAATCAAAAAATAGACATAATAAAAAATGTTGGTTTTTGTTAAAAAGGTAAAAATAGGATATGGAATCTCTCATATTTTAAATAATTTTTAAAAATTAAGGCCTTGTTCATTTTTCTGTAGTACTATTGTAGCCTCAGCTCTTCTGAAACTTTATTATAAACTACTTTTTGCTCTAAGCATAGTTATTTATAGAACAATATTTATGTAATTTCTTCTGTACAGATTCTTAATTAAATTATTCTCTAAAATGTTTTATTGGGTTCTGAATTTAAGAATTTCAATTTAATTAAATATGAACTTTTACATAAATATATAAACAATAAAAAAGAACATGATTCTATTTTGATAAGAGCTATTATTAAATTGCTTATCATGATATAATATGTCTCCCAAAGAATTGTGCTCCCAATTTTGCTGGAAAAATATAATATAAATGAGGGATTCTATTATCAAAGAATACACAAAAATAATCCTGATGCCTTTAAATTTAGTGATCTAGGTTCAAATTTAGTTCTAACATTTTTTAAGCTTTACTATCTAGTGGCAATTTTATACTCTATGCTTTTCCATGCTAGTTTATTTTTATTTATAGTAAACCATTCTCCACCTACATGTGCCTTTTATAAAACCTTCTCAAGTTAGATTTACATTCAAATTCCTCAGATAAGAATGTTCTATAAACAGAAACTATGTTATGTCATTCAAATATTATTACAGAAGACATGATAGTATAAATAAAAATTATAATTATAATGATTGAACATTATAAATATTCTCATATGATTTCCTATCATAGTATGAAATTCTTATATAGATAGCTATGGACATGTGGATATATAATATGTCTGCAGGGCATTTTAGTGTTTTTCTGCCTTTGTTCTCTTGTTTGCTTTTAATATATAATGAGATATATTTGAGATACTTGTTTCTGTTCATTGGTAGGTTATCCAGATAAATTTTGAAGAATTCGACCTGGAAATTGGCTATGATACCTTGACAATTGGTGATGGGGGTGAAGTTGGAGACCCAAGGACAGTGCTCCAAGTGTAAGTTCTCAATGTTTCTTTCTTGACTTAGCCTGTCAGTTTCTCGTCAAATTTTACCTTTTTTTTTTATTGATTCTTCTCACTACCTTCAACAGAAGGAGCATAGTATATTATGTATTGTCATCAATCTGCATATAGTATATTTATTAGTTCTTTTAAATAAGGCTTAATATACTTGATCCACACATAGTTACTTAGAATCCATTGCCAGAAAGGGGCCTAGGGTGAAACTACAGATAGGCTGATTGGTCTTATTTTGGAAAATACTTCTACCCTCACAGAGTTATAGAATAAAGTGTTAAAAGAAAAAGTTATGAAATTGATCCCAGAGACTACTAGTACTAAGAACTGGTGGGTGTTGCAATTTATTGGAGGCTTAATCATACCTGGTCATCATCAGTATCTGTGAGAGTTAATCAGTGGTTTGACATGAAGTAGTAGTATAGTAGAGCAGTGAATAGCTCTCAGAGTTGAGCTAATATACTAAAAAGGTTCTTAATGTGAAGAAAAAAGAAAAAAAGGGTGAACTTATATTAAGTAAAGGGAAATGTTAGGAACTTATTATTCAGTCACTAAGTTGTGTCTTGATTCTTTGTGACCTCATGGGCTGCAGCACGCCAAGCCTGCCTGTCCCTCAACCATCTCCCGGAGTTTGCCTAAGTTCATGTCCATTGAATCAGTGATGCTATCCAACCATCTCATTCTCAGCTTCCCTCCTCCTTTTTCCTTCAGTCTTTCCCAGCATCAGGGTCTTTTCTAATGAGTCAATTGTTCACTTCAAGTGGCCAAAGTATTGGAGTGTCAGCTTTGCAAAGCTCAAAACAATAAAGGGCAATGATCTTTACTATAATTTTAGGTACTAAGAGGAAAACCCTTAATATTTTAAATAAGCCATACATTTTCTAAAAGAAAAAGAACTCTGTTAATTGAGTTTGTAAACATGTCACAGTCCATCATTTTCTGCATTCCTTCTTTTTTTTGAGAATTTTGAGCCCATGCTCATTTGATTTTGACCTTAGTTGCTTCAAAGAAAATCTTCTATTTTGTTAGTGGATTTGCTGGGTTTTTTAATTCTTATAAAGGATAGATGCTGTCTCTATTTCCTTTTATTTTAGAAGATAACGTGAATATATTTTTAAGTAATTTTTAAAACCCTGTGTTGTATGAATCAGACCAAATAGCAGATCAGAAGTATAATTTAAAGAATAGGTTCATAATTGATTTTTAGAGTGGTCCAAAAGTTAGCTAGACAACATAATACCAGATAAAGAACAAATATGTTGATAAGAAGAAGTCTTATAACCCCTGTGAATTCAAGTGGAATTAGTTGTATCTTACAGACTATCTGCTACTGGCAGAATGAATGAAGAAAAAGTTACATTTCCCTCTTCTCATGTTCCTGTCATCATATTGTCCCTAGTTTACAAAGGAGTTCTACTTCCTTACTTGTAATTCTTTCACTCTGAGAAATTATCTTAATTCTGAAAAGTCTATGTGATTATTTTTATATTTGTCTGTAACCACAGATATGTTTCTTAAACATGTTTTTCTTCCTCAGAGCAAAATTACATATTTCTGAAAATATAACACTTTTTTCCTTGGGTAAAGATGACTGCAACAGAACTTAGGTGGCACCTACCTCCTGTGTACATGTGTACTCAGTAGTGTCTGACTCTTTGTAACCCCATGGACTATATCCTGCCAGGATCCTCTGTCCATGGAATTCTCCAGGAGAGAATATTTGAGTGAGTTGCCATTTCCTCCTCCAGGGGATCTTCCTGACTCAGGGACCAAATTTGCATCTCCTCCGTTGACAGGTGGATTCTTTACTGCTGAGCCATCTGAGAGGCCCCAGCTACCTCCTAAAGGTGTTCAGATAAAAGTCGTTTGACTAGCTAACAGAGATTTTACAAAATGGAAATTAGATAAAAATTCTTTTGAATGCCAAGACTCTATGATAAGAGAACCTAATAGAATTGTATCCATTCAAACTGCTGCTGTTGTTGTTCAGTTGCTAAGTTGTATCCGACTGTTGGCATCGTCCTGGATTGCAGCATGCCAGGCTCCTCTGACCTGCATTATCTCCTGAAGTTTACTCAGATTTATGTCCATTGAGTCAGTAATGCTGTCTAACCATATCATCCTTTGCTGCCCTCTTCTCCTCTTGCCTTCAGTCTTTTCCAGCATCAGAGTCTTTTCCAATGAATGGGCTCTTCGCATCAGTCGGCCAAAGTACTGAAGCTTCAACTTCAGCATCAGTCCTTCCAATAAATATTCATTGTTCATTTCCTTAAGGATTGACTAATTTGATCTCCCTGCAGTCCAAAGGACTGTGGTCTTCTCCAGCACCACCATTCAAAAGCATCGATTTTTCAGCACCCTGTCTTCTTTATGGCCCAGCTCTCATATCCATACATGACTGTTGGAAAAACCGTCACTTTCACTGTATGGATCTTTATCTGCAAAGTGATGTCTCTGCTTTTAAATATGCTGTCTAGGTTTATCATAGATTTTTTTTACAAGGAGCGAATGTTGTTTAATTTCATGGCTGCAGTCACTGTCCACAGTGATTTTGGAGCCCAAGGAAATAAAATCTGTCACTACTTCTACTTTTTCCCCTTCTATTTGCCATGAAGTGATGGGACTGGATACTATAATTTTAGTTTGTTTAATGCTGAGTTTCAAGTCAGCATTTTCACTCTTCTCTTTCACCCTCATCAAGAGGCTCTTTAGTTCCTCTTCACATTCTGCCATTAGAGTAGTATCATCTGCATATCTGAGGTTGTTGCTGTTTCTCCCAGCAATCTTGATTCCAGCCTGGCATTTCCCATGATGTACCGTCTAGTCAAGGCTATGGTTTTTCCTGTGGTCATGTATGGATGTGAGAGTTGGGACTGTGAAGAAGGCTGAGCGCAGAAGAATGGATGCTTTTGCACTGTGGTGTTGGAGAAGACTCTTGAGAGTCCCTTGGACTGCAAGGAGATCCAATCAGTCCATTCTGAAGGAGATCAGCCCTGGGATTTCTTTGGAAGGAATGAGCTAAAGCTGAAACTCCAGTACTTTGTCCACCTCACGTGAAGAGTTGACTCATTGGAAAAGACTCTGATGCTGGGAGGGATTGGGGACAGGAGGAGAAGGGGACAACAGAGGATGAGATGGCTGGATGCCATCACTGACTCGATGGACGCGAGTGTGAGTGAACTCCGGGAGTTGGTGATGAACAGAGGCATGGCGTGCTGCGATTCATGGGGTCGCAAAGAGTCAGACACGACAGCGACTGAACAGAACAGAACAGACTCTGCATACAAGTTAAATAAGCAGGGTGACAATACACAGCTTTGTCATACTTCTTTCCCAATTTTGAACCAGCCTGTCATTCCATGTCCAGTTCTAACTTTTGCTTCTTGACCCCACAGGTTTCTCAGGAGGCAGGTAAGGTGGTCTGGTATTCCCATCTCTTTAAGAATTTTCCAGTTTCTTGTGATCCACATAGTCAAAGATTTCGTGTGGGCAATGAAGCAGAAGTAGATGCTTTTCTGGAGCTCCCTTGCTTTCTCCATGATCCAACAAATGCTGGCAACTTGATCTCTGTTTCCTCTGCCTCTTTGAAACCCAGCTTGTACATCTGGAAGTTCTTGGTTTTTGTGCTTCTGAAGCCTAGCTTGAAGGATTTTGAGCATAATGTTGCTAGTTGTGAAATGAGCACAGTTGTACATTTTCTTTTTGGAACATCAAAGCATGAGGAAGTGGTCCCAGCCTCTGCCTGCAGCTGCTGCTAAGTCACTTCAGTCGGGTCTGACTCTGTGCGACCCCATAGACGGCAGCCCACCATGCTCCTCCATCCATGGGATTTTCCAGGCAAGAGTACTGGAGTGGGGTGCCTGCACCTGGTTACCCTCTATTCCCAAACTCAGCTCTGTCCTTCATGATGCATATAGACTTCCCAGACTATACATTCTAACTGCCCACACCTCCCTGCAAATGGTGCCCACTGGGTCTAAGAGTGCACATACAGTCGTGTGTTCTAACCCTGAGAACGTGGACCTGGAAAGAGGCTTGTGAGGGTCCAGGAAGCAGGAAATTCCAGGAGTACTAGTTTTCAGGGAGTTGTAGAACAGTACTTTTTAAACAAACTGTAAAATAAAAGATTTGCTTTTATTTTAAATTTGTTTTGGACTGATAATTTTACAAAATGAAACAAAAAAATTAGAAAAAAAATAAAAACACATATAAATGCATTTCAGGTTTTTTTAAAGAAATTCACCAGACAAAATTATTATTTCAAATTACTCTAGAAGATTTAGTCCTAATTCCTATTATTTTCTGTTCTTACCATGTTGCAGCTGGAAATTAATCTATGATCTCCTAGGGGGTGTGGGCAGGCACAACCCTGGGCAAGAGGTGGGCTACAGAATAATCAGAGGAAAGGGTCAAGGAAGGAGTCTATCTTGCCCAAGTTTCAAAATAGTGTTGCATTTTTATTGTTCAGTCATTCAGTCATATCTGACTCTTTGCGACCCCACGGACTGCAGCACACCAGGCTTCCCTGTCTTTCACCATTTCCTGAAGCTTGTTCAAACTCAAAGTATTGCATACAACATGATAAATTGTCAATAAATTATTTTTTTAAATTAATTGAAAATAATTTATTTGAAATAATGTTCTTCTAATGGGTAAAATAGTCTCCATTTAAACATTTTATTTAGCAATGTATTTACTCGTTTATGTATTCCATTTTGCATTTTTGTTAAGTGTGATCCACATGCTAGAGATTTAACTTTTGGAATTAAAACTAATAAATTTACTTAAAAATTTAGATAACTGAAAGTCAGGAACATAGTAAAACATGGATACTATGTTCATTAAACAGAGACCCATGTAATATCACATTTGAAAGTATTTTTTAAGAGGATGAATTCAGTCTATATAGTTAAGTTTATAAGTTCTGATTAGGTTAATAAACACATGATATCTCAGTTTTTAAAATATTTAACAAATAAAGGAAAAATCCATCCTATTTTATTTACTTTATGGAATTGAATTAAGCATTGGAATTACATGATGCTTCTGTTTCCAGGTTTCTTTTAATATTTAGGCTCTAAAATTTAAAATCGATTGTGATATTCTACTCCATAAAAAATATAGTCCATATAGTCATAACATGTTCAACAGCTAAAATAATTCTCTAAAAATGAATTATGGAAAGTTTTAAAAAATAATTTTTATGATTTCTTTCCCTGAAATACAAAGCATATCATTTTTGCAATTCAGCAACTTAAAAATAATTTGAGTGTGCTGTATCTATCTGTTTACAATGTAAAATTTAATTCTCAGATATATTGGTAGTATGTTCTAACAGCACTCTTCCCTGGGACATCTTTTTATTTTGAATATGTATGCTTTAAATATACATGCATGTACACAAACATTCATACCCTGTTTTGTGCTGATATATTTTAAATTAATATTTTCTTTATTTTAATAATATTAAATGCATAATATTCACACTAGCTTTAAGAAAATGTAGCTTTCCTTTTTCTCATAGGTTATTATTATTTCTCTCAGCTCATTGGCCCATATGTTTGGACAAGCTACTTAGCTGAAGATACATGTTTTTTAACTAGTCAACAATTTATTCTTTAAAAATGACGCCCTCTGTCAGACTACTGTATAAGATATTTTCCCAGAGCAAACTTTTCTACAACCAGGGACTTATACCTTTCCAAATTTGTTCTTGTACCTTCCATTCTTAATAATGAAAATCTAAATACTAAGTGACACCATAGGATAATGAAAGAAGGGAATATACTGAATATAACAAGGTGATATTTTTAGAAATGGATGGTAACAGTATAAAAAGGACTTAGAAAATTGACCATGCAGAAAAATCCTTCACATTTTATATTATAGTTTTTAAAAAGCAAGAAAAAATATTTTTTCACTGCTTTTATTTCTGCCTTGCACACATTCTTGTCCTTCTCCATTAAACACACACACACACACATTCAATACATGCTCACAGTCATTTAAGTTCCTTGAATGCAGCGACTATTACTCATCTTGGATTTTCCAAAATACCTAAGGCTTGTGTTAACATTGTTAGATGTTGCATGAATTATAATAGGAGAGGAAAAATTAAATCTGCATCAGGACACATCGACTGAAACATGCCAGCAGGAGGAAATCTTTGCAGACATTAGCAAGGGCATACCGTGAGGTGTAGAGCACTATGCAGAGGACTACCTGGTGTATCAGTGCCTTCAGGCTGCTATAATTGTATATATATATATATAGAATAGACTGAATGGTTTATAACAACAAATATATTTCTCACAGTTCTGGAGGCTATGTCACAGACCATGGTGGCAGCAGATTTTGTGTCTGCTGACAACCCACTTTCTGGTTCATAGATGGCCATCTTTTTACTGTGTCCACATATAGCAAATGGGGGCAGAGTTCTTTCAGGAGCCTCCTATATAAGAACACAGTCATATTCATGAGAGCTTACCTTCGTGACCTAATCACCTATCAAAGTCCCCACCTTCATATAACCTCACGTTGGATATTAGGTTTCAACATATAAATTTTGGCAGCAGGGGGACATTTAGTCTCTGGCTTCAGAATTTCAACAGTGTTCACTGATACCACATGCAAGAAAACAATCAAACTGACAGTAGCAATTGTCTCATGTGGACAAAATTTGATGTGCAGTCATTCAAATGACTTGCTATTGGGCAAAAATAAATGCATGTTCCTGGAGATTCAGAATTACTTTAGGCTGCAGTATGAAATAATCTGTGTGACATTTGATTACTAACAACAAAATGTTAAATAGGAGAGATAATTTATTTTTATGATTCTTCATTATTTTTTCAGTGTGATTATAGTCACATTTTCCATTATGAGAACACTGACGATTTTACTGAAGAAAAAAAAAGAAAGCAGTTTACTATTATACTTTAGTTTGTTTTGTGAAAATACTGATGATTTTACTGCAGTTTAAGCAATGACTATGGCTTTATTTGCAGAGAAGGCAGAGTACCCCACTCCAATACTCTCCACCAGGGAAGCCCAATGGCAACCCACTCCAGTACTCTTGCCTGGCAAATCACATGGATGGAGGAGCCTAGTAGGCTGCAGTCCATGGGGTCTCGAAGAGTCATACACGGCTGAGAGACGTCACTTTCACTTTTCACTTTCATGCATTGGAGAAGGAAATGGCAACCCACTCCAGTGTTCTTGCCTGGAGAGTCCCAGGGATGGAGGAGCCTGGTGGGCTGCAGTCTGTGGGGTCGCACAGAGTTGGACACGACTGAAGCGACTTAGCAGCAGCAGCAGCATGGCTTTAATTTGGAGTTTTTGTGTATTTATTTTTGTGTTGGATTCAATTGGAACAAATTGTCTAAAGATGCTTTTAGTTGTTATTTTTTCTTCTTCAACAAGAATATTTGTACTATGGTATGCATTTCAAAAGTGACTATAGAAAACAAATTAAGACAAAATATAGAAAAGGTATGTAAATATATTAGAGTTCTTCCCACAAATGCCAACTATTTTAAGCATAGTACCTTGTTAGAGTGCTAAATATGTAAATGAAGTAGCCATAGAAGAGTACAAAGATGTATGTGCTGAGGTCTTGACCTTTAAATCTTTCTTAAAACAAATATTAAGATAGAAATCTCTTTGTATCTGTAATAAGAACTGTTCCAAATACTCTCACATATATTATGCTTTAGAATTAGCTAATAAATTAAAATTTCTGAAACCCAAGACCTTAAGTGAAGCAAAACCCACAATTATTCACTACTCAGTTACCTAATTGAACTAACATACATGTAGTCCCATCATTCCATAGTACTTTATGTATTTTTTAGGCCCCACCTTACACTTTATGGGGTATTAGCTTGCCAACCAGGGATCAAATCCACACCTGTTGCATTGGAAGCACAAAGTCTTAACCACTGGACTGCCAGAGAAGTCCCTGTATTTTAATTCTTAAATCTGTATGTTGTTCTTCTAGTATTTTTATCTACTTTCCTTTCTTTTTTATTTCTTTTTAATTTTTTTCAGACTTACTCAGGTATAATTGATGAAAAATAAGACATTTTAAATTATACAATGAGATAATTTAATATATGTATACTTTGTGAAAGGATACTTCCATCAGATTAATTGACATATGTACCTTACATATTTACCTTATTTATTTTTTCCCAGTGAGAACTTCTAAGTTCTACTTGTAGCAAATTTCAGTTATACAGTTCAGTGTTACCAATTGTAGTTACCATGTTACACATTAGACTTTCAGATCTTATTCATCTTATAACTAAATATATGTAAACTTTTACAAACCTCTACCTATTTCCGCCACTCTCCAATACCTGGTAGCTCTCTTGTTTCTATGAGTTAAGACTCTTTCGCGCTCTCTTTTTTTTTTGGTGGGGGGATTCCTTCTATGTGAGTCCAAGCAGTATTTGTCTTTCTATATTGACTTATTCCACTTATCATAATGCCTTCCAGGTTCGTCCATGTTGCTGCAAATGACAGGATTTCCTTCTTTGTTAAGATTGAACCGTATTTTAGTGTGTGTGCGTGTATAAATTCTCTTGAACTATTCATCTACTGACAGACTGACAGACACTTAGGGTATTTCCATACCCCTGTAATTGTGATTAATGCTGCAGTAAAAATGGGATTACAGATAACTCTTAGATAATGGTTTCATTTCCTTTTGATATCTGTAGCCAGAAGTGAGATTGCTGGATCTTATGGTAGCTCTGTTTGTAATTTCTTAAGGAATCTCTATGCGATTTCATAGGGTCTGAATTGGCTTATATCCCCACCAACAGTGTACAAGGTTTCCTTTTCCTCCACTCCCAAACCAGCATTTGTTACTGCTTGCCTTCTCAGTGTACAAGAGTTCCCTTTTCTCTGCTCTCCACAAGCATTTGTTACTTTCTGCCTTTTTACTCATAGCCATCCCCTAACAGATGTGAGTAAGGTTATGACACTTTTTGCTGTCACTTTAATGGTGATATTCCAGGATGTTTGTTAATCTATCTTTTGTAGCCATCATCATTATCCTCAGTGAATTGTATGTATCCAAAAATGAAGGTATAAACCATCCTTGATACCACTGTATTAAAAGAAAGAATAATAAATCTATTTCTATAAAAGGAAAAAGTTACGTATTTGTACAATACAAAAATATGTTGGAATATAGGACTATTATAGTTTTTATTTCTAATGGATGTACCCATAATGCCCAGTGATTATGAATAAAATCAGGCATTGAGTATAATTGAAATTTAATAGAACTTGTCTTTTATTTTATATTGTACAGGAGTGCTTGAAGAATATTTCTCAGTGCACTTACTTAGGGCTTTAACTCTTTTATTCTAGCATGAAGGGACTAACTAGGGAGATTAGAATGCACTATAAACACTGCCAAAGCCTTTGACTGTGTGGATCACAATAGACTGTGGAAAATTCTGAAAGAGATGGGAATACCAGACCGCCTAACCTGCCTCTTGAGAAATGTGTATGCAGGTCAGGAAGCAACAGTTAGAACTGGACATGGAACAACAGACTGGTTCCAAATAGGAAAAGGAGTACGTCAAGGCTGTATATTGTCACCCTGCTTATTTAACTTCTATGCAGAGTACACCATGAGAAACGCTGGGCTGGAAGAAACACAAACTGGAATCAAGATTGCCAGGAGAAATATCAATAACCTCAGATATGCAGATGACACCACCCTTATGGCAGAAAGTGAAGAGGAACTCAAAAGCCTCTTGATGAAAGTGAAAGAGGAGAGTGAAAAAGTTGGCTTAAAGCTCAACATTCAGAAAACGAAGATCATGGTGTCTGGTCCCATCACTTCATGGGAAATAGATGGGGAAACAGTGGAAACAGTGTCAGACTTTCTTTTTGGGGACTCCACAATCACTGCAGATGGTGACTGCAGCCATGAAACTAAAAGACATTTACTCCTTGGAAGAAAAGTTATGACCAACCTAGATAGCATACTCAAAAGCAGAGACACTACTTAGCCGACTAAGGTCCATCTAGTCAAGGCTATGGTTTTTCCTGTGGTCATGTATGGATGTGAGAGTTGGACTGTGAAGAAGGCTGAGTGCCGAAGAATTGATGCTTTTGAACTGTGGTATTGGAGAAGACTCTTGAGAGTCCCTTGGACTGCAAGGAGATCCAACCAGTCCATTCTGAAGGAGATCAACCCTGGGATTTCTTTGGAAGGAATGATGCTAAAGCTGAAGCTCCAGTACTTTGGCCACCTCATGAGAAGAGTTGACTCTTTGGAAAAGACTCTGATGCTGGGAGGGATTGGGGGCAGGAGGAGAAGGGGACGACCGAGGATGAGATGGCTGGATGGCATCACCGACTCGGTGGACGTGAGTGTGAGTGAACTCCGGGAGATAGTGATCGACAGGGAGGCCTGGCGTGCTGCGATTCATGTGGTCGCAAAGAGTCGGACACGACTGAACGACTAAACTGGACTGAACTGATAAACCCTGAGGTCACTCAGGTTGTAAATAAATACATACTAAAGAAGCATTTAATAATTAAGTTTAGAGATAATTTGTTTAAAAAGATGTACTAAAAACACATTAAAAGTATTTGAAGGCTTTTCAGAGTTTTTCAGAATGATTTAATAAGAGCAGGATTTTAAGAGAGCCACTGATTATTCAGAAAATATACTTAAAGTAACCTACCAACCCAGTAACTCCTTTCTTCAAAATGAAGAAAAGAATGAATAAATTTTACTATCAGTTCAGTTCAGTCACTCAGTTGTGTCCAACTCTTTGCAACCTCATGAACTGAGCATGCCAGGCCTCCCTGTCCATCAACAACTCCCAGAGTTTACCAAAACTCATGTCCATTGAGTTGGTGATGCCATCCAGCCATCTCGTCCTATGTTGTCCCCTTCTCCCCCTGCCCTCAATCTTTCCCAGCATCAGGGTCTTTTCAAATGAGTCAGCTCTTCGCATCAGGTGGCCAAAGTACTGGAGTTTCAGCATCAATATCAGTCCTTCCAATGAAAACCCAAGACTGATCTCCTTTAGGATGGACTGGCTGGATCTCCTTGCAGTCCAAGGGACGCTCAAGAATCTTCTCCAACACCACAGTTCAAAAGCATCAATTCTTCAGCAGTCAGCTTTCTTTATAGTCCAACTCTCATATCCATACATGACTACTGGAAAAACCATAGCCTTGACTAGATGGACCTTTGTTGACAAAGTAATATCTCTGCTTTTAATATGCTGTCTAGGTTGGTCATACCTTTCCTTCCAAGGAGTAAGCGTCTTTTAATTTCATGGCTGCAATCACCAACTGCAGTGATTTTGGAGCCCCAAAAATTAAGTCAGCCACTGTTTCCACTGTTTCCCCATCTATTTGCCATGAAGTGATGGGACCGGATGCCATTATCTTCGTTTTCTGAATGTTGAGCTTTAAGCCAACTTTTTAACTTTCCACTTTCACTTTCATCAAGAGGCTTTTGAGTTCCTCTTCACTTTCTGCCATAAGGATGGTGTCATATGCATATCTGAGGTTATTGATATTTCTCCCAGAAATCTTGATTCCAGCTTGTGGTTCCTCCAGCCCAGCATTTCTAATATTGTACTCTGCATATAAGTTAAACAAGCAGGGTGACAATATACAGCCTTGACATACTCCTTTTCCTATTTGGAACCAGTCTGTTGTTCCATGTCCAGTTCTAACTGTTGCTTCCTTACCTGGAAACAGGTTTCTCAAGAGGCAGATCAGGTGGTCTGGTATACCCATTTCTTTCAGAATTTTCCAGTTTATTGTGATCCACACAATCAAAGGCTTTGGCATAGTCAATAAACAGAAACAGATGTTTTCTGGAACTCTCTTGCTTTTTCGATGATCCAGTGCACATTGTCAATTTGATCTCTGGTTCCTCTGCTTTTTCTAAAACCAGCTTGAACATCTGGAAGTTCAAGGTTCACGTACTGCCGACCCTGACTTGGAGAATTTTGAGCATTACTTTGCTAGTGTATGAGATAAGTGCAATTGTGTGGTAGTTTGAGCATTCTTTGGCATTGCCTTTCTTTGGGATTGGAATGAAAACTGACCTTTTCCAGTCCTGTGGCCGCTGCTGAGTTTTTAAAATTGGCTGGCCTATTGAGTGTAGCACTTCCATAGCATCATCTTTTAGGATTTGAAATAGTTCAACTGGAATTCCATCACCTCCACTAGCTTTGCTCATAATGATGCTTCCTAAGGCACACTTGAGTTCACAATCCAGCATGTCTGGGTCTAGGTGAGTGATCACACCATCATGATTATCTGGGTCATGAAGATCTTTTTTATAGAGTTCTTCTGTGTATTCCTGCCATCTTTTCTTAATATCTCTGCTTCTGTTAGGTCCATACCATTTCTGGTGCTTTATTGAACACATCTTTGCATGAAATGTTCCCTTGGTATCTCTGATTTTCTTGAAGAGATCTCTCTGGTCTTTCCCATTCTATTGTTTTCCTCTATTTCTTTGCATTGATCACTGAGGAAGGCTTTCTTATCTTTCCTTGGTATTGTTTGGAACTCTGCATTCAGATGGGTATATCTTTCCTTTTCCCCTTTGCTTTTCACTTCTCTTCTTTTCACAGCTATTTATCAAATGGATTAAATTACACTATGATGCATATTATATGCAATTTGCCATAGAGACTGCAGAAAAAGTCTAACCCATTTATACAGACAAGCCGATATAATAATTTCCTGTGTTAATTATTCTTATCAAAAGGAAAAATATAAACGCCTACCTTTATAATAAGAGGAAGTTACATCCTAGAGCCAAGTACCGAGAAGTTTCTGTGTTAGGGGAACTTTGACTTTTTTTTCAATATGTATTTGCATTTATATTTGTTTCTTTTTGTGACTATTTTATAATAAAAGTACAATTTTCTAATTATGTTTTGCTGTTTCTATTTTATCTTTACTATTTCAATTATCTAAATATATAGTAAGTCCACGGTAAAATACAAACCAATGTGATTATTAGCAAAATGAGATTAATTTAAAAATTCAGTACGATACTAGCTTTGGAGGAATAACTTTTAGGTTTAGTGTATAAATGAATCATTAAAGCAGATCTTTGGTTAGCAATGGTCAAAAATTTTCTCTCAACCTAATTAATTGTTTAAAGTATAGTGAAAAAAATAGAAAACATAGGGATGTCTATATTGCTTGTATTTATAAATGATTAGCAATTTGATTATTATTTTATAGCTTCATATAAAACATTACCTAATCAGTACTAAGAGTAATTCATCTGGAGCTTAAATTTAAATTTTTAACTTAGGCCCAAATAGTTTCTCCTAGGTTCTCATCAATCACATAAGTAACATTCAGTTCAGTTCAGTCACTCAGTTGTGTCCAACTCTTTGTGACCCCATGAATCGCAGCGCACCAGGTCTCCCTGTCCATCACCATCTCCCGGAGTTCACTGAAATTCATGTCCATCGAGTCAGTGATGCCATCTAGCCATCTCATCCTCTGTCGTCCCCGTTTCCTCCTGCCCCCAATCCCTTCCAGCATCACAGTCTTTTCCAATGAGTCAGCCCTTCGCATGAGGTGGCCAAAGTACTGGAGTTTCAGCTTTAGCATCATTCCTTCCAAAGAACACCCAGAGCTGATCTCCTTCAGAATGGGCTGGTTGGATCTCCTTGCAGTCCAAGGGACTCTCAAGAGTCTTCTCCAACACCACAGTTCAAAAGCATCAATTCTTTGGCACTCAGCTTTCTTCACAGTCCAACTCTCACATCCATACATGACCACAGGAAAAACCGTAGCCTTGACTAGACGGACCTTTGTTGGCAAAGTAATGTCTCTGCTTTTGAGTATGCTATCTAGGTTGGTCATAACTTTTCTTCCAAGGAGTAAATGTCTTTTAATTTCATGGCTGCAGTCACCATCTGCAGTGATTTTGGAGCCCCGAAAAACAAAGTCTGACACCGTTTCCACTGTTTCCCCATCTATTTCCCATGAACTGATGGGACCGTATGCCACGATCTTCATTTTCTGAATGTTGAGCTTTAAGCCAACTTTTTCATTCTCCTCTTTCACTTTCATCAAGAGGCTTTTTAGTTCCTCTTCACCTTCTGCCATAAGAGTGACGTCGTATGCATATCTGAGGTTATTGATATTTCTCCCAGCAATGTTGAGTCGAGCTTGTGCTTCTTCCAGCGCAGCGTTTCTCATGATGTACTCTGCATAGAAGTTAAATAAGCAGGGTGACAATATACAGCCTTGACATACTCCTTTTTCTATTTGGAACCAGTCTGTTGTTCCATGTCCAGTTCTAACTGTTGCTTCCTGACCTGTATATAGCTTTCTCAAGAGGACAGTCAGGTGGTCTGGTATTCCCATCTCTCTCAGAATTTTCCACAGTTTATTGTGATCCACACAGTCAAAGGCTTTGGCATAGTCAATAAAGCAGAAATAGATGTTTTTCTGGAACTCTTTTGCTTTTACAATCATCCAGCAGATGTTGGCAATTTGATCTCTGGTTCCTCTGCCTTTTCTAAAACCAGCTTGAACATCTGGAAATTCACCGTTCACATATTGCTGAAGCCTGGCTTGGAGAATTTTGAGCATTACTTTACTAGCGTGTGAGATGAGTGCAATTGTGTGGTAGTTTGAGCATTCTTTGGCATTGCCTTTCTTTGGGATTGGAATGAAAACTGACCTTTTCCAGTCCTGTGGCCACTGCTGAGTTTTCCAAATTTATTGGCATTTTGAGTGCAGCATTTTCACAGCATCATCTTTCAGGACTTGAAATAGCTCAACTGTAATTTCATCACCTCCACTAGCTTTGTTCATAGTGATGCTTTCTAAGGCCCACTTGACTTCACATTCCAGGATGTCTGGCTCTAGGTGAATGATCACACCATCATGATTATATGGTTCGTGAAGATCTGTTTTTTACAGTTCTTCTGTGTTTTCTTGCCACCTTGTCTTAATATCTTCTGCTTCTGTTAGGTCCATACCATTTCTGTCCTTTTTCAAGCCCATCTTTGCATGAAATATTCCCTTGGTATCTCTGATTTTCTTGAAGAGATCTCTAGTCTTTCCCATTCTGTTGTTTTCCTCTTTTTCTTTGCATTAATCTCTGAGGAAGGCTTTCTTATCTCTTCTTGCTATTCTTTGGAACTCTACATTCAGATCCTTATATCTTTCCTTTTCTCCTTTGCTTTTCGCCTCTCTTGTTTTCACAGCTATTTGTAAGGCCTCCCAAGAGAGCCATTTTGCTTTTTTTGCATTTCGTTCCATGGGGATGGTCTTGATCCCTGTCTCCTGTACAATGTCATGAAACTCAGTCCATAGTTCATCAGGCACTCTGTCAGTCAAATCTAGTCCCTTAAATCTGTTTCTCACTTCCATTGTATAATCATAAGGGATTTGATTTAGGTCATACCTGAATCGTCTAGTGGTTTTCCCTACTTTCTTCAAGTTAAGTCTGAATTTGGCAATAAGCAGCTCATCATCTGAGCCACAGTCAGCTCCTGGTCTTGTTTTTGCTGACAGTATAGAGCTTCTCCATCTTTGGCTGCAAAGAATATAATCAATCTGGTTTTGGTGTTGACCATCTGGCAATGTCCATGTGTATAGTCTTCCCTAGTGTTGTTGGAAGAGGGTGTTTGCTATGACCAGTGCATTCTCTCGGCAAAACTCTATTGGTCTTTGCCCTGCTTCATTCCGTATTCCAAGGCCAAATTTGCCTGTTGCTGCAGGTGTTTCTTGACTTCCTACTTTTGCATTCCAGTCCCCTATAATGAAAAGGACATCTCTTTTGGGTGTTAGTTCTAAAAGGTCTTGTAGGTCTTCATAGAACTGTTCAACTTCAGCTTCTTCAGCATTCCTTGTTGGGGCATAGACTTGGATTACTGTGATACTGAATGGTTTGCCTTGGAAATGAACAGAGATCATTCTATCATTTTTGAGACTGCATCCAAGTACTGCATTTCGGACTCTTTCATTGACCATGATGGCTACTCCATTTCTTCTGAGGGATTCCTGCCTGCAGTAGCAAATATAATGGTCATCTGAGTTAAATTCAACCATTCCAGTCCATTTTAGTTCGCTGATTCCTAGAATGTCAATGTTCACTCTTGCCATCTCCTGTTTGACCCCTTCCAATTTGCCTTGATTCATGGACCTAACATTCCAGGTTCCTATGTAATATTGCCCTTTACATCATCGGACCTTGCTTCTATTACCAGTCACATCCACAACTGGGTATTGTTTTTGCCTTGGCTCCATTCCTTCATTCTTTCTGGCCCACATTCTGTCAGACCTCTCCACCATGACCTGCCTGTCTTGGGTAGACATTCACAAAATATTATTCCACATATACAAAATATCATTTGGTATTTGTCTCTCTGTGTGTGACATACTTCATGTAGTATGATAATCTCTAAGTCCATCCAAGTTGCTTTAAGTCCATAATTTAATTCCTTTTTATCAGTTCAGTTCAGTTGCTCAGTCATATCAGAGTATTTCAAAGAATTCCTTTTTTATGGTTGGGTAATATTTTTATGGTTGGGTAATATTTTTATGGTTGGGTAATACATCATGAAAAATGCTGGGTTGGAAGAAGGACAAGCTGGAATCAAGATTTCCAGGAGAAATATCAGTCACCTCAGATATGCAGATGACATCACCCTTATGGCAGAAACTGAAGAGGAACTCAAAAGCCTCTTGATGCAAGTGAAAGCGGAGAATGAAAAAGTTGGCGTAAGGCTCAACATGCATAAAATGAAGATCATGGCATCTGGTCCCATCACTTCATGGAAAATAGATGGGGAAACAGTAGAAACAGTGTCAGACTTTATTATTTTGGGCCCCAAAATCACTGCAGATGATGATTGCAGCCATGAAATTAAAAGACGCTTATTCCTTGGAAGAAAAGTTATGACCAACCTAGATAGCATATTGTAAAGCAGAGACATTACTTTGCCAACAAAGGTCCATCTAGTCAAGGCTGTGGTTTTTCCTATGGTCATGTATGGATGTGAGAGTTGGACTTGAAGAAAGCTGAGTGCCGAAGAATTGATGCTTTTGAACTGTGGTATTGGAGAAGACTCTTGAGAGTCCCTTGGACTGCAAGGAGATCCAACTAGCCCATTCTGAAGGAGATCAGCCCTGGGATTTCTTTGGAAGGAATGATGCTAAACCTGAAACTCCAGTACTTTGGTCACCTCATGCGAAGAGCTGACTCATTGGAAAAGACTTTGATGCCTGGAGGGATTGGGGGCAGGAGGAGAAGGGGACAATAGAGGATGAGACGGCTGGATGGCATCATGGGCTCGATTGACGTGAGTCTAACTGAACTCCGGGAGATAGTGATGGACAGGGAGGCCTGGCGTGCTGCGATTCATGGGGTCGCAAAGAGTCGGACACAACTGAGCAACTGAACTGAACTGAACTGAACTGAACTGAACTGAATATTCTAGTGTGTGTGTGTGTGTGTGTGTATGTGTGTATGTGTGTATGTATTTACTATATCTTCTTTATTTGTCAATGGACATTTAGTTTGTCTCCGTATCTTGGCTATTATAAACAATATTGCTATGAATATTGGTGTGCTGTATCTTTTCTAATTATAGTTCTCTCCAGGTATCTACCCAAGAGGGACATTGCTGGATCATGTAGTTACTCTGTTTTTAGGTTTTTTATGGACCCTCCATATTGTTCTCTATAGTGGATGCATCAGTTAACATTCCTATCAACAGTGTAGTGGCAGGGTTCCTTTTTCTCCACTCCCTCACCACCATTTATTCAGTTCAGTTCAGTTCAGTGGCTCAGTCGCATGTGACTGTTTGTGACCCCATGGACTGCAGCATGCCAGGCTTCCCTGTCTGTCATCAACTCAGGAGCTTGCTCAAACTTACCTCCATCAAGTCAATGATGCCATCCAACCATCAAATCATCCTCTGTCATCCCTTTCTCCTCCTGCCTTGAATCTTTCCCAGCATGAGGGTCTTTTCCAGTGAGTCAGTTTACTGCACTTTTAGGTGGCCAAGGTATTGGAGTGTCAGCTTTAGCATCAGTCCTTCCAATCAATATTCAGGACTGATTTCCTGTAGGATCAACTGGTTTGATCTCCTTGCAGTACAAGGGGCTCTCTGGAGTCTTCTCCAATACCACATTTCAAAAGCATCAATTCTTCAGTGCTCAGCTTTCTTTGTAGTCCAACTTTCACATCCATACGTGACTATGGGAAAAACCATAGCTTTGACTAGATGGGCCTTTTTCAGCAAAGCAATGTCTCTGCTTTTTAATATTCTGTCTAGTTTGGTCATAGCTTTTCTTCCAAGGAGCAAGTATCTTTTAATTCCATGGCTGCAGCTACCATCTGCAGTGATTTTGGAGCCCAATAAAATAAAGTCTGTCACTGTTTCCATTTTTTCCCCATCTATTTGCCATGAAGTGATGGGACCAGATGCCATGATCTTCTTTTTTTAAATGCTAACTTTTAAGCCAACTTTTTCACCCTCCTCTTTCACTTTCATCAAGAGGCTCTTTAGTTCTGTACTTTCTGCCGAAAGGGTAGTGTCATCTGGGTAGCAGAGCTTATTGATACCAAAAAGCTTGTGCTTCATCCAGCCTGGCGTTTTACATGATGTACTCTACATGTAAGTTATATAAACAGGGTGACAGTATACAGCCTTGATGTACTCCTTTCCCAATTTGGAACCAGTCTGTTGTTCCATGTCCAGTTCTAACTGTTGCTTCTTGACCAGAATTTATTATTTGTATACTTTTTGATGATGACCATCCTGACCAGTGTGAGTTGATACCTCATTGTAAATTTGATTTGCATTTTCCTATAATTAGCAATTTTGAGCATCTTTTAATATGACTTTGGCCATCAGTATCAATATGTCTTATTTGGAGAAATGTCTGTTTAGGTTTTCTGCCTATTTTTGGATTGCATTGTTTTATTTGTTTTTATTTATTTGTTTTATTTGGGTTTATTTTGTTTTATTTGTATTTATTTTGTTTTAATTGTAGTTATTTATTTTGTTTTATTTGAATTTATTTATTTATTTTATTTGGATTGCATTGTTTTATTTATTTATTATATTTTTTATTTGTTTGGATTGCATTGTTTGCTTTATTTGTGTATTGTGTGAGCTGTTTGTTGGAGAAGGCAATGGCACCCCACTTCAGTACTCTTGCCTGGAAAATCCCATGGACAGAGGAGCCTGGTGGGCTGCAGTCCATGTGGTCGCTAAGAGTCAGACAGGACTGAAGCTAATTAGCAGCAGCAGCAGCATGAGCTGTTTGTATATTTTGGAGATTAATCACTTGTCAATGTCATTGTTTGCAAATATTTTCTCCCATTCTGTAGGTTGTCTTGTTGTTTTGTTTATGGTTTTCTTTGCTATGCAAAAGCTTTTAAGTTTAATTATATTTCATTTGTTTATTTTTATGTCCGTTACTCTAAGAGATGGATACCAAAAAAATATTGCTGCAGTTTATGTCAAATCTAGAAGTTTTATAGTATCCAGTCTTACAAATGGGTCTTCAATCCATTTTGAGTTTATTTTTGTAGATGTTATTAGCAGATGTTCTAATTTAATTCTTTTGTATGTAGCTGTCCAATTTTCCCAATTCCATTTATTGAAAAGATTGTCTTTTGCCCATTGTATATTCTTTTCTCCTTTTTCATAGACTACTTGACCACAGTTGTGGGTTTATTTTCAGCCTTTCTACCTGTTCTATTGATTGATGTGTCTATTTTTTGTGCAAGTACCATACTGTTTTGATGACTCTACCTTTGTAGTATAGTCTGAAATCAGGGAACCTGATTTCCCCAGGTGTGTTTATCTTTCTCAATATTGCTTTGCCTCTCTTGGGTCTATTATGTTCCTATACAAATTTAGGAGAACACATGTTAATTCTTTGAATATTTGGTAGAATTTCTTGTGAAGCCATCTGGCCCTTGAATTTTATTTGTTGGGGTTTTTTAATTACTGCTTCAATTTCTGTACTGGTGATTGATCTGTTTATATTTTCTGTTTCTTACTGGTACAGTCTTGGGAGATTGTGTCTTTCAAAGAATTTATCAATTTTTTCTGGATTGTCCATCATATTGGTGTGTATCTGCTCATAGCAGTCTCATATGAACATTCACATCTCAGTGGTGTTGATTATAACCTCTTTTCATTCCTGATTTTATTGATTTAGACCCTCTCTCTCTCTCTCTTTTCGTAGTGAGTCTGGCTAAAAGTTTTTTTAATTTTGTTTATCTTTTCAAAGACCCATTTTAATTTAGATTGTTTTTTTTTTTTAGTTCCATTATCTTTTCTATTGTGTTGTTATTTATTTCTGCTCTGATATTTATTCCTTCCCTTCTACAAATGTTGCATTTTATTTGTTCATCTTTCTCTGTTTGCTTTAGGTGTAAGGCTAGGTTGTTTATTTGTGATTTTTCTTTTATCCTGAGATAAATTTTTATCACTATAAGCTCCCCTGTTAGAAATGCTTTTGCTGGGTGCCCTAGATTTTGAATTGTCATGTTTTCATTTTCATTTGTCTCTAGGTATTTTTAAAATTCCTCTTTGATTTCTTCAATAATCCATTAATTGTTTAATATAGCATAACATTTAGCCTCTACATGTTTGAATAAACATCCACTTTTGTTTATCTATACTTGGACTGGAAGGAACTTGTATATTAAAGTTAATCAAGTGACTTTAGACCTGTCTCCTGCACTCTTAAGCTATAAATGCCAGATTTTCATTTGTCTCTCATGTTATACATTTCATGCTGCATCTTCTTTGCAATCAAACTAGTTAACACAGGTTTTTGTTTTTGTTTTTCTTGTTTGTGTGTGTATGTGTGTGAAATTTAGAGATTGAGTATCTGAATGCATATCAGTTACTTTTATTTTGGTATTATAGAAAAATTAGTAAAATATTCTCAGTTTTACTCTGTCAGTAATTGGATTGCTGGATTTGTAAGACCAGATCATGTCTCTATTGGTACAAGAGACAAATTATGTCAGGCCAAATAAACAGTCAGGGAGAACTTCATTCAAGACTGTTGCTACAGAAGTCAGGAATATTGCAGTAGGGCTAAATAAGAGTTAAGATATTGAAATAAGAGTTAAGATTATTGCTATAGGGAAGACAATTTGAACTCTACTGGAAAAGGTAAGGTGGTTTCTAAGTGCTGGGGTGAGCTACTAGAAAAGTACTAAAAAACGCTGAGCTTCCCTGGTGGCTCTAATGGTAAAGAATCCACCTGCAATGCAAGAGACCTATGTTTGATCCCTGGGTTGGGAAGACACCCTGAATAAGGGAATGGTTACCCACTCTAGTATTCTTGCTGGGTGAATTCCATGGATGGAGGAGCCTGGTGGACTACAGTTCATGAAGTCACAAAGAGTCAGATATGGCTGAGTGACCAACATTGTAGGTTTAGAAAACTTTAGGTGGGAGATTGTTGCTGTTTAGTTGCTGAATTGTCTCCAGCTCTTTTGAGACCCCATGAATAGTTCATAGCCTGCCAGGCTCCTCTGTCCATGGGATTTTCCAGGCAAGAATACTGGCGTGGGCTGCCATTTCCTTCTCCATGGGATCTTCCTGAGCCAGGGACTGAACCTGCATCTCCTGCTTGGCAAGAGGATTTTTTACCACTGAGCCACCAGAGAAGTCAGGGTGGAGATTAGTCAACATTAATAGCCCATTTGTGTTTGCTAATAGTTGCTTAATAAAGTTGGGCTCTATACTCAGGAAAATAGGAGTGCTATCTCCTATGATGATTTTATTTCAAGAGGATGGCTTCCAAGTCCTTGAGAGAGAGATTCCTGGTTGTAAGAGCATTATGAACAAGATTTACATATCAAAGATGCAGAAAAGATCTGTAACCAAAGTTTTCTAAAGTAAATTCTCTTAAGAAAAGTTTTGGGCCAGAGCCTATAGTCAGGATGATAACCCCTCTAAAGCTTAATGAAGCTAGGAGTCATGTTAAGTCTGTCTCAGTTATTGGGAGTACTGTTTAAATCAGTTTGTAAGTAATGATTGTGGGAAATATTAATGGGGTACAGAACAAAAAATAGGATGTGTTTTTTAATTAAATACTATTCTTAAAATATTTGAAATAATAGTGTTGTGAATAGGACAGCAAAGTGGTTCATGAGAATTGTAGTTTGCTGGAATACCTTCTTTCAGTTAAGTTTGGTGCCATTATCAGTGGTTCTAAAAACTTTATTTCCAATCTTCTTAGGAAACACTGTTCAGTCCTTCTGAGATGCTGGCTTCACTTGGCAAACATAGATTTTTTTTTTAAACCTGGGTTTTCCTTTCACTTTGATAACCATATGGGTGGTTAGTAGCCCTTCAAATGGTTCCTCCAGCACAGAAGCAGTCTGTCTATCTTCTGGAATACTTTTATGTAAGCAGAATATTCTAGGCAATAGAGGTGGCATACTTCTTCCAGTGGGTCCTTCAGGGTCCTTATAACTGTACATCTTAGGGCTTCTAGAGAAGAAAGATGCCCTTTGAAGTATTGAATATGATTATGAGAGGACTCACTTAAATCGGGCACAGTACATGATCTCTGCCCCAGATTCTTAGGTCTGCCAAATATAAGTTCAAAGGGAAAAAATATGATGCTTGCCTGCAAGGTTTGCTCTAATTTTCAACAAGACTAGAAGTAAAATTCCAGGATGTTTTAATCTGTGTATTGCTAAACTTTAGCAAATGGTTTTCATTCATTCTCTGGGAATCTGTAAACATTTACATAATTACTGGATGACAGGGGGAATAAGATGACATCTTCTCTCTGGTTCATTGTGCTCTGGTATCAAAAATATAGAAAATATGTGTATTGAGGGAGACTTTACCACTACCTGAGCATTGGCATCTGAAGTGGGAAAAGTTTCAGATCATTCAGACATCATATACACTGTAACTAGACAAAGTCTGTTACTTTCTACAGGCATTGATTCTATGAAATTCAAAAGCACCAAGTTTCTGGTAAATTTGATTGTGGAAACTGCCTATACCATACTTCAGGAGTGACATATAAATAATTCTGCTGACAGATTGCTCATCTCTTAAATGTGTTATGAATATCTTCACCTTTTAGGTAAATAAGAGTCTAGTGCCATTGAAATTCCTCTTTTACTTAGAAAATTATGTTGGTAGCACAACATTACTAACTAAGAAAATAAAGACTGTTCTTAGAAATGATTTTGTCGGATAATTCCAAAAGTTCAGTTGAATTTCTTTTAGCCCCATTTTCAATTCATTTGTACATTTCCTTTTTTGAAGTATATACTTGGAAGTTGACAAAAATCTCTTATTGTGTTAAATGTGAGGCTCCAAAGTTTGAAATCTGCCACATTTTAGCAGTGGCTTTTACATCTTTGTCAACAAAATCATTGCCTTCAGAAGTTTTTATTCTGCCCTGCATGAGCTCTACAATGGATTACTGATCTGAGCAGACAGTTTTACAACCTCTAAAAAATCAGCTATCAATTTTTCATGAGATATTTTACTTCCCCTAAAGGTAGAGAATCTTCTAGCTTTCCAAACTTGCTCTTTTGCATGACAGTCACAGGTGTGTGTGTGTGTGTGTGCATATGTGTGTATATATATCAAAAATCACAATTCTTGTTACTGTTATTGACTAGGCTGCTAGTTTCAACCTAATTCAAGGCAAAATATAAGCTTCCAAAATTTCATAACAGGTCACCATAGCATCTGAAGCCTTAAGTTTGTCACTTTTATCCTGAGCACATGTGTGCTTGAGTGCTCGGTCACTCAGTCATATCTGACTCTTTGCAACGCTATGGACTGTAGCCAGCCAGGCACCTCCTCCATAGAATTTTCCAGGCAAGGCTACGGAGTGGGTTGCCATTTCTTTCTCCAGGGGATCTTCCTGAGCCGGGGATCGAACTCACATCTCCTGTGTATATGACCTGTTATTAAAAGAGCATTATAAACAAGAATCAGTTAAAACATGCTGGGGCCTAGTCCTGTCTTCTTTTACCATGATCATCTATTTGATCAGAATCCAGTAAAAAAAAAAATGAATAGAAAATACAATATTAGGATTGACTAATAATACTTATTCATAATTAGTCTGATGCCACATTCACAAATTATGGATCTTATGTACTTGGAAGGTAGCTGTCACAACAGTAAGGCATGTAAATAAGTCAAGTAACCAAATTACATTCTTAAGCCTTTTTAAAGATGTGCCTGCTGCTCTCACAATACCCCAGTATCCACAGTGTCATGACCTACAGAAGAACTGAGAAACACGTTATTAATGTATGGTCTCATCTCAACTTTTGAGTTAAAATTCCAAAAGTAGCACTTTTATTTTAATGACGAAGAAGAAGGGCTTTTATCCTTTGTTTTTCTTATTCTTTTTATAGCTGGATTTGTTTTTTCTATCCCTGGGTTGTGAAGATTCCCCTAAGGAAGGGAACAGGTACCCATTCCAATATTCTTGCCTGGAGAATATGATGGGCCGAGGAGACTGGCAGGCCACATTCCATGAACAGAGGAGCCTGCCTGGCCACAGTGTCCATGGGGTGGCAAAGAGCTGGACATGACTGAGAAACTTTCAATTTCACACTTTCACCCTATATTGTAATTCTTGGGGACCCTCAGCATCAAAATATGCTGTAAATATCCTTCAGTTTGACAGTATTGCAGCTTATCCAGTGAGGTCTTATGTCCTAGTGAAGGGGAAAATTATAATAAAATCAAAGCCTCAGTTTTGCATTACTGTTTAGTTTTCAATGCTACTAGCAAACCATCTATATATTGAATGCCTATAGATCCTTCTGGAGAAAACAGGTTTCCCCTAAGTTTTCTATAAATGGCTAAAGAAATAATAGAAGAGTATGGAAACTTTTGAGGAACTCTTTGCCATAAATACTGAACTTCTTTTCATAAGTAGAAACAAATAAGAATATAAATCTATTTAGATGAGAGAAACAGGAAAAAAAATAAAGCAGAGCATAGGTAAATTGTAGACAAACTTTGTAGAAGGTAGTGCAGGCACACTAAATCACTTCAGTCGTGTCTGACTGTTTGTAACACTATGGTCTGTAGCCCACTAGGCTGCTCTGTCTGTGGGATTCTCTAGGCAAGAATACTGGAGTGGGTTGCCGTGCCCTCCTCCAGGAGGGTCTTCCTGATTCGGGGATCAAACCTGAGTCTCTTACATCTCCTGAATTGGAAGGCAAGTTCTTTACCACTAGTGCTACCTGGGAAGCCCATAGAGGGTGGTTCCACAGTTATAATAGTTATAGTATTAAAAACTGAAGGTATTAATAGAGCAATGGCTTTATTTACTTCTTTAATATTTTGTATTAAGATTTACCATCTTTATCAAATTTACCTTCCCTGTTTGCTGGAAATTTGGTAGAATTAATATTGCAGTGTTAGTGTACTTTTATTATTATCCTTTGTTTTTCTTCTTTTTATAGCTGAATTTGTTTTTTCTTAATTGAGCTATCGACAGAGGCTATTGTTTGACCCAGGATCATGGCTTATGTTTTTTAATAAGCTATTTCTATTGGTTCTACACCTCAAATTAAACCAGTATTATTATTGCAAGGCCAAAAGTGATACATTACTTTATTTCTGCTCAGATTACTTTTCCAACATAGCACAGTATAACACTGCCACTCGCTGCTACATTTCTTCTCTTTTAGAAGGCACACCATAACCAAGTAAGACAGTTTTTTCTCCAGGACATTAAATAGATACTCCATATGGAGTATACAATATGGTAGTTTTAATTTGCACATGAGATCTCTCCCCAATAGCTTTACAGGAGAATAAAGAGAGAGTAAGAAAACATGTTCCTCAGTCATGAGATCTGTTCATGTGGGAACCACAGAAGAAAAGAACACATATAAACCTGATTTAAAATACCAACAACCTGAATTGGTCTGTCACCAGATGGAAAGTGAAGGATTTCTGGGGCACTTTCAGAATAAGTAACACCTGTATCTATCATAAAAAGCAAGGCTATGTTAGTCTGAGGAAAAGTTATTCAAACATAAATTTTATCAGTTCCTACTGCTGAGACTCCCTCAGTCTGTCAATTGTAAACGATTTGACAATTATTCCCTAGCTTTCTGGGCTTTCCTCATTCTCTTGTTTCTGCAGTTTCTGCATCTTCTAGAGTCTCTTTTCCCCAATCCGAATTTCTTGGAATAATGACATATGGTTTTCTCTTCTGTGTTGTCTTCACAGATTGGCCAGAGTAAAGGTTATTTCCTTTAGTAAATAGTATTAATGGAACAGTTAACATAGCAGTTTTTAACTTTTTTTGTCTTCATATTTTTCAATATTGTTTCCTGAGTAGCTGCTTCTAAGATTTGAGAGTAGTCTGTCCTTGCCAACCTTCTTCCTTTCTCCTAGTTTGAATTTAGATAATCAGTAAGAGAGGGTGTCCTAGTGGTCAACAGTAAATGATCTGCCTGCCACTTCAGGAGACACAGGTTCAATCCCTGGGTTGGGAAGATCCCCTGGAGAAGAAAATGGCAACCCACTCCAGTATTCTTGCCTGGGAAACTCTATGCACAGAGGAGTCTGGTGGGCTACAGCCCATGGGTCACAAACAAGTTGAACACAATTTAGCGACTCAACAACCACAACCAATTAGCAAGAGAGCCAAGGATAAAGATAGAACCAGGGGACAATTTTTATCTTCCCTTGGACCCAGGCATGTAAATTTTGAGAAGATTTCAGCAGATCACCTTTAGAAAGTAATGGGGAACTCACTTGTTATCTAGATACAACACTGCAGTCTCTCCCAGCTCATCTTTAGAAAAAAGACTGTGAGAAGTCTCTTCTGATGGGTCATCCAAGCCCTTGTTTCTTCCACAGTTGCAGAGTGTGGTGGATAGCCACTACTCCTCAGTGGGGTGAGTTACCTTCTGGGCCCCAGTGTGCTTGCTCCATCAAATGACCAAAGTCTGCTGGTTTCAGAATCCCCACAGTAGCTTATACACATCCCCAAGTGTAGGTATGTAAATTGAAAACACATTGTTAAAACTTCTGAAAACTTCTGGAAAACAGGAAAAGAAACTTTCATATGAATATCAGCTGTCAAGGAGGCTGGGTAACTTCTCAATGGCATAAGTTTCACTGATGATTATATCAGAAGAGCTGATTCTCCACACATTTGACAAAGAAAAAATAGTAGAATTATATAGCTATATGGCTTTTTTCTTATGTTGGTATATTTATCAAACTAATACTTATTTTTTCCTTTTTTTCCCCAAGTAACTGGTGAAACTATACTACATCTTGCCACTTTAATATAGGAGCAGAATCTTTTATTTAAGTTTTCAACACTTCCCTAAGTAACTCTTCTTATAACGTTTGCTTTCCTAGATACATGGTATATGGATGATAACAGACTTCTGGAGGTAGACCATATGCTAAGATATGGAGTGGGTTCAGAGCTAGAATATGAGACTTAAAAGCCCATGTTCTCAAACAAGGCAGGTAATTCAGTAGGAACTACCATGCCATTGGGCTTCTCTTTAGGGAAATTTACTGATGAAAGGAACCATGTATCTAAAAGATCACCACATCCTTCTTCCCAGGTGTCTATTAAATTAAAAAAAAATAATAAAAAAAAACTAGAAATTGAAAAAAGAAGAATAGAGAGATGCAGGGGAAGAGAGGGAGCAGAACAGCAAAAAAAGGAAGAGGGTTCTGTGAAAGAGAGCTCTTCAATTCTCACATTTGTTTCTTCATTCTCCTCAATCTTTCCTTCTGGCTATCCAAATCATTTTAAACTTTATTTTTAGAATAATATCCATCCAACAAGTTCAGTTCAGTTGCTCAGTCATGTCTGACTCTTTGCAACCCCATGAACCGCAGCACGCCAGGCCTCCCTTTCCATCACCAACTCCCAGAGTCCACTCAAACCCATGTCCATTGAGTCGGTAATGCCATCGAACCATCTCATCTTCTGTTATCCCCTTCTTCTCCTCCCCTCAACCTTTTCCATCATCAGGGTCTTTTCCAGTGAGTTGGCTCTTTGTATCAGATGGCCAAAGTATTAGAGTTTCAGCTTCAGCATCAGTCCTTCCAATGAATATTCAGAACTTATTTCCTGTAAGATCAACTGGTTTAATCTCCTTGAAGTCCAAGCAGCTCTCAGGAGTCTTCTCCAACACCACAGTTCAAAAGCATCAATTCTTCAGTGCTCAGCTTTCTTTATAGTCCAACTCTCACATCCATACATGACTACTGGAAAAACCATAGCCTTGACTAGATGGACCTTTGTTGACAAAGTGATGTCTCTGCTTTTTCATAATGCTGTCTAGGTTGGTCACAACTTTCCTTCCAAGGAGTAAGCATCTTTTAATTTCATGGCTGCGGTCACCATCTGCAGTGATTTTGGAGCCCAGAAAAATAAAGTCAGCACTGTTTTACTGTTTCCCCATCTATTTGCCATGAAGTGATGGGACTGGATGCCAAGATCTTAGTTTTCTGAATGTTGAGCTTTAAGTCAACTTTTTCACTCTTCTCTTTCACTTTTATCAAGAGGCCCTTTAGTTCTTCTTCAAATATCAGTAATTAATGGGCTTATAATGTGCCCCCGTTAAATCCCTCATACATCTTGAAAAATTGTATTCTCATAAGTATTCCAAATGTGACAGAGATACTAGCTGCTTAAAAACTGCAGGTGAGCCTGGATGGGAGGGGATTTGAGGGAGAATTGATACATGTATATATATGGCTGAGGCCCTTCACTGTTCACCTGAAACTACCACAACATTCTTAATTGGCTATACCCCAATACAAAATAAAAAATGTTTAAATTAAAAAAAAAAAAGAACTTTAGGCAGCATTCCTGGCTTCCCATATATTTTCATCATCAAAGCTAATCATGGTCCTGAAGGGATTTTAGAGCCCAATTTAACCAGGGTAACTTAATAGTAAATCTTAAATTTGCAGAGGGTGGATCATCTAATTAGTATTCCAAAAGAGCAGAGCACTATAAGGGAGACTTTATAATTCAGTCTCTTATATCTAGGCTGTGTCGTTAGAAGAGCATCAGCTGGTCCATTTAATTCTGGAACTGTCATTTGTATCCCATCCTCATCACCAAACTATTGAGGAAATATAATTAAAAGTAATATCTCATGCAAGCCAAGTTAAGACTCTCCAAAAATGTAGAAAGAATGAAGCACTCTTAATATTCAGTTCAGTTCAGTTCAGTTGCTCAGTTGTGTCCGACTCTTTGTGACCCCATGGAGTGTAGTATGCCAGGCTTCCCTGTCCATCACCAACTCCCAGAGCTTCCTCAAACTCATCACCTTCGAGTCAGTGATGCCATCCAACCATCTCAACCTCTGTCATCCCCTTCTCATCCTGCCTTCAATCTTCCCCAGCATGAGGGTCTTTTCCAGTGAGTCAGTTCTTCGCATTTTCATGTGGCCATAGTATTGGAGCGTTAGCTTCAGCATCAATCAATCCTTCCAATCAATATTCAGGACTGATTTCCTGTAGGATCAACTGGTTTAATCTCCTTGCGGTCTAAGCAACTCTCAAGAGTCTTCTCTAACACCACAGTTCAAAAGCATCAATTCTTCAGTGCTCAGCTTTCCTTATAGTCCAACTCTCACGTCCATACATGACTACTGGAAAAACCATAGCCTTGATTAGATGGACCTTTGTTGAAAAAGTGATGTCTCTACTTTTTAATATACTGTCTAGTTTGGTCATAACTTCCCTTCCAATGAGTAAGCGTTTTTAATTCCATGACTGCAATCACCATCTGCAGTGATTTTGGAGCCCAGAAAAATAAAGTCTGTCACTGTTTCCATCGTTTTCCCTTCTATTTGCCATGAATTGACAGAACCACATGCCATGATCTTAGTTTTCTGAATGTTGAGTTTTAAGCCAACCTTTTTACTCTGCTCTTTCACTTTCATCAAGAGGCTCTTTAGTTCTGCATTTTCTGCCTTAAGTATGGTGTCATCTGGGTATCTGAGATTATTGATACTTCTCCTGGCAATCTTGATTCCAGCTTGTGCTTCATCCAGCCTGGCATTTCACATGATAGACTCTGCATATAAGTTAAATAAGCACGGTGACAATATATACAGCCTTGATGTACTACTTTCCCGATTTGGAACCAGTCTATTGTTC
The DNA here is from genome assembly GCF_014754425.2 of Oryx dammah. NCBI lineage: Eukaryota > Metazoa > Chordata > Mammalia > Artiodactyla > Bovidae > Oryx > Oryx dammah. The sequence goes on from NW_024070203.1 coordinate 63,485,016, forward strand.
CATGTCCAGGTCTAATTGATGCTTCTTGACCTGCATACTGATTTCTCAGGAGGCAGGTCAAGTGGTCTGGTATTCCTATCTCTTTAAGAATTTTCCTGTTTGTTGTGATCCACACAGTCAAAGGCTTTGGCGTAGTCAATAAAGCAGAAGTAGATGTTTTTCTGGAATTTTGTTGCATTTTCTATGATCCAACTCTTGTTGGCAATTAGACCTCTGGTTTCTCTGCCATTTCTAAATCCAGTTTGAACATCTGGAAGTCATAGTTCATATACTGTTGACGTCTGGCTTGTAGAATTTTGAGCATTACTTTGCTAGCTTGTGAGAAGAGTACAGTTGTATGGTAATTCGAACATTCTTTGGCATTTCCTTTCTTTGGGATTGGAATGAAAATTGACCTTTTCCATTTTTTAATATTGAATAAGCATTAAACCAGACAAGTAATAGACATCACAGGCAATCTGCTAAAGAAATCGTGACGAAAACTAAATCTCACTTCTTATGTATCAGACAGATACAATCTGCTTGTATACATGTTGTTTGTCCTTATCAAAAGGGAAAATAGAACTTCTATCTTTATAGCAAGCAGGGAGTTAACATCACAGGGCTATATGCTAGGCTTAAGCTCCCGTAGAAAGAGGGAGACAGAGTGACATTTCCTTGATGCTTACATTTCAAAGAGATAACCCTAAAGCCTCAAATAAATACATTTATGTAATGTGAAAAAATGACAAGAGCCATATTTAGCTTAAAAAATTGACATACATCTGTAAGAAATTTTGTTATTTATAATTTCAAGTTTTCTAAAAGAAATGCTATAGAGAAAAGGGGAATTGTCTTTAAATTTTGATACTGGGGAAATTTTTAATTTAACTGTTTTTTTTTTAAATTTTATTTTTACTATTACACCACCAATTCGTTGGAAACTAGATAGAATTATGGCCAATAGGAGTGCAAGTTGTCAGTGGAACAATTAGCCTATATGAGTTAGCAGTTCTTTGTGAACTGACAAAATTAAATGTACTAAAGTTTTTTGGTTGGTAAAAAAATATAGGACTGAGATGGATATAATAAAGAGGAACAATTTAATCTTATAAAAAAACACCTTTTAATATTCACTCAGAGATAGATTGGTGGCAAATTTGATATGGTGTAGCTGATGTATAATATCCTATAGTTTTAAACTCTCATGACCATTTCATAATGGATTTACTTTACTCTGAGCTTGAGTCCTCACTCTTGCCCATAAACCTGTCTCTTTACCGTAGCTCAGAAAATGAGTGCTTCTGAACTCATCAACTTGAAGATTGAAGGTTCATGTGCCATGGAATTTTCAAATGATAATGCATATATTACAAAGGATAATGTATGTGTGTCCTTTATATTATAAAAATTTTATTTCCTTTGGCAGGAATGAAGTGAATATAGTCTAAAATTCTATAATATCTTATGTATCTTTATATCTCACACTATTCCTCAATACTGTGCACAATCTCATAATTACATCACAATATTTAACTGAGTTCATTTGTGATGATTTCAATAAATTCTGTAACACTCAACACTGGTGGCATAGCTGTATTGCTAATGCAGTCTGTTGATCATGGTTTATAGTTTTGGTGGTTCACTAAGAACTGGACATTCTGCGGCCATGGTGGCCTCAAGAATACAACGGTCTTCCATGTTGCCCTCTGCTAGTGTAATTATAGTATAGCTTTCGTCCAGAACACAGCTTTGTATTAAGATGCCCTTTTTATCAATATTAGGAAGGGAAACTTTATACCTTCTCTCCTGTAATTTTTCAGAAATTTTCATGTTTTTAGCAATAAAGTAGGTAAACACTTGAGAATTTCTTCTTTTAAAAACCTATTTTTTAAGTATGTAATTTAGAATTCCCTATCCTGATGGATATTTTACTCCGCAGTGGATCCATTCTTCTTTCCTCTTTGTATTCTGTTTTTAAATTTTAATTGGAAGCTAATTACTTTACAATATTGTGGTGGTTTTTGCCATACATTCACATGAATCAGCCGTGGCTGTACAAGTATTCCCCATCCTGACCCTCTCTCCCACCTCCTTCCTCATCCCATCCCTCAGGTTCATCCCAGTGGACCAACCCTGAGCACCCTGTCTCATGCATGGACCTGGACTGGTGATCTATTTCACATATGATAATATACATGTTTCAATGCTCTTCTCTCAAATCATCCCACCCTTGCCTTCTCCCATAGAGTCCAAGTCTGTTCTTTACATCTATGTCTCTTTCACTGTCTCGCATATAGGGTCATCGTTACCATCTTTCTAAATTCCATATATATGCATTAATATACCATATTGGTTTTTTCTTTCTGACTTAATTTGCTCTGTATAACAGGCTCCAGTTCCATCCAGCTCATTAGAACTGATTCAAATATTCCATCATGTATATGTACCACAGCTTTCTTATCTATTTGTCTGCCGATGGACATCTAGGTTGCTTCCATGTCCTGGCTATTATAAACAGTGCTGCCATAAAAATTGGGGTACATGTATCTCTTTCAATTCTGGTTTCCTTGGTGTGTATGCCCAGCAGTGGAATTGCTGGGTTGTATGCAGATATAGGAGGAGAGCAAATGAGTAAATATGACCTTGAGGGGAAAAGTCTGTCAAGAATGCAAAAACTTGTCTGTTGTTTTAACTGTTTGTATTCTTGACAGACTTTTCCCCTCAAGGTCATATTTACTCATTTGCTCTCCTCCTTTGTATGACTATTGCCTCAGTTCAAACATGTGACTGAAGCATTATTAATGACAGTGGAATCATTAAGTAATTTCTCTTCTTAGGGTTATAAAAGTGAACATTACTGAATGAGCTTATTGATGCATAGATTCAGTGATGCCATATCAAATTATCAGCATATTACTTAAAATAAAATTGTTTCCAGTAAAACATACTTGACATGGCTAGCCTGACATCAGTATTGCAAAGGGTGATATTATACTCCTTGTCATTTTATTGTTTTGCACAGTACTTAAATATTTTTCACAATGCTTCTTTAGAACGAAGTTCTGCAAAACCTGAAAGGTTAAAATGAAGTACATTACTGGTGTGAAAACAGCAACAACAAGTTAAAGATTTTTATAGATTCTTTCTTTCTTTCAATTTAAAAGAAGTATAAGATTTTCAGTATTTAAAATTTAGTACCTTGCCTCAGGGATTTGAAAGATATAACCTAGTTTAGCACATAAAATAGTACTTGTTTATAGTAAACATTGATCACTAAATTATGTTATTTGTCTGTCTATCAATCTTGTAAATTAATCCACCAGTTGTTTGTTTCTAGCTGAGAAAGTTGTGAGAAACTCATCTGTCTCATAATTTGCTTACAGAGGGTATTCAAATGAGCTGTTGCATATAAAAAAAAACAACTAGAAACTTCCCTGCCAGTGCAGTGGTATTTTAATAATCTGTTTCTCCTCTCTCTATCCACCCCTTTTTAGGCTGACTGGAAGCTTTGTGCCAGACCTGATAGTAAGCATGAGTAGCCAAATGTGGCTGCACCTTCAAACAGATGAAAGTGTTGGATCTGTTGGCTTCAAGGTTAACTACAAAGGTAATGATAAATTGTTACTATGGGAAATATGTTACCTTAATAACACCAGGGAATACTTTTAAATTCAAGTTTAATTGCATCTATAAAAGTTTCCCAGCATACAAGTAAGAGTATATTTCAATGTAACACTTTCCTTTTGAAATTAATTACAAATGTTGATTTCACTTTTCTTTAAGAAAAATTGTCTTTCCTTTCAAATGAGTATATTTTACATACTTCATCTCTCCTTTAAGTCTGCTATACCACTATACAGTGCCTAGGCTTTAGTCACTTTGGACTCCTAGCCTTTCCAAGAACATGCATTGTGATTTTATAAACTTTATACAAATTGCCTGGCAAAAATCTACTAATTACTTAAACACATAGCAAAGGACTTAATACTTTATTTTTATTTTGTAATGCATCTGTGAATCTCTCAGATTATATGCATGGTATGAGTGTTCAGATTATCAACTTCTATGTAAATTATGGACCACAGATGTTTTAAATTGTAACTACTCATCCCAATATTGATAGTTTTGTAGATTAATGTTAAATTACATGTGTATAACATAATCTTTTGTTTCAGTTCCATTTATAAGAGGTAGATGCAGACACTGAAATCACAAATATCTCTGACACATGATTAACCTTTTTAAAGTCAAATAGAGACAATGGATGTGCAGGTATACACTCAATGTACATATCAAAAATGCAGTTTTGAAATTCTGGTGGAAAACATATGTACGTTATTAAGTTTAATTAAAATCTATGCTTTAAAAGATGAAAATGTGAAACAGAACATCAGAATATATTGCTATATGAATTTATTTTTTCTATTATAAAAGTATTATTCTCTATTTTATCAGTTCAACAGTGGATTATAAAGTAGGCAGAATTCTTTTACTTGCATAATAATAATTTTTAACCAGAGTTTATTTTTTTCAAAGATTGGCTTGTCATGCCTTTCTATCTGGACACAGGGAAATGAATGCATGCTGTTGTCAGGAAGAACAGGACACATGCATTCTGTGTTTTTAACCTGAGACTAAATTTGGTGCTACATTAATTTGAATAGTTCAGGAAATCCGTATAAATGTCAGTTTTTAAAAATAAAAAGGTTAGCCTGATTATAATTTTAAATATATTCTTACTCCATTTAAAATCCACATCTATCCCCAGAAAATAAAACAAAGTTACAAAGGTTAAAGTATGGTCAGCTTCTATTGCAAGTATCTATGCCTTGATTGTTTTATTTTTCTTGATTTTTCCCCTGTAAATTATATTCCTCTTTGTTTTATTGTTTTCTTCACCCTATGAAAGTTAAATGTTAGAAAGTCTAGAATCATTCAAGCTGTGTTAATCATTAATGACACTGTTTCAGCAAAGAATACAGAATTTAAAGTTCATGAACAGTTTAGAGCAGCAGGAGAGTGCCATCGATATTTCAGCAGTCTCCACTGCAGTTCAGGAGCTGGAAGTACATTGTAAAGTAGCACAATTTGTTTTCTGCTCAGTTTTTAACAAAATTTTAAAACATATATACTGCTTAAGGATCTGCTATGTGCCACCTACTGAATGAGCTGTTGAATATAGAAAGAACAACTAAAATTTCCCTGGCAGTGCAGTGGTTAAGACGCTATGTTCCCGCTGCAGGTGGCAAGGGTTGAATCCCTCCTTGGGGAACTAAGATAAGATCCTTCCTACATGCCATGAGGTGATGCAAAAAAAAAAAAAGAAAGAAAGAAAGAATAAAGAATAGCCAGATATTTTCTCTCTTAGCAAGAGCATAATGTAGTGACAGAAAAAAAAATATATCCAATAATCCCTGTGCTAACATCCACCAAGATGAGATATTTCAAACAAACCCAGAAGATTCTTCATGAATAATGTCCTTACTCTTCTCCCACCCTTCAACCTGGTCTCTTCCAGTCTCACATCCACACTGCTAATGGTGATCTTCCAGCAACAGAGAGGTGATCATATTACCCTCCAGCTTAAAATGTTTCCAGACCTTTTGTTGTCTAAAGATGAAGTCCAGAACCTCCATAGTGTTTATCTTCCAGTTTTTTTTTTTTCTCTCTACACTTAAGTTTTATAAAATGATCTTTGAACCCAGCAAGTTGTTTCATCCTTCTCCTTACACTCAGTAAATTCTGTCTGGATTCATATTCAGTTCTAAACTCAACATCACATCACTCATCCTTTAAGACAAAGTTCAAATATTTTTCTGTGAAGCCTTCCTTACCTCCACACATTACAAAAGAACACCTTCTCTGTTTAGTCTCTCAGTCCTGTCCAGCTCCTTTCAACTCCATGGACTTAGCCCACCAGGCTCCTCTGCCCATGGGAATTCTCCAGGCGAGAATACTGGAGTGGGTTGCCATGCCTTCCTCAAAAATGCATCATGTTCATCTTTAAATTTCCATTAGCAAGCCCCTGCTACATCCTCATAGGTAATTAATGATTATTTGTTCAATAAAGCTGAAAAAATGAGTTGACCTATATAATACGATGGGTAAGGTACATCTTCAAAAGTTTAGTTTTCCTACTGTGAAAATCCTTTTTTCACATCTCCCATAATTTAAAACCTGAGCTGAAAGTTGAAGCAGGAGTCATCTTGAGAAGTTTCAAATTTTGATGTGCATATAAGTTTAGCAACTTTGCCTACTAAAAATAATTTTCATAATTACCATGTTCTCAGTTAAGTAGTATGTTGGTTCTAAATGGGACACCTGCTTAAAAACAAAACAAAGCAAAACAAAAACTTTCTCTATTTGATCTAAAGTCATTTTTTTTATCACCTATAGATTTCTCATGAGATAACATTAACGTAGATCTCCTATGAACTAAGCATGTATTTTCTTGTGTATTTTGTCTTTGTAAGAGAGAACATAGCTATAAGACTATTTGGTCGTTTACTCAATGTTAAATATTTAGGAAATTTAATTGTTTTTCTGTGACTGTAAGCCTCTTCGTATCTTCCTGGATTAATGTTGGTCATTTATATCTTGTTAGAAATTTTTCTAGGATATAGATAATAGTTTTCAAAAATATTAACAGTTCATACCTAGTTTATTAAAAAAACTTTTTCTAAAAAAAATAAAGAATAGTAAAGATATATTATCCAAATATTTATCAGTTTAGTTCAGTCGCTTAGTCATGTCTGACTCCTTGTGACCCCATGTGGTGTAAACTAATTACAAAGAGTCAGTTTTTCTCTCTCTGGCAGCATCTGCTTTTTAGCTTGCCCAGCAATCCTCCCACTTTCTTCTATCAGCTCACCTATTTTAGGCTTTGATGAACCTTATCTCTTCTAGTTCTGTATGGGTCTATAGGCTTGGGCTGAACTAATCAGAATTCCTTTTGATACAGTTATCAGTCTAGGACCTGGGGCAATTGATATAGATTCCAGGTGGAAGAAAATCACTTTTCTGAGATTATATGCTCTTAAGGATCATTTAACTTGGTGCCTACTGGTGTCCAGCTTTTGTTACTAGAAGAACCAGTAGATGAAAAGAATGAAAAACAGTACTGTAGAAAAAATAGAAACTTCTAACTGCCTGAAGGGAATACTAGACCTTGGTTATCTAATTGTTTAAGGATATAAACTTTTCCTTGTTTAAGCCATGATGAGTTCAGTTTATGTCACTAATTAAGTCCTGATTAACACATTTGTGATCTCTTTGTTTAATTCTTTCAAGATAGAAAAAAAGAGAATATTTACATTATATTTCAATGCTAGTAGAATCAGATATATTTCTTTCTCTTTTCTGTATTTTCAAAAAAAATTTAAGGTGGAAAAACACCTTACTTGGATCCTAGGGAGAATGTATACTCATAGAAATGCACAGTTACAGTTAAGAAAGTAATATTCAATACATTCTTTGCTTTTATCAGGAAAGGAAACATGAAAATATAAGCATTCTCTAATCGCCTTCTACTGACAGTATACACTTGTAATGAATAAAATTCTTTACTAGTCTTAGGACATATGCCTTAATGCTATTATTTATGGATTAAGTTTTGGTTCCAGTTTTTTTTTTTTTTTTTAATTCTCAAATCATTTCATTGAGATGTTTAAAAAGTACCATTAATTCCTTGGTTCTTATATGACTAATTATGGCACTGAGACACAATTAGTTATCACTGAAATCATGCTGTAGAATAATGGAAAATATGTTAAATATTTTTGATTGCTTTATCTGCCTTAATATTTCTGTTATAGTTCAGAAATTGGCCTATATATATGTATATATAATATAGGCCTATAATATATATATATATTCACTCTATCTCAAGTGAATTCAATTAAATTAGATCAAAGTCATCTAAAGAACATACTTAGGTGATGATTGATAGTCTCTTAAAAATGCACTCTGGAAATAATGAAAATAATTGTAATTGTATAAAAAATATTTTTTAAATTTTCTAGGAATTCAATTATTTTCATATACAAACATAATGTTAGCATGTTATGGAGATATACTTCAATGTTTGTGGGATTAGATCAGAATCTAAGTTCATTTGTGCAAATAACTGTTTTCCTCTAAGGTGTGCCATGTATATAGCTGATTCAGTAAATGCTGAAAGGAAAGTTTCTCTGTCTTTAAAACAAGGAGCTTGGATGAAATATTTCCTTTGAATTCTGACACTCTATTATATTTTATGGCCTTCCCTGGTGGCTCAGACAGTAAAGCATCTGTCTACAATGCGGGAGACCTAGGTTCGAACCCTGGGTTGGGAAGATCCCCTGGAGAAGGAAATGGCAATCCACTCCAGTACTGTTGTCTGGAAAATCCCATGGACAGAGGAGCCTGGTACACTACAGTTTATGGGGTCGCAAAGAGTTGGACACAACTGAGTGACTTCACTAGATTATATTTTATAAATTAAATATTGATATGTTCATTGTACTGTCCAAGAATATTATACTCAATATTTATTCATTATAGTAAATTGATACACCTTCAATGGGACATTCTTTATTTGAGTTCTCAGGAAAATTTCTTAGAAATTTTTTCTATCTGGTGGTGGCCTATTAACACAGAACTAGTGAGCCCCCTTGGGTTTTTTCATTATTGTGTCTTTTGAAATATTTCTTCTCTTCATATAATTTTCTTTAATGAAATATTGCCTGTAAAAGTGTTTCTTGGAAAAATTGCTAAATAGCGTGTAGTATTTTGTGGGTGATTGTTATGATAACATTTCAGTCCATGCTCAGAACAAAGAGGGCTTTTTAGTATGATTCATGAAAACTTATATTATAATGAAATTTATTATTTTTATTGTTACCTTTTTTTAGCTTAAAGGATTTATTTTATTTTGCATTGAGTACATCAAGTTTCTTCAGAAAACTACTGTTCCTAAAATATTCAGTTTGATTTTGTCACAGTCTGCAGTGAGGATTAACCTTTTTGTATCTATACCCCCAGAATGAGAATGAGTAGCAGTAGAGTATTAAAAATCACGTCTTTTAAAATAACTGTTGAGTTTCCACTATATACCAGGCATGGTGAAGGACAGGGTACATAGCAAAAAATAAGATACTTAGTCACTGCTTCCAGAATAATGGAACGAAGACTGACACTTTAAAAATAGTGGTGAATATAAAGAGTGATGAAAATGAAAAAGGGAATGTGCTTTTGGGAGACTATCCCGAGGCATCTAATGCAAACCGCAAAGAAAGCTTTCTTGAGAAGGTAAACACAGACTGAGATATAAAGCTGAGTAAGAGTTAATAGGCTAGAAGTTGGACAGCAAGACGAGTGTGTTTAGATGACAAGTTCATTTGAGTACTTGATAGAATTCCTGGATGTATGGCCAAAATGGAGAGAGAGAAAACTGTGGTATAGTCCTGGATATGGCTGGAGAGGTGGGAAAGTGTGAGTCATACTTTGGTGCAAAACATACTGTGAAACTGAATCTGTGAGACTGAAAGATGTTCATTTTTTCCCATGGAAGAAAAAGATCATTCCACCCACTCTCAGGTAGATAGCTTTTGCAGTTTTCCCTTGAGGACAGGAACTAGTATTTAGTTAAATAATTGAATCATAGAACTTTGGAGCTGGAAGAGACTTTGAGGTAGTTGAATCAATTATAATTATTGCATCTGAGAAAACTGAGTCCCTTATAAAGATCAGTTTTTTCTCACAGTCACTATGGGTACTGCCTGAGCCCAAAGTGGAATGATAAACTGTTGCTTCTGTGAGTGAAGTGAAAGTTGCTCAGTCGTGTCCGACTCTTTGTGACCCCATGGGCTATACAGTCCATGGAATTCTGCAGGCCAGAATACAGGAGTGGGTAGCTTTTCCCTTCTCCAGGGGATCTTCCTAACCCAGGGGTTGAAGGCGTATTACAGGCGGATTCCTTACCAGATGACCCATGAGGGAAGCCCAAGAATACTGGAGTGGGTAGCCTATCCCTTCTCCAGCAGATCTTCCCCATCAAACTGAGATCTCCTTGATTCCAGGTTCCTGATTGGCAGATTCTTTACCAACTGAGCAGATTCTTTACCAACTGAATTATATTGCTTCACACTTTATATTTCTCCATATATCCAAGATGTGTGTGTGTGTGTGTCTATGTATATAGTTCTTCAGTCACTCAGTCGTGCTTGAATTTTGTGACCCCATAGACTGCAACAAGCCAGGCTTCCTTATCCTGCACCATCTCCCAGCACTTGCTCAAACTCATGTACATTGAGTCAGTGATGCCATCCAAACATCTCATCCTCTGTTGTCCCCTTCTCCCGCCTTCAATCTTTCCCAGCATCAGGGTCTTTTCTAATGAGTCAGCTCTTAGCCTCAAGGGGCCAAAGTACTAGAACTTCAGCTTTAGCAGCAGTCCTTCCAGTGACTATTCAGGACTGTTTTCCTTTAGGATTGTCTAGTTGGATATCCTTGCAGTTCAAGGGACTCTCAAGAGTCTTCTCCAACACCACAGTTCAAAAGCATCAGTTCCTTGGCCCTCAGCTTTCTTTATGCTCCAACTCTCACATCCATATATGACTACTGGAAAAAACATAGCTTTGACTAGATGAACCTTTGTTGGCAAAATAATGTCGCTGCTTTTAATATACTATCTTGGTTTGTCATAGCTTTTCTTCCAAGGAGCAAGCATCTTTTAATTTCATGGCTGCAATCACCATCTGCAGTGATTTTGGAGCCCAAGTCACTGTTTCCATTGTTTCCCCATCTATTTGCCATGAAGTGATGGGACCAGATGCCATGATGTCCATTTTTCTAATGTTGAGTTTTAAGCCAGCTTTTTCACTTTCCTCTTTCACTTGCATCAAGTGGCTCTTTTGTTCCTCTTCACTTTCTGCCATAAAGGTGGTGCCCGTCTTCTGCATATCTGAAGTTACTGATATATCTCCCTGCCCATCTTGATTCCAGCTTGTGCTTCATCCAGTCCAGCTTGTGCTTCATCCAGCCCAGCATTTCACATGATGTACTCTGCATGTAAGTTAAATCAGCAGGGTGACAATATACAACCTTGATATACTACTTTCCCAATTTGGAACCATTCTGTTGTTCTATGTCTGGTCCTAAATGTTGCTTCTTGACCTGCATACAGGTTTCATGGGAGGCAGGTAAGGTGGTTTAGCATTCCCATCTCTTTAAGATTTTTCCACAGTTTCCTGTGATCCACACAATCAAAGGCTTTAGCGTAGTCAATGAAGCAAAAGTAGATATTCTTCTGGAATTCTCTTGCTTTTTCTGTGATCCAGTGGATGTTGGCAATTTGATCTCCTGTTCCTCTGCCTTTTTAAAATCTAGTTTGAACATCTGGAAGTTCTTGGTTCATGTACTGTTGAAACTTAGCTGTAGAATTTTGAGCATTGCTTTCCTAGCGTGTGAAATGAGTCCAATTTTATGGCAGTTTGAACATTTGTTGGCATTGCCTTTCTTTGGGATTGGAATGAAAACTGACCTTTTCCAGTCCTGTGGCCACTGCTGAGTTTTCCAAATTTGCTGGCATATGGAGTGAAGCACTTTTACAGCATCATCTTTCAGGATTTGAAATAGCTCAGTTAGAATTGCATCACCTCCACTAGCTTTGTTTGTAGTGATGCTTCCTAAGGCCCACTTGACTTCAAGCTCTGGGGAGTCTGGCTGTAGGTGAGTGATCACACCATTGTGGTTATCTGGGTCTTTAAGATCTTTGTTGTGTAGTTCTTCTGTGTATTCTTGCCACCTCTTCTTAATATCTTCTGCTTTTGTTAGGTCCATACTGTTTCTGTCCTTTGTTGTGCCCATCTTTGCATGAAATGTTCCCTTGTTATCTCTAATTTTCTTGAAGAGATCTCTTAAATTTTTCCCTTTCTATTGTTTTCCTCTATTTCTTTGGAATATATATATATAGTTGACTGATTGACAAACTCTGTAGGCTGTACAAAGCCTCTGTCAGATAATCTATAGTCATCACGATTTCTAATCAAAGTAATGTGTCTTTTCCCTCAATACCAGTAATAATTTATTTTTATACATATTGTGCTGTGGTTATTCATTATATCCACTTTAGCTGGGGAAGATATTTCAAATCAAAGAGAAGTATCAATGGAAGTAAAAGAATTATTGAAGACTAAAATGTTTTTACTTATCTGTTATAAGCAGAAGGTAAAATGTGAGATATGTTTCGTATTTATAGTTTTGGAATGTCATCATTAATGGCAGAGGAGAACAAAATTACTCATTTGATTAAGTAAGATCCCTATGTTCTATATGCTTATCTCAACTGAGAAAGAAATCTTGATAGTTTTAATTCAGAATTTTGGAATAGTGTCAATCTGACTATGTGCAAAGAGGTACCTGTTCATATAAATAAATTATCTGAATGTAATGCTATGTTATTTCTTGGACATAGTGTTAATCTTAACCATTCTCAAACTCATTAGCTCAAACAACAGTTAACAGTTAACAGTTATTTTCACAAGTCTGTGCTAAGCATAGGCTGATGGTGGGCTGATCTAGGATGAATTTGAATTTATGCATCATTCATTCTTCTGACACCAGTGCCCTAGACAATGACACAGGATAAAAATTCAACCATACAGACACGTTTAAATATCTTCTTGCTTCTTGTCTGCTGAAATTCATTGGCCAAGTCAAGTCAATTTGCAAGACCAGAATTAAAGGTAGGACAATGGATTCTGTCCAAAGATGTGGGAAAAGAGAGTAAATTTTTTAAAATAATCTAGTTTGCAAAAAGAATTCTCATATTAATAAAAAGCATTGATTGAATCATTGCTGAAAGTTTTGAATGTCTATCTTAATCTATCAAAGTGTATATACATATATAAGCACATATATATATACACACAGACTCACCCATAGACATATATTTTCTTGTTTGATCACTAAGTTGTGTTAGACTTTTACAACCCCATGAACTGCAGCATGCCAGGCCTCCCTGTCCTCTATTGTCTCCTTGAGTTCGCTCAAGTTCATGTCCATTCAGTTGGTAATGCTTTCTAACCATCTCATCCTCTACCACCCTCTTCTTTAGTCTTCAGTATTTCTGAACATCAAATTCTTTTCCAGTGAGTTGGCTCTTTGCATCAGGTGTCCAGAGTACTGGAGCTTCCACTTTAGCATCAGTATTTCCAATGAATAATCAGGGTTGAGTTCCTTTAGGATTGACTGGTTTGATCTCCTTGCTGTCCAAGGGACTCTCAGGAGTCTACTCTTGTGTGTATATATGTATGTATGTTTGCACATTTATTCATATATATGTATGCACACATGTATATACACATATACACACATGTGTATTATACCTGTACTTTTGTCTGTACCTAGCCACGACCAACCAGACCACTTCCAAGTAGTACAGAGGTAACAAAGCCTATTGCTAGCATTGTTCCCAGGTAGCTCCTCAGAAGGAAGCTCAGCATAACAACAAAACAGGAAGACAATCCTTGGGAAAGTTAGAAATATATATATGTATACATACATACATGGATACAGGATTGACTCTTGTGGACAACATGGGTCTTGAACAGTACCAACCCACTTATTCAAGGATTTTTTTCAGTAATAAATACTAAAATGGTACACAGTCTGTGGTAGGTGGAATCCACAGATATGAAACTGCAGATCCAGAGGAACTACGTATATGGAGGAACTATCTATACAAAATGCCAGCCAAAAGTTACATTCAGATTTTTATACTGCATGGAGGGTGAGTGCCCCTACCTCTCACATAATTAAGTGTCAACTATATATCTTTTAACCTCAAGAAGAAGGTGGTTTAATGTGGAATAACACAATGGTTGTTGCAGTGTTCTTAACAAGATGATACGGAACTGGACCAGGGATGTAACTTCTGAAATGAAAAGGACGAAGTGGGGATTCAAGGTAAGAGTTCTCTCTGAAAAGGAAAAAGAGAAAACCCCCCTTTAGTGATAGTAGTTAAAAGAAGGTACAGCTAGAAAATATATAAAGAGATGGAGGTACTCACAGCAATCAGAAACCTACCAAATATTTTTGGCAAGAAAATATATATCAATGCTGTTGTGGATATTGTTCCTAAAAAAAAAATAATAAACATGATACATGTTTACAGAACTTAAAGAGCTCCCACAATATCTCAATTTCATGTCAACAAAATGGATCAAGGAAACAGAATAGAGAACCCAGAAATAAAGATAACTGATCTGTGCAAAGGTGCACAGGCAGTACAGTGGAACAAAGATAATCCTTTCAATAAATGGTCCTGGAACAACTAGACATCTACCTGCAAAAAAAAAACAAAAAGAATCAGGGCACAAACTTTAAACCTTTAACATAAAGCAACTTAAAATGGGTTATTGACCTTAAGGTAAAATGCAAAACTATATCACTATTAAAAAATAATCTATATAACTTTGAGTATGGAAGTAATATATAAGCTGGACTTCATTAAAATTAAAAACTTCTTCTCTGCAAAAGACAACATAAAGAAAATGAGAATATGAGATACAGAATAGTAGAAAACATTTTGCAAAAGACACATCTGATAAAGGAGTAGTTTAAACAGACACACATAAACAAGTGTTAAAACTCAACGATAAGTAAATGAACAGCTCAGTTTAGAAATGAGTGACATGTACTGATAACTCACTAGAGAAGATATACAGATGGCATGTAAGCATATAGAAAGATATTCAACATCATAAGGCTTTAAGGGAGTACAAATTATAATGATGAGATACCACTATACACTTAAGAGAATGGCCATAATCCAAAACACTGACAAAACCAAACGTTTATGCGGATGTGGAACAACTGGAACTCTCATTCACTGCTGATGGAAATACAGTGTAATACAACCACTTTTAAAAATAGTCATCAGTTTCTTACAAAGCTAAATGTATTTTTAAATATATGATTCAGCAGTCACACTTTTTTAATATTTATCTACCAAAATGAAATGAAAATAAAATCACACAAATACTGCATATGTATATTTATTGTCCCTTTATTCATGATTATCAGAATTTACAGCACCCAAGATGTTCTTCAGTAGGTGAATGGATAAATAAACTGTGATACATCCAGACAGTGTAATACTATCTAGCCCTGAAAGAAAATGTGCTTTAAGCAATACAAAGACATAGAGGAAGCTTAAATGTGTATTACTAAATTAAGGAAGCTGAAACTCCAATGCTTTGGCCACCTCATGCGAAGAGTTGACTCATTGGAAAAGACCCTGATGCTGGGAGGGATTGGGGGCAGGAGGAGAAGGGGACGACAGAGGATGAGATGGCTGGATGGCATCACCGACTCAATGCATATGAGTTTGGGTAAACTCCGGGAGTTGGTGATGGACAGGGAGGCCTGGCATGCTGCGCGATTCATGGGGTCACAAAGAGTCGGACACGACTGAGCGATTGAACTGAATTGAATGTGAAAAGATCACAAACTATATAATTCCAACTATACCTCTTTATGTAAAAGGCAACACTGTGGAGATAGTAAAAAGATCAGTAGTTTTCAGGAGTTGTGGGGAGGAAAGGATAAATACATGGAGCACAGAGGACTTTTAGAATAGTAAACCTATTCTATCTGGTACTACAGTGATAGATTCATGTTATCACATGCTTGTCAAAGCCATAGAATATATAAACCACCAGTGAAACTTAATATAAACTATAGACTTTTGATGATGATGTGTCAGTGTTGGCTCATTAGTGTGGTACATTGAGTGGGTGAGGCTGAGATTGTATGGAGTATATGGAGACTGTCAATGCTTTCTTCTCAATTTTTTGGTCAACTTAAAACTTCTCTAAAATTTGTTTTAATTTAAACAATAATAAATAAAAAAGAAATCAAATAGTACTCCGAGAGATATCTAGAAATAGTTATAAAATGTTACTATTTTATATTAGTAGAAGTATTTACCATTTCAGGTGGTTTTTCCCACTGATGTGTTTAATACAGTTTTCTAACTTGGTCTGCTATTCAGTTTCTATGGTTGCTTTGCAGGCTGGGTGGGAGGCATGTAGGAAAAGGAATGGAAAAAAAAGAAAAATTTTTCTGAGAGCATTGGTAAACAGTATATTCTGGCTAGTACCCTTAACTGTCATATTGATGGTAGATTTCACAACATCTCAGACTACATTTTTATTTCAGATAAAAACTTGAATCAAGTTGACTTACAAAAACCACTCAGAATAATAACATTATCATTTTCTGCTTGATGTATCCCTTGTAGTAATAAGGAGATGTGAATTTTCTTTTAATTTGATTATGAAATCAATTTAGACAATTAAAGGGATACATTTCATCCCTAAACAGATGAAATGACTCATACAAATATAAAAATTCAAGCAACACACACACTGTAAGTACAAAATAAATAATTAAATTGGCAATCACTATATATTTACATGAGGTGTATTTTTTTTTTCTTGTTTATGGTTTGTGTGCACTGAGATTATGTGAGAAGGGAAATCTCATTTTGCTTCTACTTAAGAAAATAACTTGACAATGCCTGAGAAAGTTTTCTGAATTTTTACACATATTTAAAAATATGTTGTGTAACAGTGATGCTTGTGTGTCTTTTGAAGCAGGGGGAGGGGAGCAGTACAATATCAAATTTTGGTCACAAAAGATTATGACATTCTGAAAATTTTTTGAGCTTAAAAATAAGAAAATTAAACTGAAAACAAAATACCAACAAATGTGTAAAGGCTGTTACACGAAATCATCAGATCCAAAGTCACAGCCCTGTTTAGGGTTCTTTTACAGAATAAATCGGAAGGTCAATACATATGTAGGATGAGATTTGAAATAAATTGAATTATATTTTCATTAGTCTTTATACTAATGAATCAGCTAAAACTCCTTATCCATGATTGTATTCCTCAAGTAGCTATGATGTAGAATTAGCAGACAAGGCTTCTGAGGGAAACATAATGAAACAATGTAATATTCATTGATCTGAGACTGAAGCATAATTTTAAAATTAATTTAAATGTTTTTTTTAGCTTTTAAGACTATATAATAGGATTTTTAGTGACGCTCACACTGCCTCAAATCTGTTGCTCACAATGTCAAATCTGTTGCTCACAATGTTTTAAGGCAATATTCCCATCAACTTTAGATATCATGATAGGAAATTGAAATTTCAACTAAATGGAGAATGTAAGACATCCCATAAAACATACCTTCTATAAGGAGATTTGGATATCTGACCTAGCCTAAATGATGGTATTTGGACAGCAGCATACCAAAAATAAATGGAAACAAATAAATTACGTCTTTCTGAACAGTTCAAATTCTCATCACCTAAATCTCAGTCAATTTGAAGTTTATATATAAAAGCTGATCCTATTTTCCTAAGATAAATAATTTAGTGGAGTGTGTTTGTATGTGTGTGTGCACGTGTGTGTATGTATTTGGGGAGTTTGATAGAAGAAAAGTAAATAAGAAATGTAAGTCAATAAAGCAGAAGAATATATGATAAAATAATAGTCACATGGGTTAGAACCTTGTTTTGTTGAATCTAGTGCACTAGATAATATAAATTACAAGAGTATGGTCATTGGGTATCAACAGTGCTGCTGTTATGTCTCCCATAGTTTGGATAAGGAGATAATAGGAATATAGCAATTGGACTCTTTAAAGCTGACCTCTGCAAATCTACTTTTTTATCCATATGTGGCTTTTTTGGAACTGTCAAAAGAGGCACAGTAATTAACATTTCTTGCACATCCATTATACACCAAATATCATACCAGAAGTTGGAAATATATTAACTTATTTAATCTTCACATATGTAAATAATTTCAGTGTTCCAATTGCAACGTTTAAATAATCATGTGACTTTGAGTTCCACTCAGTTGTAACTACAAATCCATGTATTTTTCTTGCCTCTAACTAGTTTCATGATGAAACAGTCTATGTGAATATTTAAATATATTAATTTATTCACAAAAATATTTATACAGCAAGATTTAAATATAAAAGAAGAATGGTTTTAATTTAGTTCAAAAGAAACTTTATAAATTATTCTTAAGAATAGAAGTGAAAAGTAAGATATTAAAATTATAAATGCTTTACAGTGATATATTAAATTATAATTTGTATTCTTCATCTGTGTATTCATTCAATTACATTCACTAAATGCCTCTAGGTTATAAATCATGATGAGATTTGCTGTGGGCATGTACTCTTCCTTTAACATAATCCCTACCTTGTCAGATAAGAGATAGACATAGATAAAAACAAATGCAAATGCATTGCCTTGAATGCAATAATAAAAGCTTGCACTCACAATGATAGCACCAGGCAGAGACTTAATAATTTGACAAGGGACAAGGCATGATTTAGATAGGAGGTAATATCAAGTCAACAAAGCTGTAGATATATGCACATCCTAGACAGAGAAAAGAGCACAGGCAAAGGTACAAGAATCCTGAAACTCCTAGCCAAAACAGGTCAAGTACAAGTAGTTGTTATTTCTGAAGCATACGGGTAAGAAGGAAGTGGCACCAGCAGATGAAAGTAGAAGCTGACCTCTAAGCTATAGGTAGACTATGAAGGGATTTAAGTAGTGGGTAATAGTCTGTGAGTTATATTTGGATAATATCATTTTGATAATTGTATGGAAAGGAAATCAAAAGGAAAAGTAATTTCAGTTTTCTTAATCATGAAGAAAAGAGATAAGCCCAAACCCAAGATAATGACAATAGAGCTTGTAAAAAGACAATAGAATCTGGAGACCTTTACAAAGCAAAATTGGCAAACCCTGGAATCTAAACAGATGTTGTGACTGTAGTGTTGAAATAGAGGGGATAGTCAAAGATAATGCTCAGCTTTCTGCTTGAGTGACTGGGTGAATAGTAGTGACAGTAAGGAAACATGTAGGAAGAAGAATCTGATGTAGACGTAGGGAAATTAAATATATTTAGGCTTGTTGCATATAATTTCACTGTATTCCATCATTTTGGAGCTGTTAATAATGCAGCTGGAACTCAAGAAAGAAATCTTGGCTCTTTATTTGGAAGGCTGATGCTTTAGTATGAGAGAATCTTGTGAAGATTTTCAAATCTTTTGAGAAGATTTAAAGAACAAGTAGTTACTATCAGCTAAAATGTTCAGTTCAGTTCCATTCACTGCAGTCACTCAGTCATGTCTGATTCTTTGTGACCCCATGGATTGTAGCATGGCTGCCCTCTCTGTCCATCATCAACTCCCGGAGTTTGCTCAAACTCATGTCCATTGAGTCGGTGATGCCATCCAACCATCTCATCCTCTGTCGTCCCCTTCTCCTCCCACCTTCAATCTTTCCCAGTATCAGGGTTTTCAAATGAGTCAGTTCTTTGCATTACTGGCCAAAGTATTCGAGTTTCAGCTTCAACATCAGTCCTTCCAATGAATATTCAGGACTGATTTCCTTTAGGGGATAGACTGGTTGTATCTCCTTGCAGTCCAAGGTACTCTCAGGAGTCTTCTCCAATATGAAAGTTTAAAAGCATCAATTCTTCAGCACTCAACTTTCTTTATAGTCCAGCTCTCACATCCATGCATGACTACTGGAAATAATAGCCTTAACTAGACGGACTTTGTTGGCAAAGTAATGTCTCTGCTTTTTTATATGCTATCTCAGTTCAGTTCAGTTCAGTCGCTAAGTTGTGTCCGACTCTTTGCGACCCCATGAATCACAGCATGCCAGGTCTCCCTGTCCATCCCAGAGTTCACTCAAACTCATGTCCATCGAGTCGGTGATGCCATCCAGCCATCTCATCCTCTGTCGCCCTCTTCTCCTCCTGCCCCCAATCCCACCCAGAATCAGGGTCTTTTCCAGTGAGTCAACCCTTCACATGAGGTGGCCAAAGTATTGGAGTTTCAGCTTCAGCATCAGTCCTTCCAGTGAACACCCAGGACTGATCTCCTTTAGGATGGACTGGTTGGATCTCCTTGCAGTCCAAGGGACTCTCTAGAGTCTTCTCCAACACCACAGTTCAAAAGCATCTATTCTTCGGTGCTCAGCTTTCTTCACAGTCCAACTCTCACATCCATGCATGACCACTGGAAAAACCATAGCCTTGACTAGATGGATCTTTGTTGGCAAAGTAATATCTCTGCTTTTCAATATGCTGTCTAGGTTGGTCATAACTTCCCTTCCAAGGAGTAAGTGTCTTTTAATTTCATGGCTGCAGTCACCATCTGCAGTGATTTTGGAGCCCCCAAAAATAAAGTCTGACACTGTTTCCACTGTTTCCCCATCTATTTCTCATGAAGTGATGGGACCAGATGCCATGATCTTCGTTTTCTGAATGTTGAGTTTTAAGCCAACTTTTTCTCATTCCTCTTTTCACTTTCATCAAGAGGCTTTTGAGTTCCTCTTCACTTTCTGCCATAAGGGTGGTGTCATCTGCATATCTGAGGTTATTGATATTTCTCCTGGCAGTCTTGATTCCAGCTTATGCTTCCTCTAGCCCAGCGTTTCTCATGATGTACTCTGCATATACGTTAAATATTCTGTCTACATTGGTCATAACTTTTCTTCCGAGGAGTAATTATCTTTTAATGTCATGGCTGCAGTCATCATCTGCAGTGATTTTGAAGCCCCGCCCGCCACCCTGCCAAATAAAGTCTAACACTGTTTCCACTGTTTCCCCATGTATGTGCCATGAAGTGATGGGACCAGATGCCATGATCTTCGTTTTTTGAATGTTGAGCTTTAAGCCAACTTTTTCACTCTCCACTTTCACTTTCATCAAGAGGGTCTTTAATTCTTCTTTGCTTTCTGCCATAAGGGTGGTGTCATCTGCATATCTGAGGTTATTGATATTTCTCCCAGCAATCCTGTTTCCAGCTTATGCTTCATCCAGCCTAGAGTTTCTCATGATGTACTCTGCATATAAGTTAAATTAGCAGCGTGACCATATACAGCCTTTATGTACTCTTTTCCCGATTTGGAACCAGTCTGTTGTTCCATGTCCAGTTCTAACTGTAGTAATTATACTATACATTAGTATGTTATAGTATAAGGTCCACAATCCAGAAAGGCTTTGCTCATCTAAAATAAATCTCTTGATAGATTTGGTGGTAATTGGGTAGCTAGAAACTCAGTAATGCACACAAATGTCCTTGAGAAAATTGTAGCATATGGTGTTATATAGAGAAGCCCTAAGCAGGAATAGATATGCTGTCAAATATAAGAAATAAATGTCTAATGATGAGTTTGACTGCAGATAAATATATAAGTATGAAGTGGAGGGAAGAATTAAGAAGGTTTGGGTTTTCATACCTGATTTCTTCTGTTCTTTTTAAATTAAGAAACAAAAGTGTGCTTAGAACATTTACGGTAAAAGGACAAGGGGATGAGGAGGGTACCAAAATTGTTCTAGCTTCACGAAGGCCTAGATCCAAAAGTGTCAATAAAGACTGTCCTGCTTTGCTAAAAGCCCAAAGTTCTCCCTTCTTTTTTTTCTGTTGTTGTTGCATTCCTTCTACTTTGCCAGAAAATATAATATTTAATATATTCTCATTTATCTATGAATTTACCCTTACATTTAATCTTATTTTAATCTAAGTTCTAAAATAAAATAAATTTCTCATATTCTTTGCAAAAATTTTTCCAGTCATCTCTTGATTAGACAGAGTTCTTCTCCTAGTAACATTTTTGAGTAGGGAACATGTGTGGAAGATTCTGTCAGTTCTTCATGTTCAAGACCATATATATATATATATATATGTGTGTGTGTGTGTGTGTGTGCATGTGTATTTTTTTTTACTTGAAGGACAGCTTAATTGGACATTTGGACATAATATCCTGTGAGTGCATCTATTCCTTTAACTTTCTTGGATGTGATCTTTCACTGTTGCCTTATTTTGCATATTTTTTTAGAAAACTCTGATACCAATCTAATTCTTGTGACTGTAACTTTTTTCAGCTTAACTGTTTGGAGGCCCTCAAGGCATTTATTTTTCTTTAAATAAAGATTCATTACAATATTTTTGTTTGTTTAAAAAAATCAGCCTGAGAAGTAACTATACCAGATCAGTTTTTGCTATTACCTTCTAGGTCTAGGCTTGAAAGGTCAGATCTAGACTTTAGGCTTCTTTATATTTGGAAATTTTATTAGTTTATACATATAAATATGAATTCTGTTCCACTGATTAAATTTTCTTCTTGCTGAGTACTAAATTAACATGCATTTCAACTGCTTATGCTGATCCATTTTCCTTCTTTATTTCATTTTCCTGAATTCTGTTTTCTCCTTCTTTTATTCAGTTTCCTATATAAGATTTTCATTTGAATCTTTCTTCCTGGAGTGACTTGTCTATTTATCTTCACTTCTAGTATAATTTTAATCATTTTTCCTTTTTCTTAGTTAAATCAACTTTTATTTTGTTATAAACTGTCTTATGTCCATTTTAAGTCCTACTGGTTATTTTGTCATTCAAGGTTTTTAAGAACCCTGATTCATCATTTGAATATATTTAATTTAGTTTAGGTGTTGTATGACAATTTTATTAAACCTCATGATTGTTTTCAGAGGAAAATTTTTATCATCAAAATGTGTTGATTCCCATTTCTGATGTATTACAGTAGTTTTTTATAGATGTGGTTGGCTTTTTCTTATTTCTGTTCATTTCATGGACAGCATTCCTAGTTCAAGAATGCTCTGTACTGTCCTCTTTATTTTTTTTAATTTTTTTTTAATGGATGATGTTGATTGGGGGTGAGAGAAGGATCATCATGTCTTATTTCTTTAGAATTCTTTTTAAAAAGTTTTTTTAACTTTTTTTAATAAAATTATTTTCCTTCATTGCCTCATTTCCTCATTGAACACTATTCTTTTGCTAAAAGTGTGTATCTTTTTTGTAATTAAGGCTCTCTGAAACTGGTACTTCTAGTCCCACATACTTTAAAGCCTCTTCATTTAATCAACAGTGTTAATGGCTCAGCCCAAGAGTTGTGTTTACTATTTTGACACTTAATGTTTGACTTGCTCTATCTGGGGATGATTTCGTCTGTTTTATGTCCTCTGTGCCTTTTTACAGATGTTCTTAAGCTTACTTTCTCTACTCTATAGTCACAGTTGTGCAGTTGAACTCTGTGGGATTTTTTTTTTTTCTCTACAGACAAGTAGGAATGCAGTATTCTGAAGGCAGAAGTCATGCATGGTTTTATTTTCATTCTTGGTTATTTATCTAGTTTTAGGGACATTGAAGGGGCAATTCAGAAGCAGACAGGCACCATTTTTCTCCAGACATAATCATATAGACTTGACATTTCAAGTTGTCACAGATCTTGCAGTGTACCAGATTGAAACTAGCTTACAGATGACAAAAGAAGTTAGAGAAGTATGTAAGTTGGTTAGAGTCAAATGGCTGCTTCAGATAGAATATGACTGAATTCTGAATTTCCTTATTCGGAGTTTCACAATAAACGGTGTTGCTTCTAAAAATTAAATACAAATTAATAATTTGACATTGATAGGAAACCTTAAATGTCAAGATAACAATCAAGTAAGAAAATAGTGATGGAGATTTTGGAAATGATTAGGTGGATATTTTCAGTACATTTATGAGTGAGCAAGGCAACACTCAGTGAACATGAAATATTATTTACTTGAAGGAGCTGAGGAGTTTTTTTTTTTTTTTTAATGTACCTGAAATATGTTGAGAATTGAAAGATTGCTTTGTATTTCAATAATATTTGCAGTAACTTGAAAATCACAACTGTGCTTCTGTGCTAAGTCATTATTAACAAAAGTTTTTTTCTTTTACTTCACTCTCTTAAAATGCAGAACTTTCTTCTGGTAAGAATCTACTTTAAGTTAGATTCACTGTAGTCATCAGTTGCACATGAGAGTAATAGGTTTAAAGTATCATGCAGTGAGTTCTAGGTTGTCAGTGTCATATGGTTTCATTTAGTCAGATGTTCACTGACTGTAGAAGGTAATTTTTACATGATTTTGAGTCTAGACAAAATGAAAGTTTATTTTTTTAATTGAAGTAACATCAGTTTATGACATTGTATGTTCCATATGCATATTATATGTTGACTTCTGTATGTATTACAGTGTGCTCACCAACAAAAATTTAGTTTCCATCTATCACCATACAGTTGATCCCTTTTACCCATTTACCTCCCCCCACAATCTTCTTTTCCTTTGTTAATCACTCACTCTGTTCCCTGTATCTATGTGTCTGTTTTTATTTGGTTTGTTTTGCTATTTTCTTTTTTTTTTTATGTTCCAAATGTAAATGAAACCATGCAGTATTTGTCTTTCTCCTGCTCCCTTTTCTGTCTCTTCTTTTTCCAGGATACCATTATCCAGACTTTGCCCTTCTGAGTAGTCAGATAGTTCTTGCAGCATTTGTTCTTTTTGTTTTAAGATCTTAATTCTGTCTTCTTTTCTACAAATATAATTTCTATATTTCTATATTCAACCTGATTAATTCTGTTTTATATCATTTGCTCTATTTCCACTGCTTTCTAATGCATTTATTGAGTTCTTCAGCTCCCAGATTTCTGTTTGGTTCTGAGTTTCAATATGTTTGGTATTCATTCTGTTCATTAATTTTATTTCTGAAGTCATTGAATTGCATTTTTTTTATTTTAGTTTTCTTGACACTTGGTAAGTTTCTTCACATCAGCTATTGTAAATTCTCTATCAGTGAGATTACAATATTTAATGACTTTGGTTTCTAGAGAATTATTTTTTTTTTTTAATACCGTATTACTATGTTTCTTCATGGTACATGATGAGTTTAGTTGTTTTTCTCCTGGCCCATTTGAAGTAGTGAACACCTTTCTTCTTTAGATATAAGTCGCACCCCACCCCTCACATTCTTTTTATTGGGTTATAATTAGAGGTCTTTTTTGTTTTCCAGTAGGTGGCAACCCTAACACAAGATTGTAGTTTTTCTTAACTTGTGCTGCCTCTGATTATATTTGAGAATCTGTACTTTCTACCCTCAGGGCATCTGCTGAAGTGTTGCCCACTGGCCTCCCTGTCACTGTTTTTACCCCTGAGGTCACTGATGCCTTGTTGTTGCTGGTGTTGCTATCATCACAGGTCACTGCCTGGGGCAGTGGGATAGTCAGTGTCTCTTCTTCATCCATGAAGTTGAAGAACAGTTCAACTTCAGCTTCTTTGGCATTTGTGGTCGGGTCATAGTCTTGGATTACAGTGATATTGAATGGTTTACCTTGGAAATAAACAGATCATTTGGTAGTTTTTTAGATTGCACCCAAGTACTGCAACTTCAAAAACTTAGCAGAGGTCACAAGACTGGAAAAGGCCAGTTTTCATTCCAATCCCAAAGAAAGGCAATGCCAAGGAATGTTCAGACTAACACACAATTGCACTCATCTCACATGCTAGCAAAGTAATGATCAAAATTCTCAAGCTAGGCTTCAACAGTATATGAGTTGAAAATTTCCAGATGTTCAAGCTGGATTTAGAAAAGGCAGAGGACCAGAGATCAAATTGCTAACATCTGCTGGATTGTAGAAAAAGCAAGATAATTCCAGAAGAAATATCTAGTTCTGCTTTACTGACTATGCGAAAGTCTTTGACTGTGTGGATCACAACAAACTGTGAAAAATTCTTAAAGAGATGGGAATATAAGACCACCTAACCTGCCTCCTGAGAAATCTATAGCAGGTCAAGAAGCAACAGTTAGAATCGGACATGGAACAAAGGACTGGTTTCAAATTGGGAAAGGAGTACGACAAGGCTGTATGTTGTCATTCTGCTTATTTAATTATATGCAGAGTACATCATGCGAAATGCCAGGCTGCATGAAGCACAAGCTGGAATCAAGATTGCGGAAAGAATTATCAGTGACCTCAGATATGCAGGGCTTCCCTGGTGGCTCAGAGGTTAAAGCATCTGCCTCTAATGCGGGAGACCTGGGTTCGATCCCTGGGTCAGGAAGATCCTCTGGAGAAGGAAATGGCAACCCACTCCAGTATTCTTGCCTGGAGAATACCATGAACGGAGGAGCCTGGTGGGCTACAGTCCACGGGGTCGCAAAGAGTTGGACACGACTGAGCGACTTAACTTGCAACTTTAACTTTCAGATATGCAGATGACACCATGTTTAAGGCAGAAAGTGAAGAGGAACTAAAGAGTCTCTTGATGAAAGTGAAAAAAGAGAGTGAAAAGCTGGCTTAAAACTCAACATTCAAAAAAATAAGATCATGGCATCCGGCCCCACAACTTCATGGCAAATAGATGGGAAAACAATGGAAATAGTGGACAGACTTTGTTTTCTTGGGCTCCAAAGTCACTGCAGATGGTAACTGCAGTCATGAAATTAAAAGATCCTTGCTCCTTGGAAGAAAAGCTATGATAACATAGCTTTTTTAATATGCTCATAGAGTGAGCATATTAAAAAGCAGAGACATTACTTTGCCAACAAATGTCCATCTAGTCAAAGCTATGGTTTTTCCAGTAGGCATGTATAGATGTGAGAGTTGGACTATAAAGAAAGCTGAGCACTGAAGAATCGATGCTTTTGAACTGTGGTGTTGGAGAAGACTCTTGAGAGTCCCTTGGATTGCAAGGAGATGCAACCAGTCAATCCTACAGGAAATCAGTCCCAAATATTCATTGGAAGGACTGATGCTGAAACTGAAGCTCCCATACTGTGGCCACTTGATGCAAAAAACTGACTCGTTGGAAAAGACCCTGATGCTGGGAAAGATTAAAGGCAGGATGAGAAGGGAACAACAGAGTATAAGGTGGTTGGATGGCATCACTGACTCAATGGACATGAGTTTGAGCAAGGTCTGGGAGTTTATGATAGACATGGAGGCCTCGCATGCTGCAGTCCATGGAGTCACAGAGTGAGACATGACTGAATGACTGAACTCTGTCCTGGGGGTGGCTGGGGTGGGAAGAAGAGTTTCCTGAGTTACTGGCTACACTGCTGCAGGGGAAGTGGAAGGTGTGATTCGGGTTTGCAGATGCCTCTTCAGGGTTGCTATGCTTGTAAGCACCACCACGGGCAGCAGAGGGCCTGCTGCCACATGCACCTCTGCAGCTGAAAGCTTGGGATTGCGCTCAACTGCCACTGCTGCTGATTTCCCGTGGCCAGGTGTTTGGATGCAGCTGGAAGGTCAGAGTGTCATGCACTGCCTCTCCTGATGCTGCCAGGTTTTCTGGGGCTAGCAGACTTAGCAGCCTTGGCTATCTGTCTGGGATCACAAGCACCATCTGTACTGTTCCTCTGGTTCTACCACCTCTGTGAGTCCCAACCCACCCACTTTGATGTGCAGGTGTGTGGCATTTTCCAGGGCCCTGGTATGTTGGGTAGAGGGACTTTTGTTGAGTTATGAATGTTTTACTGATACCAGTTTGAATAGAAAATGTCTCATGCCACCATGATGGGGATGTCACTTCTCAGAAGACTTTTTACACTGAAAAAGTCAAATGAGGATTCATTAGAAGACAATAAAAAAATGAAATTTCCCCTAAAATTGTAATTTTTAAGGTATAACTCATCACACATATTATTATCAAATTATGTGTCTTGTGATGATTGCAGACATGGAATACATGATGAAAGCTCACACATATATCCATATCATTTCTAACATTTTCATACAATTCATAAGATTTAACATTTAGCACTGTCTTTTAAATTGGTGATGAAAAATTTGAACATTGAAAAGTGATTGTCTTTTAAGTCTCTCTTGAAAAGTGAGTAACATTAAAGTGTTTCCATAAAAAATAAAATGCCCAATCTGGCCATGAGGGTGTCTACAAGGGACAGTGGTAGGAGATGATATCTCAGAGATAGTTGGAAAATGTAGAGGGAGCTGTGTTTAGATCATATAGATCTTCATAAGTTCTGAATTATATCCAGAATTGAGAAGTCACTGTAGGGTTTTGAGAAGAAGAATAAATATATATTTTATATTTTCTAAGTATCCCTTTGGTTGATGTGTTAAGGAAATACCTTAAGAAGATAAACAGAGAGAGTACTTAAGGGGGTATTGCAAGAGTCCAGATGAGAGAATGGTGTGGATTTGGGGAGAAAAAAAAAAAACAAGAAAACATGGTAACTGTGAGAAGAGATAAGATGATGAGAAGGACAGATTCAGGGACAAAAAAATAAGTAACCTGTTTTGCATATAATAAGTTTGAAATGTTGACTGATCTTTAAAGAGGCATGTGGAATTGGGGGCTGTATATATAATACTCTAAATCAATAACTTAGAGTAGAAGTTGGCACAGATGAACTACTATGTCAGATGTTACTGAAAAAAGATGCTACTGAAAATTCGTGGAAGGTGAAGATTGAAAATTGATTACTGATTTGACAGAGTGAGTGACTTGATAAAGCCTGACTGAAATAACTTTGTGAGTGTTCCATAAAATAAATTAGAGGCAATAAACACAGTCAGCTCTGTAGAAGGATAATAGCTGGAAGGAAATGTGGGACAAAAGGAGGTTTTTGATTGTTTGATTTGGTTTTACATGGAATATATTCAGCTAATTCTCATGCTGATGTGGATAATCTTGTACAGTGCTACTCAAAATACTGGTCATAAACTATGTGTGAGAAGACCAAGAGATAATAAGTTTGTGCTGGAATGTAACTAAATGTACCATTTCTTTCATTGACAGGGCCTTAATATATTGTAGCAGATTAGTAACAACCATTTTGTGGGTTTTAGTTTCTTAGCTGAAAGTGAGAGGGAGATATTTGTTGAGGCAATAAAAGGACAGGTATAAGAAATGATAGCAGCTTCCTGCTGTCACTAGCCCAAGGAACAGCATTATTTGCTAGTTTTATCACCCTCTGCCCATACCCATGGAGAAGGAAATGGCAACCCAACTCCAGTGTTCTTGCCTGGAGAATCCCAGGGATGGGGGAGCCTGGTGGGCTTCTGTCTAGGGGGTCGCACAGAGTCAGACAGGATTGATGCGACTTAGCAGCAGCAGCAGCAGCCCACACCCAGATTCAATGTGCCATATGTTGCCTGCTGGGATCCTGACTGATATATTTGTGTTAGTTGCTCAGTCATGTCCAGCTTTTTGTGATTCCATGGCTCCTCTGTCCATGGAGTTCTCCAGGTAAGAATACTGGAGTGGATTGCCATTCCCTTCTCCAGAGGATCTTCCCGACCCAGGAACTGAACCTGGGTCTCCCACGTTGTAGGCAGATTCTTTACTGATGAACTACCAGGGAAACCTTATATTTACCAGAGAAAATTGATGTATTTATCAAAACTTTATTAATGCCTTCTGGGTGTGAAACTCTCCAGTCAGATAAATAGGTAGGTAAATAGATAGATATCAATAGATAGATATCATTGTAAATAATGCAAGTTTCAGTTGAAAGAAGGAAGAACAGAAACTATGTCAAATTCCTTTATAACACTACATTCTCACTCCTCGCTGTGCCATTAAAATCACCTGGGGAAGTTTAATAATGCACCCCTTCACTGGAGACAGAATCTGATTTTATTCATCCAAAGTAGATCCAGAGATTAGCATTCTTAAGTTTCCCTAGGGGATTCTAATGTACAGCTAGTTTTAGGAACTGTTTTAGTAAGTTCAGATATATAAAACCTTTGCTCAGTGAACTCTAAGAAATAATAATATAACAGAAGGGAAAGGTCTTATAAATAAAAAAACTTCATTCAATGGATATGAAATAGAAGATAATTAATGAAAATAATTTCAGTTGATACTATCAAAGTATGAGTCAATATTTAAGCAGATATTGTATGCAAATTATTTAGATATCTACACAATCGGGCATTATTTGAAAAAATTATAACAGTCATATCTACAATGCAATCAGTGGGTATGAAGCATGCATCTAGTGTTGTACTTATATTAACTCTAAGTTAAACTTCATATGGTCCTAGTGGCATAGTTATTGTTACTAACCAGTTTTTACAGATGAGAAGTAACTTGTATATGGCCACATAGCTATGTGTTGTTATGCATTTCTGCTGCCAAGATTAATCGCTCTCCCCCTGCAAGTTAGCCCAATGTCAAATCATTATAGTATCATTTCTAAGACTGTGTCTTTTGCTATACATTTCTATAAACTTAATTTGTTTCCATACTATCCTTTTCCATTCTGTGTTCATATATAGCTTCATAATTTCTAATTTTCTCCAGAATTATTCCTGCATATTTAAAAAAAAATCTTACTTTATTTTTACTTCAGGAATCCCAAAGTTTTCTATCGCAGGAAAATTAACAGAGATTGCTCCACCACTTATTGCATATTCAATCTGTGACATAGTCCCTAAGTACTTGTCTATTACTCCTGACCTCCCTTAATCTTGACAAAAGGCTTAAAAGCTAAGGCATTATTTACATTTTGCAGTTGTTTTAAAGGTTCACTATCTCGCCCAAGGTTACAAATTTAATAAGTACTTGAACTGGGATTTAAACACGCCAGTTCTAATTCTGGAGTTCTTAATGATGGCAGCTTGCTGTGCCATTAGAAAGACTGATCTTTCAAGTTAGAACATAAGTTCTGTCTCTCTGGTGCTGCTTGTCCTTTTGAATTAAATTGTCCCATGGCCAGAGCAAAATGGCCAACTATCAAAGGAAATCATCCTTTCTACCCCTGGCACCATGAAGAACAACAAAAACGCTTTCTCAGGGCTTTGCTTTTACCATTTACTGTCTACTCTATGAAGTAATAAAGATGCTGATTTTTAAAAAGTGGCAACATAGCCATCATTAATAAATTTTCTCAGGTATGAGTTTCTAAGACATCTTTGTTATTGCAGGAACCTGTTGATATATATGTGTGTGTGTGTGTGTATATATTATATAAATATAATAACCTACTAAATTATAAATATAAGTAAATAAAATATATATAAATATAAATAAATAAAATAAATATAAATATATATATAACCTACTAAATTAAAATTCCTAGAAGATATAAAAAGAAAGAAATACACAAGAAAGCATAAAAGAGAAGTTGATTTCTGATTCTGGATTTAGTGAATGACCTTTGTTCTACTTTAAGTGTTATGTTTCATCTGTCTTCATGACATATATAACATGTGTTTATATGTTATATAACACATTTATAACATGTGTAGTCTCTTCTGAAAAATTAAATGCCATTAATTTTCCAAGCATGGCGTCACATGGATTAGATTCAAGTCAAGTAGGTTAATTTTTTCTATGTTACATTGGTTAGTGTGTAAATGTTTTCTCACAGAGTAAATCTGTGTCCCCAACTCCTTTCTCACTGCTGGAGGGTAGACAGAGTTGAGAACTGCTCTCCAGTACAATTACAGATCGTATAGAAATATTTTCATCATAGAAAACTCAGTAAAGAAGGATCAAAGGGAAATGAGAGCAGTGTGGGGTGGGCTAGCTAACAGGCATAAAAGAAACAAAACATTTTAGAAAGGAGTTTGTGGTCCAGATCACTCAGCAACAGAGAACTCTAGATGCTGCACTAGTTTCCCTCAGAAATGATTAGCTAGAAGTGCTAGTTGAAGCTTATAATAGTTCCTAATTTTTTAATAAGCATTTGGAAAATATATCCAGGAGATCTGATTAGAAGTAAATGACAGTAGGGAGAGTCCAGATGCAATGAAAGGAACTTGTGTAAATTAACAAAGGTTTCCTGATGAGAAATTAAAATAGAAATTTAGGAATAGGGTGCATGGGAAAAAAGCTACAAATAAGTCCTTTGTCATGGTAAACCCTTTGAAAATGTTCATGGATTGAAGAATGAATAAAAAGCGAGGAGAAAGAATGGACACATGCCCTAGAAATTAGGATGAGATACTACAGCGTGATGCTCATGTGGAAAGCCAGGGACTCTAGTCACTTTCCACACACTGGACTGCAAGGTTCACTTTTCAGTCATCCAAGAAAAAGTATATCCTCACTCAGAGATTTGATTAAAAAAAAAAAAACAGTCTCATTAATTCAGACACTTTATGATCATATTCACCTTAGTGTCATCCTAAACCCCTCACTTTTTCTCTCACCAGTTCCTCCACCTAGCTGTTTGTTGCTTATTTCTCAGATCCATCCCTTTGTTAGTATTTCAATCTCAGTACCTCACCATTTCATGCCTGAATGTATACCCATGGCTGATTCATGTCAATATATGGCAATGTATGGCAAAACCACTACAATATTATAAAGTAATTAGCTTCCAATTAAAATTAATAAATTTTAAAAGAAATTAAAAAAATAATAAAGTAATGGAACATTGTTGGCACCAAAAAAATTTAAAAAAAAGAAAAAAGAGAGAGAGAGAGAGAGAAAACATCTTCCATTCTGATTTCCTTGTTCTCTTCAAACTATTTTCTTTTCGGCTCTGAGTGAATATCTGAAATATAAGTCCTTCCCTGTTACTTCCCCTTCATCTTACCTTTACAGTATAACATTTATCTTGAGTAAAATCTGATATCTTCATCAAGGTATTAAAGGTTCTCCATGATTAAATCTATGAGCCCCTTTCCCTCATTTCCCTCATTACCTATAAGCACCAATGATATTTTGCTTCTGGAACAAGTCATAAACTATTTTAGGTCTCCCTTCCTTGTTCATCTTATATAATTGTCCTGGGATATCCTTCCCTCACATATTATTCAGAGCCTTCTGCTAGCCCTTTTATCCCAACACAGCCACGGTGCTACTTTGAGTCTGAACTGTTTTGCACAAATTTGTTCACTGACCTCTTTTGTAAAGGTACTGTAATTTTCAAACTTACTAATGTAAAGAGCAAATATTTTAAATTGTTTTGAACATATAAAATATTTTGAAAATAGTTCAAGATTGTTACAGCACAGACTTCTCTGCTGCTGCTGCTGCTAAGTTGCTTCAGTCATGTCCAACTCTGTGTGACCCCATAGACAACAGCCCACCAGGCTCCCCCATCCCTGGGATTCTCCAGACAAGAACGCTGGAGTGGGTGGCCATTTCCTTCTCCAATGCTCTGCTGATTACTAAAAACAATTAAGTTGGTTATATTACACAAATTTTCACCAATGCTTAGCTATTCTTTATTTACTATTGTTACATATTTTAACAATTCATGTTTTTAAGAAGAATCACCATTGTGCAAACAGTATATGGCAAAATATCATCTTCACATTTTGATACATCAGAAAATTATCATTTATATAACTCCCCCTGCAACGCAGAAGATGTGGGTTTGATCCTTGAGTCAGGAAGATCTCCTGGAGGAGGAAATGGCAACCCATTCCAGTATTCTTGCCAGAAAATCCCATGGATAAAGGAGCCTGGCGGGCTACAGTCTAAAGGGTTGCAAAAAGTCAGACACAACTGAGCATGCACGCACTTATAGAATGTCATAGTTTAGCTCAGAAATAAAGGCAGAAAGGGCCAGGGCTAATGTGGTTATCTTATTATATTTTATTTTTTCAAAGAGTAAATGCATATGTAAAGACTAAAAATTAATTCACTTCTAACAATAATATGCAGATGACACCACCCTTATGGCAGAAAGTGAAGAGGAATTTAAAAGCCTCTTGATGAAACTGAAAGAGGAGAGTGAAAAAGTTGGCTTAAAGCTCAACATTCAGAAAACAAAGATAATGGCATCTGGTCCCAACACTTCATTGCAAATAGATGGAGAAACAGTGGAAACAGTGGCAGACTTTATTTTTGGGGGCTCCAGAATCACTGCAGATGGTGACTGCAGCCATGAAATTAAAAGACACTTACTCCTTGGAAGGAAAGCTATGACCAACCTAGGTAGCATATTCAAAAGCAGAGACCTTACTTTGCCAACAAAGGTCCATCTAGTCAAGGCTATAGTTTTTCCAGTGGTCATGTATGGATGTGAGAGTTGGACTGTGAAGAAGGCTGAACGCCAAGGAATTGATGCTTTTGAACTGTGGTGTTGGAGAAGACTCTTGAGAGTCCCTTGGACTGCAAGGAGATCCAACCAGTCCATTCTAAAGGAGATCAGTCCTGGGTGTTCTTTGGAAGGAATGATGCTAAAGCTGAAACTCCAATACTTTGGCCACCTCATGTGAAGAGTTGACTCATTGGAAAAGACTCTGATGCTAGGAGGGACTGGGGACAGGAGGAAAAGGAGATGACAGAGGATGAGATGGCTGGATGGCATCACCAACTCGATGGACATGAGTTTGAGTAGACTCCGGGAGTTGGTGATGGACAGGGAGGCCTGGCGTACTGAGATTCATGGGGTTGCATAGAGTCGGACATGACTGAGCGACTGAACTGAACTGAACTGAACAGTGAAATAAAAGGTTTCATAAATGTCTTAATTATAGCTATTTAACGAAATTTTGTAGGAGAAATAACAAGTGAAACATTTTTGAACAAATGAAAAACTTTTGAATACTTAGTCTCCAAGTTTATCATTAAGCATGATAAATTGAAAAAATTAAGTATTCTTAATATACTTCTTTTAAAGTAAGGTAAAAGTATAATCGAAGTATAAGCTCATGAATTTTTAGAAAAAATAATTTGTCTTTATTCAGAAACTTACTTTTTGGAGTACTTTTCTTCTTTGCCTTGTTTTAATTTTGATATTTTTATTAAACCTTCAAAGAACTACATATTGATTTTATATAAAATCATGAACAGTATATTTAATTTTTTTTTTTTACTTATACGAGAAGCTGTTCTCTCTACATTCATTCAACAAGTCCTTTAAATCTTCCTTAGTGTACAAATCGGATAAGGCAATGTCAACTCAATCCAGTACTCTTGCCTGGAAAATACCATGGATGGAAGAGCCTGGTAGGCTGCAGTCCATGGGGTCATGATGAATTGGACACGACTGAGCAACTTCACTTTCACTTTTCATTTTCATGCACTGGAAAAGGAAATGGCAACCCACTCCAGCATTCTTGCTTGAAGAATCCCAGGGACAGGGGATCCTGGTGGACTGCGGTCTATGGGGTCACACAGAGTCGGACACGACTGAAGCGACTTAACAGCAGCAGCATCAGCAAGGGAAAAAAAAAATAGTTTCATGTGTGAGAAAATCAGAGAAGCATCTATACTTCATAATCCTGTCCAGAGCCCAATGTGTATTACTGTAGCACTTTGAAGGTAATATAATTCCCACATGAAACAATTATTCTCCATACCTAAAATTTGATTTCTGTCCACTTTACTGACAAATTTTAATAAGTAACATAAAAATTAAATTTAATAGCCAACATTTCCATCTTATATTTGTTTTTTGCCTCACCACATGGCTTTCAGGATCTTAGTTTCCCAATCATGATTTGGACCTGTGCTCCTTGCAGTGGAATCAAGGGGTCTTAAGCAGTGGATTGTCAGTGAATTTCCATCATTTCCATTTTATTTTAAATCAAAATAAATAATATGTAATAGGTATGTTTTTTTCTGTACTAAATATAGAAATAAATATCCTTATTTTCCACTCAGATACATTATTTTAACATCTCAATTCACAGATGTTAGATGATAGGTGACACATTACTATTCATATAATATGGTCATTAAATTTCAAAAATTTAAACTTCAAAAATATTTGTTGTATTAATAAAACATATTGTGGGAACAAAATAAGGAGAAAAAAGTTCACTGTTGATTTTTTTAAATATATTTGATAGGATTTTCCCTATAAAATATATCTCTCACCTCTTTCTTGAACTCCATATCAAATTGTTAATATTTTTATCACCACTAGTCTTTATTCTCAATATGTCCAAAACAAATTCTTTGCATTTTACTAAAACCTTTTTTTTCATATTCCCCACCTCCCGGGTGATAACTCACTAACTTTTCTGTCACCTATCCTAGAAATTCAGAATCATCTTCTACTCTACCTCCTAACCATTCTTTTTCTAAATTACTTGTTGAAATGATCCCATCTCTCAGAAGGAGGGATATACTCATCTTAGCTACTTATTTTTCTTTTTTTACTTGATTAACTATAGTCTTCTAACTGTTCTTTGTATCCCTAGTATATGCCTTCTTTATTCCAAATTTATCTTTATAAAGCATAAATTCCCTGCTTTACTAACACAAATCATCCAAAAGCCTACCAGCTAATTAACAAAAACAAAAAACTTTGATAAATCTGTGAGGATTATATTATGGGAAATCAATTTAGAAAATTAATTTTAAGTAACATATAATAAAGTATAAAGTTCTTAAAATGCCACATTGAAACTTTTATAATTGCCTACTGCTGCTGCTAAGTCACGTCAGTCGTGTCCGACTCTGTGTGACCCCATAGACAGTAGCCCACCAGGCTCCCGTCCCTGAGATTCTCCAGGCAAGAACACTGGAGTGGGTTGCCATTTCCTTCTCCAGTGCATGAAAGTGAAAAGTGAAAGTGAAGTCGCTCAGTCGTGTCCGACTACTTACTTTCAACATGTTTACAAACAAAATAGAAAACAACAAAAAATCTGACAATTTAATTAACCAGAAGGCAGATAATGAACTCTGCTGAATGCTTACTATCTACAAATAGTTAAAGATGTTGATATTTCACTTCTGTACCCCTCAGCACATTTAGTATAGTAACATGGACAGAGCAGTTGTTTGGTAATATTAATAGTCTGTATTTGAATTGAACCATGTAGTCCAGTACTCTTTATTTATTATGATACTATGAATACTTTGAGAAGTGAAATAATGTGCCCAAAGAACTTAACAAGAACCACAATGCAGTTTTTAGTTTAGAAATGTGTGCATGATCAAAGACACAAGAATGCCATCTGGTGGTAACTTATGCAAAGCAACTGTACTAAATGATTTCTACTGCTAATAGGAGGCAGACCAGAAGGCTGTAGTTGACAACTATAACTTTTCAAGGGGGAAAAAAATAATATTACAGGGAAATAATTATAAATACATTATTGTTCACATAGTTCACCTTATTAACTAAAATGTTTATCTTCAAGATATTTGGCTCGAGTCAAGTAGAGTTTCACTGACAATACAATGGAGCCAATCTCATTAACTGTAACTTGGAAGTATGACACATACATAACACTTGCATGGAGTATGATGTATTAATACAGTAGCACTTGTATACAAATGATAAAAAGATATGAGGGCATGCTCAAAATTGTTTCACCAATATGAATGTATAATCAAAAATATTTCCTACATTGTAGTTGTAAACATGTGAACTAAACACAGAAAAAAACACATTTTTTGTAAGTATTTTTAACAGCTTCCAAAATAGCTCTGATACAAAATTACAGGAGCCAGAATTTTGGAAAATATCAATGGCTTAGTTTATGCTTGACTATTCCCAGGTGGCTCAGTTGGTAAAGTGTCTGCCCACAATGTAGGAGACCAGAGTTCCATCCCTGGGTTGGGAAGATCCACTGGAGAAGGAAATGGCAACCCACTCCAGTCTTTTTGCCTGGAAAATTCCATGGATGGAGAAACCTGGTAGGCTACAGTCCACGGGGGTTGCAAAGAGTTGGACATGACTGAGTGATTTCACTCTTTCTTTCATTATTAAAGGTAAGGTTTATCATGAAAGGTAATTCTAGATCCTATCTTTAATATAGATATCAGTTGTTTGTTTGAAACCAAAATGTTCAATTCACAAGTCAGATAGTAAAGTAAAAGGGGTGAAATGATTAAATTGCCTATGTAGTTTTTACATATATTTATGAACATATATATGTTTATGCTTTACAGCATTTATATATAATATCAAAATTAATAATTGCAATCTATTTCAAGCCAAACTAGAATAAGTTTATTTAGGAATTCCATTGGTGATCTTTTTTGTAAGTGATTCTGTCAACAGCACATTTAATGAGAAATAAATGAAACTATGGCATGGCCCTACCAGTAAGTAAATCTTGAGTTGACTCCATGTTAGTAAATAAATTAGGAAACTCAATGAGGTAATTTGAAGGTGCCCTCTAGTTAACTGAAACAAAGATTGCATCTGCTTCTTAAAAAAAAAAAAGGAAAAGAAATGATGACTTCTTAATTGGCCCTCTACTTCTTTCTTATGGAAATTCCTATACTAGCAAAGCCCATTCTAGGAGGAGGGTACAATTCTTCTCAATAAGTTAGCAATACCTCATAAGACTTTAAATCAAACATGTTGAAATTAGGACTCTCTGGGGCCTATTGAGCCATTCCCCTAAAAAAGCAGCACTTGTCTGGCTATTCCTGCTTAAGTTGTATTTAAGAGGAAATACAACTACAAAAGGGAGCTTTCCCAGGGGCTCAGCCGGTAAAGAATCTGCCTGCATTGCAGGAGATGCAGATTCAATCCCTGGGCCCGGAAGATACTCTGAAGTAGGGCTTGGCGACCTACTCCAGTATTCTTTCTTGGAAATTCCCATGGACAGAGGAGCCTAGTTAGCTGTAGTCCATAAGATCGCAAAGAATGAGACACAACTAATGTGACTTAGCATGCACACATGACTACAAGAAATGTTAAATCACTTTAAATTACAAATTACAAAAGAACTCATTGAAGTTTAAGAAAAAATGTAACAATAATATATTTTTTTAATTTATGCATACTTATTTGGCCCCAGAACAATGCAGTATACACTGTTAGTTTAATAGGTTTCAGTTTCCATTAGGGCTATTTAAATCCCTTTGTGTTAATAAATGATCTGCATTTATATGTAATAGCTTTTAATAAAAGTTATGGACTAAACCTTTTAGTTATCAATAATCTAACATAGTATAGTGCTAAGGATAAAAAAGAAAACAAAAACTTACATTTCATTTCATTCCAACAAATAACTGAAATTAAGTATCTGCCTGAGATCATTTTAGTTCATTCTAATAGTGTGAACAGTTCTATCCCCAACCTCTGACTGCTCTTGAAGACTAAAAGACAGATTTACACTTTCATCTCCTTCTGCTAGTAAAACTGTTTTACTCCTGAAAGTTTTTATTTAGAATATACGTGTTATATTGGTTGTTATTTGTGGCCATGCAATATTCTCAAATTATGTTTAACAAAATTGGTGATAGAACAGGCTTATATTCCAGGGGGTGGGAGGTATTTGTGGGATAGCAGTGACTGTGGTGGTTAAGAGTTTAATATTGGAATCAGATGGCATAGTTTATGGTTTGGATTTGGAGCTCAATACTTATATGCAGTGTGACTTTCATAAGTTACTTACTTTGCCTACATTTCCTTATCTGTAACATGTAGTTACTAATAGTATCTCCTGGTGCTATTGAAAGGAACACATTTAAAGTACTTAGAAAAGTGCCTGACACATACAACACTAAATAAATAATAGCTGCTATTCTCAGGCTAATAAGTGCTATTACAAGACATGAGTTTGCTCAAAAATAGAATTTTTCAGTCAAAATTTTGTTCCAACTAAGAAAATTACAGTGACTAGCATAAATGTTATTAGAGTAAATAATATATTGTAAAATAATGCTTTCAAAATAAAATCAACTTTATGGTTTTCAAATTGAATAGCATAAGGAACCCTATATATTAATCAAATACAGAATGGATATACCATCACAGTATTATGTTCTGTCACTATATGAGATTGTTATTCAGTTGGTACTCTTGAAACATTGCCAACAGAGATCTTATCATCTGTATAGGGGTCCCCAGATTCCAGGATCTAATACCTGTTAATCTGAAGTGGAACAGATGTAATAATAATAGAAATAAAGTGCACAATAAATGTAAGGCACTTGAATTATCCTGAAACCATATTCCTTACCCTGGTCTGTGGAAATATTGTCTTTCCTGAAATTTGTTCCTGATGCCAAAAGGTTGGGGACCTCTGATCAAGTAGGAACCAAACAGAATTCATAACATCAGTTGTCCATAATTCAACACAATGTAAATTTATGAATTTGCCATTACGGCTTTCTTTATTATTCTGAAATCTGAGTTCTGATCCTAGTAGAGAATTTTTATGTCATGTCATAACTAAGATACCTCTGACCTTTCAGTGGTGCAAACAGCTTCACCTAGGATAGATCATCAAAGACAGGTGATGTTTGTACCACTTAATACAATGGGCAAAGCCTCCTTTATCTCAAAACTGTTTGCTTCATCGATCTGTCATTCTTCCTGAAAATGAGAACCAATAGAGATATTGATTAATTCTTTCAGTCATATATTTAGGTCTTTATCCCTCCATTCAGTCTCTCAGTAGTGTCTAACTCTTTGCAACCCCATGGACTGCAGCAAGCCAGGCTTCCTTGTCCGTCACTAACTCACAGAGCTTGCTCAAAGTCATGTCCATTGAGCTGGTGATCCCATCTAACCATCTCATCTTCTGTCATCCCTTTCTCCTCCTGTCTTCAATATTTCTCAGCATCAGGGTCTTTTCCAGTGAATCAGTTCTTCACATCAGGTGGCCAAAGTATTGGAGCTTCAGCTTCAACATCAGTCCTTCCAATGAATAGTCAGGGCTGATTGACTGGTTGGGTCTACTTGCAGTCCAAGGGACTCTCAAGAGTCTTCTCCAACACTGCAGGTCAAAAGCATCAATTTTTCAGTGCGCAACTTTCTTTATAGTCCAAATCTCACATTCATACATGACTGCTGGAAAAACCATAGCTTTGACTGTATGAACTTTTGTTGACAAAGTAATGTCTCTGCTTTTCAATATGCTGTCTAGATTGATCATAGCTTTTCTTCCCAAGAGCAGTCCATGGAATTTTCTAGGCCAGAATACTGGAGTGGGTAGCCTGTCCCTTCTCCAAGGGACCTTTCCAACCCAGGGATCGAACTCAGGTCTCCCACATTGCAGATGGATTCTTTACCAGCTGAGCCACAAGGGAAGCCTATCTTTATCCCTAACTTGCCTTAAATATATCCGCAAGATAGTTAGATAGATAGATATACCATAAGAATCATGGGTGCTCAAATTAACAAGTCATTCTCATTCTTCAATAATCTCTTCAAGTAAAACATTGTTCTTTAAACTTTAATGTGAAATAATAAGCAAAAAGATTAATTGAGGCACTGTAATAAAAACTCTTTATGATATAGTATGATACATTATTACTACATTGTGTCAATGTACCTAAAATTGCTACAGTTTAAAAGCTGAAATGAATAAGTTGGGGTGGGGTTCAAATATAAGATGCTTCCAAAATATAAAATCAGAAATAGAATAAAAAACTTTGACACTCTTTCTGAAATTAAAAAAAAATGAATTTTGTGTTCCAGGATAGCATATGCACAACTCAGAATATGTTGTCAAGGCAATTATGTTATTAACTGATTATTTTCTAAGAAAAGCAGATGGTAAAATAAATTATATTCTTAAGAATTTTTCTTAGATTTCCTATTTCTGGAGAGTGTTCTTCCATGAAGAATTAAAACAGAGTTAGTGAAAGGGCTCCCATATTGTTATTTAATGGAAAAATGTTTTCCTGTCTACATTACCAGTGACAGAATTTCCTATTCTGGATTTGTTATTTTGGGTAACAATGTAATCTTTAAAATAAGAACACATGAAAATAGTTTTATCATTGGTTATTTGAGCACCAGGGAAGAGAAAGCTCTGCAGCTGCTTTAGACAGCTGACAGGAGTCAGCTCTTACAAGATTGATGAGCCGTTGTAACATAAGCATTGAGTATATACTTGGAACAAGTGACCAGTATGTTGTAAGGCGTCCCCACTTTTCAAAAGTTTGCTTCACGCCATTCGGTTTTCATGAAGGATCTACCTTAGTACCTGTTTTCACTAACTGAAAGAAATCTAAAGAAAATTTTCACTTTTACCAAAAAAGTGAAAGTGTTAGTCACTCAGTCATATCTGACTCTTTGTGACCCCATGGAGTATAATCCACCAGGCTCCTCTGTCCGTGGGATTCTCTAGGCAAGAATACTGGAGTGGGTTGCCATTTCCTTCTCCAGGGGATTTTCCTTACCCAGAGATCGAACTCAAGTCTCCTGCACTGTAGGCAGATTCTTTACTGTATGAGGCACCAAGGAAGCCCCATTTTTACATTTCACTTTAAATGAAAAAAAAAAAAAAGGTGAAAGGTAAAATTGAAGTTCAGCATTTGTTTTGCAGCAGGATTCCCAGGTGGTACTAGTGGTAAAGAACCCGCCTGCCAAGGCAGGAGATGTAAAAGACACGGGTTCAGTCCCTGGGTTGGGAAGATCCCCTGGAGAAAGGCATGGCAATCCACTCCAGTATTCTTGCCTGGAGAATCCTATGGACAGAGGCGCCTGGGAGGCTAAAGTCCATAGGGTCACAAATAGTGGGACATGACTGAAGTGACTAGCATGTACGAGGTGTTATAGAGGCAGTGTGTCCCATGGGCACTAAGAGCGGCACCACCAAACTCCTTGCCTGGGAACTACACTCAGCATATTAGCATCAAGCCACCATGGCTTCAAACTGTGTCTGTAGCATCTGTGGTTTATCTCAATTTATTTTTGTGCATCTGTTAGCAAGATGTGTCTTAAGGTAGCTGCTTCTTCACTTTCTTCTTTATGGCTTGCAGAAGGATTCATAGGAATGCTCTATTTTGGATAATGAGGGGAAACTGTACCCCTTTTTTTCACAAACCCAGAACACAGTCAAGGACACTGAGGGTTGAAGTGAAGTGGCATCCCTCACTTAAGAAATCACTCACAAAATATACGTTTCTAATCTCCAGAGCTCTAGTTGAGGTCACTTCCTAAGAGGATAAAGGAAGTCCCCTAGGGGATGCAACAATTCTGTTTTCCTTGTGGCCAAGATTGTCCCGTGACTGCATTGAGCTGCTTAAACCATCCATCAACAGACAAATAAATAAAGGATTTGCTGTATTGGCTCTGTTGATTGATCTTGATTATAAATGGGAAAAAGAGTCCCTGGT
The DNA here is from genome assembly GCF_014754425.2 of Oryx dammah. Lineage (NCBI taxonomy): Eukaryota > Metazoa > Chordata > Mammalia > Artiodactyla > Bovidae > Oryx > Oryx dammah. The sequence continues at coordinate 63,527,828 of NW_024070203.1, forward strand.
TTACACTGGGATCAAGAAGGAATATGTATAGAAGCCAGTAGATTTAGCAGACTGCCAGTGAATACTTTTGTGCACAGAAATAAATTAATGAAACATTACAACATAAATCAACAGGTTCATAAATGGCTCAGACACTTTAGGAATAAAGATCCAGGTCACAACATCGTGACCAGTTGAAACAGCGGTTGAGGGCAAAATATAAAATGCTTGGTGAATAGATGGAGACACCGAAAATGGCTCCAAAAATTGTCAGTTACAGGAAAAAAAAAATTTAAAAAAAAGGATAGCTAGCAGTGTTTTCTCCCTTCCTTTGTTATAGAAGTATCTGCATATATATAGACCAATTTTTATTCTTTCCTCTATTTCTCTGCAATTTTATATAAGGCATGTTGGTGGTAGTTGAGCTTCCCAGGTAGCACTAGTGGTAAAGAACCTGCTTCCTAGTGCAGGAGACATAAGAGGTGCTGGTTTGATCCCTGGGTTGGGAAGATCTTCTGGAGAAGGGCATGACTACCCACTCCATTATTCTTGCCTGGAAAATCTCATGGCCTGAGGAGCCTGATCAGCTATGATCCATAGAGTTGAAAAGAGTCTGACATGACTGAAGCAACTGAGCACACATGCTCATGTTGGTGGTATTTAGCCTTTTCATGTAGGCTTTAAGTTGTAAGGATGTCAAGAGGCTTTGTGATGAGCTAGGTGATGGGAGCTAACAGTAGTTGCTGAGGATGTGCACCTCTTATTTGGAGAAGAGAGCAAACATGTCTTCATCTATACAAGGCAGACTCCCTTATTCAGTACCAATTTCTCAAATAGGAGACACTCACAAGAGACTTTCCAGGCAAAAAAGAAACAAAAACTGCTATCCCTCACCAGGCTGATGAGTTCAGAGACTTTATCAAGTGACAGACATATAGTTTTGCCAGAGGGTTCACGGCCTTTCTCCACTTGCCTACTTTGAAGTTACACAAAGCTGAGCAGCAATTCCCCATGATTCTCGCACTTCTTGATTTTTTGAATGTCAGAAGCCACTTCCCTGTCCTGACCATCACTCTCCTAGGTCTTGTCTGGTTTTGCAGACTTTTAATTTTCTGTATTAATCCTTCTTGTCTATGTAATAGAGTGTTTCTCTTTTCCCGTTAGATCTGTCTGATACAGTAATTACTATATTTTCTCCTAGCAAGCCATTGAAATTACTGCTCTCAGGAAAATGAAAGCTTCTCTTCTCACCGTAATTCATATCCCTAAAATCTCAGCTTCTTTCCATCTTTTGGATAAAACTGTAGATTTGTGTATTTTGAAAGGAGATCTAAAGTGACTTTTATCTCCACTATTATAATAGCTCTCACCGTGAAAGACTAGACTAGGGTTGATTATATTCTGACTTAGACCTCTGTTCAACATTTCCTTCTTTTTGAATCAGGTCCCTCAATCACTTTGTACCTTGTCTATCCTGAGTGAACAGAGAATCCTCAGTGGTCATATAATTTGTCCGTTACCAGTATGTGTACTTTCCATTGCCCTGGCCTGCTTTCCAACAGCTTTCTATCAAGTGTGTTGTACTTTCTGCATGTGCATCTTGCATTATTCATCATACTTTTCTCCTATTCAGCCTTTCTCCAGCGAGACAGGCCCATTCTTCTTCCCAAAACTACTTTAATACTTCAAGATAAACTTTGGCAAATTATATTCACCTTTTTTTCCTCATAAAGAGCACAAATATAAGCAATTTAGTCAGTTAAATATTAGATGATTTGTAAGCACAAGGAAAATTGGGATAGTGAGTGGAACTCTTTAAGATTCAGTATCCTTAAAACTCCTTATGTATTGAGGGATAGCAAACTTTTTGCTGATATTACATAAGTTGGCAAGGTTTTATAAAGTATGTACAGGCATTTCCTGTGATAACTCCTAACAGCAGCTTAATAGCTCTGCTCCCATTCTATGTAGATCTCCTTTAAGACTTCCTACATGTTATTTCCACTGAGGCAGGTCATTTATAAAATCATTTAAACCATATTAGAAATTCAGGAAGAATCCCTTGTGTATATAGGCTCTTGAGCTCTTTCTGTACACTACTTTTTGACATGTTTGTGATGAGGCCTTTTTTTCCCCCCAGTTTAATTCAGTTTTATTTAACAACATTGCTTAAGTATCTGTCATGACCCTGGGATACAATTATGGTCATCCCTTCCAGAAATAGTAAAAGAGATATATTTCTCCTATAAATATTTAATTTTAATTTTTACTTAGCCTTTCTATAAAACTGAATTATTTTAACTATAAAAGCAATACATGCTTTTATATTAAAAATAAAATAAAAATATTTTTAAAATAAAAATTAAACACAAGAAAATAGCTATGACTCCCATTCATCTCCAACCTTTGTCCCCAGATAACAAGTTTTTCACTTAATATTTGTAATTTTTATACCACTTGCCACCATAACTTTACACCTGAACCTACACCTCTACTTACTGTTGACTTATCAAAGTTATGCAGTATCTTTTGACATCAGCTATGATGTCAAAAAACTATGAAAACTATGAAATTGATGTACTTTTATTACTTCTCATCTATCTTAGTCACTCCATTTTCCAACTGAAGTAAGTGTATCATTTTTTTAATTACATATAGTACTTAAAAACTTGTTTTAAAACATTTTTATCAAGGAAAAAAAATCAAGGAATAAGTCCACATGGTAACAAGAACTGAAGAACTTATAATAAAAACAGTATCAATCTCTCCTGCTTGCCCTACAGGCAACATTCTAAAATCATTTGTATCTTCAGTTTTCTGAGTGCTGTTACTTCAACAATTTTTGGTAAATAAATATATACCTTTATTTTGTATATATATTTTAGATAATATATATTGACTCTCTGGAAAAAAAATAACATCTCACTCACTTATATGACTCTCTTTATTTTCTTTTTTTCCTCCTATTGGAAAAAAAGAGACAAAGAAAAAGGGAACAATGCCTTGAAAATCAATAAATAAAGTTATGCCAAAGAGAAGCGGGTAACCAACAGGGTAATATAGCATAGTAGAGTAATGAGAGAAGGACTAAGAATTTATTATTGAATCTTACAAGATGAAAGACATTGGTGTTTATTACAATAGCAGTTTTTATGGAGTTGTTGGGGAAGAGGTTGACTAGAATGCTTTTAAGAGAGAGTAGGAATTGAGGAATTGGAGACATAGATTATTGACTGTTCATTTTAGAGGACTGACTGCAAAAAAATGCTAGAGAAATGGAATGGTAGTTAGGGAAACAGAATCAAGAGAAGTATTATTTTAAAATTCAGAGAAACAATACCATTTCTGAAACATGATAGGTATGAACATAGAGAGTAAAAACAATTATGATACAGTAGAAAGAAAAGACAATAGCTGGAATGATGTCCTTGATTAGGAGAAAGCATAGATGATCTAGTGCTCAAGTGAGTAGGTGATGGTAAGTGGACAAATTAATTGATGTGCTTCTGTCTCAAGAGTCAGTAATTTTTAGCCAAAGGAGAGTTTTTAATAAAAAAAGAATAGAGAGAAAGTGTATAGACATAATTTCATGTATGTTTTCAGGTAGAGCATTTTTAGTAAACATCAGAATAACTTTTCTTTTTAAATGATAAAACTATTATTTTTTTAGCCTTCTGTCAGTAGAACATTTTTTTTTTAAAAAAAACTTGCATTTGCTATAGAAAAAATCAAATTGTTTAGCACAATCAAAGCCCTGTCACTGCCTCTCTGATTTCATCTCATACTACTCTACCTTTGGATCATTCTGTTTCAGTTACAATGGCCTTTTAGTTATTATATAAACATGCAAAGTACCTACATGCCTTAAGAATTCATATTTACTCTTCTGTCGATCTGCATATAGTCTTATATTTCATGTATTCTCACCGTTAAAAAATTTACCGTCATAAACAAAGCACGTATGTTCTCTCATTTCCTGCATTGTTTTACTTCACAGAATTTATCACCATCAAGAAATTATGTGTTTCACTTATTTGTGTAAAAACTTTCTCCTCCCATATGAATATATAGAAGCAAGAATTTTAGTCTTTTTAATCTGTTTCTATGTTCCCAGCACTAAGAATGATGTCTTAGTCATACATGAGCTTCCCAGGTGGTGTAGTGGAAAAGAATTCCACTTACCAGTGCAGGAGATGTAAGAGATGTGGGTTCAATTCAATGATCCCCAAGAGAAGAAAATGGCAACCCACTCCAGTATTCTTGTCTTGAAAATTCCATGGACAGAGGACCCTGATGGGCTACTGTCCATGAGGTCACAGAGTTGGACATGATCGAGTACACACACATGCATACATGATAGTCAATCAAATTATGGAACGAAGTTAATATTTATTATGATTTCTGGAAAACTTACTCAACAATTACAGATTCCTTTTTTAACATCACATAAGGTTTTTTATATGCCATGATTGGATTTTGTTTTGTTTTTGTAAAAGATATCAAACTCTCTATACCTCCTTATGTGATTGCAAAAAGCTCAATTTTAGTATCCTCTTTATGAATTGTATTGTCAGGAGGTGTTTTTTTTTTTTTTCCATTCAACATGCTTGTAAACTGCTTATGAATAGTTATTGCTAGATATTTTCATTCCTTTCTGTTTTTGATTCACAGTAACTTACTACCTGATCCTCTGCCCTGAGTGAATTCTAATTTTTGAGTAACATTCTGTAGTGTTTCTCTGTGACTATCAGGGAAAGATGTTAGTTTTCTCTTGGTAGGAAGAAGGTCTCTTGGCAAGGTCTGAGTTTTCAGTAGAGCTGTGAATAGACCATCCATTCTCTTTTTTGGATCAAAAAGAACATTAAACTTGCTATATAAAACCAGTTAATAATATCTACTCCCCAACTCCCCGTTTTTAGCTACTGAGGCATATTGCTGTCTAACTACAACAAAGGCTACAGTGCTACACAGTAATGTTTATTTATTGAATAAAATTAATACAGGTGTGTTTCTTTTATCCCAAAGACTAATTTTAACTTTTAAAGTGTTTTGTTGTTATTGTTATTTTTTACTATTTCTTCCAAAACTTGTTAGGATTTTTATCCAACAGAAAAAAAAAAAACTGTTGGAAAGCAAGGGCTACCAGTTTCTAGTATAGATGCTATATTGTACTTAATTGCTTTTTTATCTCTCTCTCTTTTTATTTGCAATAAATTTGTGCATAATCAACCTAAATGAAAATTGTATATTATACTCCTTGTCTGTAACCAACCAATACAAACCAATTATGTTTGTATCACTCAGTAGTTTAGATGGCATGGTAATGTAACTAATATTTGTTCTTGCTCAGTTGCAGTCTCTTTGTGACTCTATGGGCTGTAGCCTGCCAGGCTCTTCTGTCCATGGGATTTTCCAGGCAAGAACACTGGAGTAGGTTGCCATTTCCTTCTCCAGGGGATTGTCCCAACTGAGAGAACAAATTCACATTTCTTTAGCTCTCCTGCACTGGCAGGTGGGTTCTTTACTGCTAGCACCACCTGGGAAGGCATTCATCTTGTAGCAATTCATAATAAAAATAGATATGCCCTTCAGTTCACAATGACACAACCCTTATAACAGAAAGCTAAGAGGAACTAAAGAGCCTCTTGATGAAAGTGGAACAGGAGAGTGAAAAAAGTTGGCTTAAAACTCAACATTCAAAAAACTAAGATCATGGCATCCGGTCCCATCACTTCATGGCAAACAGATGGGGAAACAATAGGAACAGTGAGAGACTTTACTTTCTTGGGCTCCAGAATCACTGCAGATGGTGACTTCAGCCATGAAGTTAAAAGACACTTGCTCCTTGGAAGAAAAGCTATGACCAACCTAGACAGCATATTAAAACCAGAGACATTACTTTGCCAACAGAGGTCCATTAGACAAAGCTATGGTTTTTCCAGTGGTCATGTAGGGATGTGAGAGTTTAGCACTGAAGCTGAGCACTGAAAAATTGATGCTTTGAACCACGGTGTTGGAGAACTCTTGAGAGTCACTTGTACTGCAAGGAGATCAAACTGGTCATTTCTAAAAGAAATCAACTTGAGTATTCATTGGAAGGACTGATGCTGAAGCCGATGCTCCAATACTTTGGCCACCTGATGCGAAGAACTGACTCATTGGAAGAGACCCTGATTCTGGGAAAGATTGAAGGCAGGAGGAGAAGGGGATGACAGAGGATGAGATGGTGGGATGGCATCAACAACTCGATGGACATGGGTTTGAGCAAACTCTGGAAGTTGGTAATGGACAGGGAATCCTGGCTTGGTGAGGTGCATGTGGTCACAAAGAGTCAGACATGACTCAGTGACTGAACTGAACTGATGCCCTTCAATTCACAATTTCCAGCATATATTTGATTTCCTTTTGGTTGCTCTTTATTTAAGCATATTTATGTTATTTTTATCTGTAAATTAGCAGGAAAAAGTCAATTCTTCCTAAAATTTAATTGATAATTCATTTTAAATTTTTTTGCTGACGAGTGTTGATAAATGAGAATCATGACTCATCAGAAGCCCATCCAGAATGTACTATTTGGTTTCAACATGAAGCGCAATGCATGTCATTAACAAAATATTTTACACTATCAGTTAACTTATAATTTTCTAAAAGATTAACTTTAAACATCTCTTCAGTCTTTTCAAACCAAACTACCAGTAATTTCAGAGGAATGATTTCTATTTCTTTTTAGTAAACAGAGTGTAAAGTCATGGTCTACCTCAGTTTTACCATTAATTTAGATGTCATTTATATTAGAAATTATATTCAACAAGATCTGGGAATTTGTCCTGTGACATATAACAGTTTCTGACTTATAATAGGTAATCAATAAATACTCAATGAATAAAAATTTTCTGAGCAAACACAATACTCTGTGTCTTAATTTTCTTTTCTTTCACAAGAGAAATGTAATGGGGATATCCAGGATTAGCATTCAAGATATTTTTCTGATAAAATTAGAGAAATAATCTAAGAATCTGTTCTTAGACCTGACAACTGAAAAATAAATGTTCAGAATTCTGCATGTCTATTTAAGCAAGTGAAGATAATTAAATTCATTTTCATTGGTATTAAATTAATTTATCTATGCACTTAGTTTTTATTCATATTTTCAGTTGGAAGTTTGAGACACACTTGTACAATATTTGTATGTATTTAATAATCATAAATTAAAATATGATTTGACTACATATGTCACAGATTCTTATTTACTTATTTTTAAATTTTTTGTAGTGTCTTAAAATATAATTTCATTCAGGAAAAATAAGATTTTTCTAGAATAATAGTCTAGAAGCCTGACATTTATGTCCTTTATTCTTCATCATTATGACCTAAAGTTATATTTGGTAAACATATCACTGCTAATGTGTATTTGTCTCTCCTGAATTATAAAAAGCACATTCCAATTCCTCAGGCTAGAAATTTTATTCTTTAAATGGTTCACAGTGCCTCTGGCCACACTTAGAATTTCGATTGCAAAGGAATATTCAATCTTTCAGTTAATAGCATTCAACCTACTGAATATTTAATTATTGTCCTTAAAATATAAACAGTTGAAAATATTTTCCTTCTAAATGGATAATATTCTTTTTCTATTCTCTTATGATAGTAATATGTTTTATTTTAATTGCAATATTTACTATTAACAAAGAAGATTGAACATGTTTTGCAATTTGATTATAATTTATTTATAAAATGTTACTACAAAGAAAAGATTAAATTACTGTATATAACACATTAAAAGAGGAAGTGTATCCAAGAACAGAAGTATTGCTTAAGAGCCTCGGCTACATATACATAGTCAACCACATATCCTAATTCTTGATTCAACTCTACTAAGCTCTACTAACTCAAGCTGTGTGATCTTGGAAAACATCAAGATAAACCTTAACTTTTTTTCAGCTTTAAGATGGGGCAAATATAAGAATTCTTTCATAAGGTTATAAAATAAAATTAGCTAAATACATATAAAGCACATAGTGTAATTCTAGAGAAAAAATAAGCGTTATTTATCTTATTATTATTAAGTATTATTGATTGATATGTATATGATCAGTAACATGAGTATTCTCAAAAAGCACTGCTTTTAGTTATATTATGGGGGAAAAAATTTTTAAAAAGCTGTCCCAAATGCACTTGGAGATTTATTCATTTATTATCAGCTTCACTGCTAGCTTGAAAATGGAAGCCGTATTGCTAAAACAAAGGTAAGAGAACAAATGACTAAATTTTTAGGCAACTGACTTAGGAAACATTTTAAAAGTATATACATGCATGCAAATTATAGAACCTTGAAAGGAAGGGAAGGGAAGCCCTATTGAACACTTTAGTAGACTACAGGCTTCGCAGATGGTGATAGTGGTAAATAACCTGCCTGCCAATGCAGGGGACTGAAGAGACTCGGGTTCAATCCTTGGGTGGTGAAGATCCCCTGGAGAAGGGCATGGCAACCCACTCCAGTATTTTTGCCTGGAGAGTCCTGTGGACAGGGAACTTGGTGGGCTACAATCCATAGTGTCACAAAAAGTCGGACACAACTGAAGCAACTGAGCATACACGTAGTGTAAAAGTAGCGTTTATATGCACTGGGAAGCAAAAACAAAATATGTGACTCTTTATTGTGATTTTTTTTCGAAAACAAACCAGCATTATCTGTGAGATATGCCTATAAACAATTTGGAGGAAGAGCTGACTGGATATGGTTTTCTGGGAATGAGTGCCAGAGTACTACTGCATGAGTAGCTACTAACTCTGGCACAATCAAGAGGGTAGGACATTAAGCAGCATTCTCTGAAAACCCTAAGGGCAAAGGCATGGCACTGTAACTAAAGTGAGTGACCAGAAAGCCAAGGATAGGAAGCTTCTTCCATTGCATTTGTTTGTCAACACCCATAAAGCTTGAAAAGTGGTTGCTGTAATAATGCTGAGAGGTGGAATGGGAAAACCCATATCCCTAAAATCTTTACTGGTCAGCAGAAAAAAAAATCAGCCAAAAGCATCAGGAGATCAGTATTTTCCTTCTGCCAGATATCTTGCAATTCATCTAATTGTTATAATCTAATTAGCATACAGAATTATAGATGCAAGGGGACCTGGTAAGTATAGCTTTTATCTTTCTGGATCCTGCTACACTGAAAAGATAAACTAGAAATTTGTGGGGATAAACACTGAAAGTCACTTGTGACCATATCACCACATTGATTCATTTCCCCTAGGAAAAGAAAAATGGTTACTAATTTTAAAAAATCAGCAAAATTTTCCTGTAATTCTTATTCCTTTCTCATTTTCCTGTTGTGATTTAGGAGCTAAGCATGTTCTTAGAAGTCATATTAAGGCATTTTAAACATCTGTTATAAAATAAGTAACCTACATTATCTATAGTCACTTTGTTATTAACTATTATCAGTGCTGGCTATGAAGTTTTTCAGTCGAATTTAAACATATTTGAAGTCTGTAAAAATGAAAACAGCTTTAAAATATGAAAAGAAAACCTGGAATTCACATTAGTCAGTTTTCATTTGTATATCTGTACAGATTCACCTTATAATAACTTTATTAATTATGTAATTTCACATTCAAGACAGGTTTATTACTATGAAAGCAATATGTTGGTTAAAGTTCTTGTTTTCTAAGCATTCTTGAGTGTCCATGATGATTTAAAAAAATTGTAGCCAACTGTACAATAAATTATATAGTATTAAAAGTCAAAATAAAATAAATAAATAAATAAAAGAGTCAAAATCAGTATTATACAAATCTTACCTTTTAAGGAAAATACATGCATGACACATACTGTCATGAATTATTTAATAATTTGGAATATATGGCATATGATTGAGATTTTTTCATTTTAAGGAAACATAAGCATACTAACAAATTAAGCCAATTTGCAATTTATCAATTTTCTCATGTATGTTCTATAATAACTGGGTTGTTATTGTTATAAGCTCAGCTCTATAAGGCTGTGCTCACTTTTGCTTCAACTGCCGTATGTACTTCATCCTCTATTCGATTCCTGACACACCATTTTCAGAGTTATATTTCTAAATCAAAGATGTGGCCAGGTCATTTCCCTGCTTGAAAACCTTCAATAGTTTCACAATGTGCCTAGGATAAATTTAGGCTCCTCAGTGTGTCTTCTGAACCACTTGCTCTAGTCAGACCAGTCTGCACACATTTCCTTACAATTCCTGTCCCTGTCCTTGTGTTTGTGATGCTATCTGCACTTGGAAAGCTGTCTTTATTCTAATTTGTCTGACTATTCTTAGCCTTTTAAATCACCTAGTTCTGTGAGGTTTTATTGCATCGTCTATGCCCAAAGTCATCCCTACATTTTATTTGGTAATTAAAAATGAGTAACCCACTAAATAGGATGAAGTAATGGAAAACATAATTCTTATACTAAAGACAGTTCTTTTTGTCCTTTTAATTCTCCATTTGAAATTATGAGTTATCATGATTTTTTTAATTACAATAATTTAGTCAATTAAGGATTTTAAATTTGTAAATGTGTTTAGTGAGAGATAAATTCTATATTTTAGTAACAGGAAGTATTCCTCCAGTGTTTTTCACTTAAAGGAATGAGTTAAAAGTCAGAAATAAATTACTTAGTTGAAAGTGTACTATTAGAATATCTATGCATTAATATATTATATCCAAAAATGACATGGGAATTATGTATTGACTGTGCATGCATACTAAGTTGCTTCAGTCATGTCCAACTCTTTGTGACCCAATGGACTATAGCCCGCCAAGTTCCTCTCTCCATGGAATTCTCCAGGCAAAAATACTAGAGTGGGCCACCATGCACTCCTAGGGGATCTTCCCAACCCAGGAATCAAACCAATATGCCAGTACTTTTCATATTTCAGGAGGGATGCAAAATCAAACCAAGTATTTATCACAGTGACTTTTATTAATATAATACAAGCATTCTGGGGGAAAAGCATATAGTAAAGATAATTTATTTTCCCTTTTAAAGAAACTTTTTAAAAACTTTTTATTTTGTATTGGAGTACAGTTGATTAACAATGTTGTGGTAGTTTCAAGTGTACAACAAAGCAATTCAGTTACACATATGAATTATTTTTCAAATTACTTTTTCAATTAGGTTGTTATAGAATATTGAGCAGAGTTTCCTGTGCTGTACAGAAAGTCCTTGTTGGTTATCTGTTTTATGTATATCAGTATGTACATGTCAATCCCAAGCTCCCTAACTATTCCTACACCTCACTCTTCACCTATGCTAACCATAAACTTGCTAAGTCTGTGACACTGTTTTGTAAATAAGTTCATTTGTATCAATGTTTTTTTTAGGTTGGTCATAAAAACAATGTCGTATGGTATTTCTCTTTCTCCGTCTGACTTGCTTCACTCTGTATGGCAGTCTCTAGATCCATCCATGTTGCTGCAAATGACGTTATTTCGTTATTTTTAATATTCTATTGTATATATGCATGATATCTTCTTTATTCTTCTGTCAGTTGACATTTAGGTTGTTTCAATGTCTTGGATATTGTAAACATCACTGCAAACATCACATTGGATCACATATATCCTTTCAGATCATGTTTGTTTCCAGATATAAATCCAGGAGTAGAATTACAGGATTATATGGTAGTATTTGATAAAATTCATCTCTAAAGCCATCTGGTCCTGGACTTTTGTTTGTTGGGAGTTTTAAAATCATAGTTTCCATTTCAGTCCTATGATTGGTCTGTTCATATTTTCTATTTCTTCCTGATTCAGTCTTGGGAAATTGTACTGTTATGACTGTTAGTATTTACCTTATATATTTGAAGCACTCCTATGTTGGATACATATGTATTTATAATTTTCATATCTTCTTCATATTGATCCCTTGATCATTATGTAGTGACTTTCTTTGTCTGTTATAATGGTCTTCATTTTAAAGTCTGTTTGCCTGATATGAGCATTGCTATTTCCAGCTTTCTTTTGATTTCCATTTGCATGGAATATCTTTTCCCACTGCCCCACTCTCAGTCTTTATGTGTCCCTAAATCTAGTCAAGGCTCTGGTTTTTCCAGTAGTCATGTATAGATGTGAAGGTTGGACTGTGAAGAAAGCTGAGTGCTGAAGAATTGATGCTTTTGAACTGTGGTGTTGGAGAAGACTCTTGAGAGTCCCTTGGACTGCAAGGAGATCCAATCAGTCCATTCTAAAGGAGATCAGTCCTGGGTGTTCTTTGGAAGGAATGATGCTAAAGCTGAAACTCCAGTACTTTGGCCACCTCATGCAAAGAGTTGACTCATTGGAAAAGACCCTGATGCTGGGAGGGATTGGGGGCAGGAGGAGAAGGGGACTACAGAGGATGAGATGGCTGGATGGCATCACCGACTCGATGGAAGTGAGTTTGAGTGAACTCTGAGAGTTAGTGATGGACAGGGAGGCCTGGCGTGCTGCGATTCATGGGGTCGCAAAGAGTCAGACACGACTGACTGATTGAACTAAACTGAACTGAAGTCTAAAGTGGGTCTCTTGTAGACAGCATGCATGAGGTCTTGTTTTGGTATCCATTCAGCCAGTTATATCTTTTGGTTGGAGCATTTAATCCATTTACATTTAAGGTAATTATGGATATTAAATTCCTGTTGTCATTTTCTTAATTGTTCTGGATTTATTTTTGTATCTTTTTGCTTCCTTTTCTTTCTTGTTCTCGTTGCCTGTGGTCTTATGACCATCTTTAGTGTTGTTTGGGTTGCCTTTTCTTTTCTTTTTCTGTGTGTGTTTATGTGTGTGTATGTGTGCATCTATTGTAGTTTTTGGATTTGTTCCCATAAGGTTTTGATAGAGTAGTCTATATATGTACAAAGATGTTTTAAGTTGCTGATCTCTTTCCCACCTAGAGAAGTTCCTTCATCATTTGTTGTAAAGCTGATCTGGTGATGCTGAACTATTTTAGCTTTTGCTTGTCTGTGAAACTTTTGATTTTCATATCAAATCTGAATGAATACCTTGTTGGGTAGAATATTCTTGGCTGTAGGTTCTTCCCTTTCATCAGTTTAAATATATCATGCCACTCCCTCTGGCCTTCAGATTTTCTGCTGAAAAATCAGCTGATAACCTTACAGGAATTCCCTATATGTTGTCACTTTTCCCTTGTTGCTTTTAATATTTTTTCATTGTCTTTAATTTTCAACTTGATTACTGTGTGTCTTGGCATGTTCTTCCTTGGATTTATCTTAACTACTTGGGACTCTTTGGGATTCCTGGACTTGGGTGACTGTTTCATCCTCCTACCATCTTGCTATGGCTTCCTGTTTGTCTTTGAAAGTAGGGTATCTTTTTTCGGTAGGTTCCAGAAATTTTTTTGCTGATGGTTGTTTAGCAGTTAGTTGTGATTTTTGTGTTTTCATAAGAAGGGAATGATCTCATGTCCTCCTGTTCTGCCATCTTGAGCTAATCTCAGGAAACTGATTCATAAAGTTCAATGTACATTATAAATGTTAGATGAAGTTTTACACTACCTAAGAGCCTTCCTAATTGTATATTTTCTTAAAAATAGAAAAGAAACCACATGTTATTTGAAAGGGGGGAATTGTTAATTTCAACAGCTTTCTATTCCCCTTCCTTTACCTTATCATCCTTCAAGTTACTTCTCTTGAAACTTGTAAATTCTCTAAAAATTTAAGCATTTAATATGTCCTCATTTTAAAATAAGACAAAGATCAATTGGAGAGATTTAGATAGTATATTTCTTTAGGATTTCTAAAATATAAGTAATGAATATATTTTTGCTGTCAAACAATAAATGCAGAAATACCTAGCTTATTTCTTGGAATATAGAAAACATAAATAAATAATCATGGCATAGGTGCACTGTCTTCCAAAATACTATATATGTGAAGTGAATTGTCATTAAGAGAAAAATTTTATTAACCAAAAATAATTTAATTTTTAAGCTGAATTTTAAACTTACAATAAATTATGTATATGGATAAGTTTATCAATGATGAGGGCAATGATGTTTTATTTGTATGTAACAACAGAAATCATTTGGAACTACCATTACATGTTTATTGGCACTGATAAGTCCCTTTTTCTCTCTGAAACAATCTTTAATGTCCCCTTCTGTAAATGAAAAAGACAAAGAAGCTGATTAGAATTAAATAAGAGGATCAACATGGTGAAAACTTCATATACATGAAAGATACTATATACATATTGTTCTCATTCATTTCATTATTTTTAAAATTTTGTTTTAAACTGAAGTACATCCATCAGTTTATCATGTTAGTTACTAGAGTAAGCTTAAAAGTTTTTGCCTCTTAAATATAAATCCATGGAAATAATTTAAAATGAATCAGTTTATCATACTGCTACTTATAAAAATGTACTATTTAGCTACATTCACATAGTAGTATGGATCAAAATGATTTAAAAGTATATATAGGAGGGATGTCACTGCAATTTAACTAAATTTCACACAAAATTAAAATATCCATTCTGATATTTCCAGAAAGATCTTTTAAGCTTTTTTGGTAAATATATACAATCACAAGGAAATCCCAACAATTGAAATGTCATTATTTTGTTTCCTCATTGAAAAGTGATTTGATACATAGCCAACTTTAGAAATGAAAATTATTCTTCACTAAAACTTAAATAATATTTCTATTAATTAAAACTTGATTGAGAAATTCTCATATTTAACTCTTGTCCTTTGAAAATTATTGTCATTTTTTTCTGGGAGAGCTTAAGCTTTAATAATTTTATCATATCCTTAACAAAATGAATAATTTTAAAATTGTTTTCTACTGCAGGATTATTTGTTTTCTGTTGGGGTCCAGCCCCGGGGGATCCAGGGTAATTCGAAGCGGGGATGGAGTCGGTGTCTTAGAAAGAATTATTTAATTAGAAATATAAAGATTAGGAAAGAATAGTGTAGTGGGAAATTTAGAAGAGGAAAGAGACTGTATTCCTTGGTTTATGTGGAAAACCAGTAAAACCTTGAGACAAGAGGTTTGCACCATCTACCTAGGCCACTGCCGCCCGCTTAAATAGCGGAGGGTGCCCCACCTTGAGCTGTCTCGCGCGTGGGTCTTAGAAGCCAGGGCAAGTAAGTAGACGTGGTGAGCCTCCACGCTCCAAGGATCATCCTGAAAAGAAGAGGGAGGGAGAGGGAGAAAGAGAGAGAGACAGAGAGAGTCGACACAGGGGGAGCCAGATTTCCAAGAAACTAGTTCGAGAAACTAGTCTGAGAAATTGGTCCATCCTTTATTGTTCAGGAAAACTTTTTATACTTTTGGTTGTACATAGAGATCAATGGATAATACAAAATTATGCAGCGTCAGCAGCCCTGACTCTTATCGAGACCAGGCTTTCTCTCTGCATACCTAGCTGTATACACAAGTCTTAGGTGATTTACATCATCTTCTGGCCAGAAGGCCTATTAGCATTTTACGGCCCTTTTCTGATAAGGGTCTGTCAACCAGAAAACTTATTTGCCTTAATAGTGTTGTTCTTTTCCAAAATCTGATGCCACTCTCAGAAAGCACTAAATAAAGTTATATTCTTACATGGCAAGGACACAACAATTTATAACAAAGAAAGAGGAGTACAGTGATTTACAACAAAGAGAAAATTCATTAACTCAAAAGTCTAGTATTGCTAACATCAAAACTACTATATTCCTATTTCTGCATCCCATTTACATTGATTAATATCCTCCCAGATGCCTAAAATATAAAGGATATGGAGGCCTGGCAGCAAACATTAACTCAACAATGAAACCTTCACCAAACTAATTGTTAGCTCTAAAAGTCTCTATATCTTTAAGATGTTTTAAGCTTCATGCCTCTCATGGTTGGGGGGCTGTAAACAATCACAAGTTGTAAAAGTCCAGGGGAACCTGTCATGCAAGTTAGAGAGCCATCAGAGGGATTTGAGCTGAAAGATTCCTTTCATATGTAGGAGACCAGTTGGAGCTCTAAGTTAACTTTTTCTAGAGAAAGGTGGTCAGGGATAGCCCCCTTTAATGTCAGAAGAGTATAGTATAGCAGACAGTAAACAGACAGATTTTGGTTTCAGGGTAGATGCTCAGGCAAAGGACCCCTTGAGACCTGACTCGCCTTGCCCCATCAGGTCTCTCTGCATGACCTTGTCATGGATGGGATCTCCCGTGCTGGCTCCCGGCAGTTTTCTTTATTAAGATTTGGTTTGTCATTATTTTCAGCATACTTTTTTTCCACATGTACACATAACCACTCCCACATGAGTACATGTACATGTGCACACACAAGCACATATGTGAATATGTACTAATGATGCCCTTTTGTCCATTAGCAACAGGTGCATGTTTTTCCAGGCCCAGTGCAAAATGAAAATGTTGGATCTCTTGTTCAGAATAATTAAGGATTTCAAGATGGCAACAAAACAAGCATTAAACCAAAAGTGACACTTTTCTCAGAGGGAGTCCCAGTGTGATTGCACTGATCACACATCCATTAAGCAGGTCAGACTGTTCACATTCTCTACAGGGAAACAGTGCTATCTTCATAAGTACTTAGCCTTCATCTTCATTTTCTTTCTATTGAATCTGTTCTGAATGAGGTGGGAAAATGGTAATAAAATAATAGGTACTGCTATTAATCTTACTCTATTATTTAGTATAGCTATAAGATATACATGCACACATGTGTGCTAAGTCACTGCAGTTGTGTCCAATTTTGCAACCCCATGGATTGGCCTCCAGGCTCCTCTGTCCATGGGATTCTCCAGGTAGGAATACTGAAGTGGTTGCCATTTCCTTCTCCAGGGGATCTTCGCTATCCAAAGATCAAGCCTGTGTCTCTTATGTCTCCTGAATTGACAGGTGGGTTCTTTACCACTAGTGCCACCTTTAAATCCTCAAGAGTAGAATATAGGCAGTATTTCTATTCTCTGAACTTGGGTATAGTATATATAGGCAGTATTTCTATTCTCTGAACTTGGGTATAGTAAAATCAAACAATTGTCTTTGTATCCAGTTGTTAAATAACTTTGCTCACTTATGAAGTCTCTGAAGTGTCACACAACTAAGTAATAGGCAAGCAAAAATATCTAACTATATTTCTTAAAATAGAATACCCAAACTGTACTTTGAACATATTGTACTGACTGTCCTCTCATGGGAAGGAAAACACCTTATATCACTCTACCTAGCATAAAGAATAAACTCTAATTGATTAACTTAAGCATATATTTCCTGAACAAATGGTTTTTGTGTATATCTGCTTTGCATCAAGAATAACTTGTCAAACGTCTTTGGACTTTGGTGATAATGGAGAAAGAGGCCCTGATACAAAATGTTATATTATAACCCTATACAGAAGTTCAGTATGAAAATGTTCAGTTCAGTTCAGTTGCTCAGTTGTTTCCGACTCTTTGCGACCCCATGAATTGCAGCACCAGGCCTCCCTGTCCATCACCAACTCCCGGAGTTCACTCAAACTCATGTCTGTCAAGTTGGTTATGCCATCCATTCTCTGTTGTCCCCTTCTCCTCCTGCCCCCAATCCCTCCCAGCATCACAGTCTTTTCCAATGAGTCAACTCTTCACATGAGGAGGCCAAAGTACTGCAGTTTCAGCTTCAGCATCCAATGAATATTCAAGACTGATTTCCTTCAGGATGGACTGGTTGGATCTCCTTGCAGTCCAAGGGACTCTCAAGACTCTTCTCCAACACCACAGTTCAAAAGCATCAATTCTTCAGCACTCAGCTTTCTTCACAGTCCAACTCTCACATCCATACATGACTACTGGAAAAACCATAGCCTTGACTAGACCGACCTTTGTTGGCAAAGTAATATCTCTGCTTTTGAATATGCTGTCTAGGTTGGTCATAACTTTCCTTCCAAGGAGTAAGTGTCTTTTAATTTCATGGCTGCAATCACCATCTGCAGTGATTTTGGAGCCCCCCAAAATAAAGTCTGCCTTGTTTCCACTGTTTCCCCATCTATTTTCCATGAAGTGATGAGACCAGATGCCATGATCTTCCTCTTCTGAATGTTGAGCTTTAAGCCAACTTTTTCACTCTCCTCTTTCACTTTCATCAAGAGGCTTTTTAATTCCTCTTCACTTTCTGCCATAAGGGTGGTGTCATCTGCATATCTGAGGTTACTACACTGTTTTATAATTTTTAAAAAAAATTACCAGAAATCTGAGTCTTCTTCAATCAATTTTATATCAATCTTCCTGTGTTTGTGTATGGGTTGTGACAGACAGCTATGGATGGGTTGAAGCTAGGAAATTAAGTGGTAACACAATCTGTCATAACTGAACTTCTCAAAAACGGAAGCATATGTCATTTTAAAAGCCTTTTTATTCTCTATCTCAGAGGAAATTATTTCTGTTTGTGTCAAGCTTGTTGATTCCATTGTTCTTCATTTCCTATGGGACCACCCTTTATCAATTTTCTCTTTTTTCACATGTATCTTTAAAAATTTTTCACCAGCTTTCTTTGTTTTCCTTTCCACTTATTCCTCAATCCACTACCACTTGGGTAGTCTACCTGAATTGCCCGAATGACTCAAATGATTTATTTCTGCCTCTTTTTTTCTTTTAGTTATAAACAGATAATATGAGATCCACTTTTAACAGAAATTTAACTGTGCAGCACTGTTAATTATAAGCACGCTATTGCACAACAGATCTCTAGAACTTACTTATCTTGTATAACTGAAACTTTAAATCTATTGAACACCAACTTACCATCACCCACCCCACCCCAGCCCTGATAACCACCATTCTACTTTCTGCTTCTATGAGATTAATTATTTGAAGATGCCCTGGTGGCTCAGAGGTTAAAGCGTCTGCTTTCAATGTGGGAGACCTGGATTCAATCCCTGGTTCGGGAAGATCCGCTGGAGAAGGAAATGGCAACCCACTCCAGTATTTTTGCCTGGAGAATCCCATGGACGGAGCAGCCTGGTAGGCTACAGTCCACGGGGTTGCAAAGAGTCGGACATGACTGAGTGACTTCACTTTCACCTTCACCATATAAGTGGAAAACATGCTCTGTTTGTCCTTCTGAGACTGGTTTATTTCACTTAACAAAATGTTCTAAAAATTCCTCTAGAATATCATATATGGCAGTATTTTCTTCTTTTTTATTCCTTGTATGTATATACCACATTTTAAAATCCACAAATCCATTAACCTTCATTTGTGATTGATACCATATCTTGGATATTGTGAACAATGCTGCAGTGAACATGGGGATGTATATATCTCTTCAAGATTCTGAATACAGTTCTGTTAGATAAATACTCAGAAATAAGATTGATAAAATACAGAAAGAATAAGTCAAATGCTGACTTGTTCTTTTGGAGGGTTTTTTTTTTTTTTTTTACTAATATTAAGTACAATACAGTGTCCTTCATTTCACATTTGACTTTCACAGTATGATCATAATGAGAGCCATTTTTGAGAAAAACTATTCAACATTTTCCCACTTTTCTCAAGGGCCTCTCAAATCTTTGAAATTCAGATATGTCTCTTCTGAAGTACCTAGTGTGTTATCATTGTTTTGCAAGACTTGCACAATTTATTTTCCAAAAAAATTGCACTAAAGGATCTAGTCACTATTCTTAAATGCATTGTAATTTTTGCATAGTAATAATGTAAGTGGTCAGCTAATTACTGAATAATTTTGTATTATGATTATTTCTTTGTTATGTGAAGATTGTTACTGAACATTTACATACCAAGGACTTCCCTGAATAATTGGATGCAAACAGCTGTGTCTTTTGATTCACTACTTGGAAAGGATTATTTAATCAGTCTTTGAGATGCAAACTTAAAATGTATAAAATGAATGGTTAATCATTTTAAATATTAGTAGACTTTGTACTTCAGAATTGCCAGACTGACATAAGCATACTTATGGAACCCTGGGCTAATCTCTCATTCCCCTACATTCATCTGAAGCAGTGATACTACAATTTATAAACCAAGGTCAGGTTATATCACTGTACACTTACATTTTCATTACTGATCAGGCGATTTTTCATCTAGCTATCAATCAAAATATCATCAGAATGCAATCATAGTTCCAAGAATAGAAGATGAGTTTAGACAATAATTTACATTAATAATTAATTTACTTCAGACACTAAATGTTTTAATATGCAATAAATATCTTCATGGGTGGAAATACAAGCTACAATAATGGATTCATAATCTCACTACTTGCAAAAAGGTCAAAAAAAGGTTTTACTTCACTGTTATCATATTCCTTAACTGCATAAATGAAATATGCAGGTAAAATTTCCTTTAGAATAGTAGATATTAGTCCTACTGAATCAGGGTAAATCATAACAATGTTTTGGCATATCCAGCAGCTTTATTGTATACCTCATCACTCCCATTTTTGTTTTTCCTCAATGACAACATAGTTTACTGTTCAAACCAGGACACTTCTGAGAATGTTATGGGATGCTATTAATAACAACAATGATATCATAGGCATAAACTGAAATTGTACAGGGCAAGCCAGGACTTACGTTAACCTGTGACAGTACTTTTCCCTATAAAACTTATATGCCAAAAAGTTCTATCCTTTACCTTTCAAGAAACTCTGCCTTTATCACTTTCAAGTGTCAAATACTTGTCTGTGGCCCTAACACCCTGAACACACCTGATCTCATCTGAAGTGTCAGACACAAGTAAGTAATCAAAATATTACCTCTGAAAAGTTTTAGCAATTTTGACAGACATCTAAAGCCTTAAAGAGATGAAGAAACTCTAATTTAGATAGTTCCAAAAGTCTTCTACAGAGGGACTGTGTCATAAATGTGGTGCTAATTAAATGCATTATTCTCCACCCATTACTAAATTAGGTATCGTCAAGTTCTCAGGAGTTTCCAGAAATAATATGCCTTTTTATATACAGTTTTTTTCTTATATCTACAATTTTATGTGCCTTCCCTTCAAACAGTGCTTCAAGCAAAGCTGCCCACAGTTCATCCAAGGAATTATTTCTGCCTTACCTCCAGTCTTACCTTGCCACTAGATTTTAGTCCCACCAAAGCTTACCTTAAGTTTCCTATAAATGAGGACAGGAGGTAAATATTTAACAATATTAAAGTACTTTCAAAACATCTTAAAACAATTAAAATGTGAAAGTAAATTTTTGCAAAAGTGATTCAACTATTTCTATGAGCTCATTAGATGAAAAGCTTTAATTTCTGTCAGGGGAGTAGTTGCTGGCGTGAGTCCAGAGATTTTCTTCTATTCTTCACTGACAAAAATTTATTCATTCGTTTATTTATTCATTTGCCTGTTTATTCAATAGAGTTCACTGTAGTCAAGCACTACACTAGAAATGCAAACTCTAAGACTATCTGAAACTATCTCACAGCCCAGCAGGGAAGATAATAAATACATAATGTTTAATTAACAATATTACAGAGTTAACCAAAACTCTATAGAACAGTGAAGAGAAGGAAATCAAAGAACACCAAAAGGGCAAAGCTTCAGAGAGTTCATAGATCAGTGGAATCCTGAAGTGTGAGTACATTTACCAAGCAAATGGAGACAGAAGTACAGAGAATGTAGTGTTCAGGAGCCTACAGCAGGTCATATGACTAGAATCCTTGACATGGGACTGTTAGAGAGATAGGTCAGAGTGTGAATGGTCCTGGAAAACACAGGAAGAGGGTTCTAGCTAAGACTTACCAGGATTTAACAAGAGCATTTATGAAGAAAATTAATTCTGTTAGCCGTGTATATGAAAACATTTCTAGAAATATGGGGAAAAATGTTGAGGAACTAAGATAAATCTGTCAGTGACAAAGAATTATCATTTAACTCATCCAAAAGCAATGAGAGCATTTATTCATTCATTCTACATAGATTATATGCTTATATGTCAATATTATGCTAGCTGATGGGCTTCCAAACATGAACTAGCTACTGGGATATAATTTGAACAGAAGAGGACTTGAACACAGTCTGTTTTCATAAAATTGAAAATTGAGATATGGTCTCAGTTTCCTGTGTAACCTGGTTCTTAAGGTATATAATTTAAAATTTTAGATTTCAGTGGTGCATAGATGAAGATTTGTGTTAAACTCATACATCTTGGCTCACAACTAACTCCTGCCCAAGGAGTCAAAGCTGGATGATAAATCAATAAAAACAGCAAAAAACATAATGTTGTTCTTGGCAGGTTTCTCCGCAAGCTGAGTGAGAGTATGACAGTGATCAATATTAGAGTGGCTGTGCCTGAAACATATATTTTCCTAAAATGTATTTGACCCAATAGACCCAGACCTCTCATTCAAGGAGAGAGCTGACCTTAAGTTCTGAACACATTTTAGCCACCTGCAGGTTGCAAGTATTGGATTGCATGTTCTCTCTTCCACCTGGGCTATGTGCTGGTTGTCAGCAAAAATCGTGTCTTTGAAAGACAAATCGTGTCTTCGAAAGACAAAAATTATGTCTTCGAAAGCCTTCTACTGACAGGTGGAAGAGAGAACATGTAAACCAATACTTGCAACCTGCAGGTGGCTAAAATGCCCGGTGGCTCAGATGGTAAAGCGTCGCCTACAATGTGGGAGACCTGGGTTCAATCCCTGCGTCGGGAAGATCTCCTGGAGAAGGAAATGGCAACCCACTCTAATACTCTTGCCTGGAAAATCCTGTGGACAGAGGAGCCTGGTAGGCTACAGTCCATGGAGTCACAAAGAGTTGGACATATCAGACTAAAACAGCAACAAACAATATTCTCTGCCACCACCAGAGGGACTTTCAAAACAAGATACAAAGGACTGTCCACTGAACCCTTTCTGCTTCTTCTTTCCTTTTCTATAAATTTAGGGACCTTTCACAGTATAGCCTTTTGCTTGGAAACTTTAAAAAGTACAGAATGATGAATATGATACAGGGGAATGTTTTACTAATTTTTGTCCTATGAATTAACTATATCCTTAAGAATTCATGTTTTGGCATTTATGAAATATGTTTTTATTTATTTGGCTGCATTGGATCTAGTTGCAGCATGTGGGATCTTCCTTGAGTCATGTAGAATCTTTCCTTGTGGCACATGGACTCTCTAGTTGTGGCACATGGGCTTTAGAGTGCACCAGCTTCAGCAGTTGGGCATATGGGTTTAGTTGTGCTGTGACGTGTGGGCTGTTAGTTCCCCCACCAGGGATCAAACCCTTGTTCCTTGCCTTGCAAGGCGCATTCTTAACCACTGGGTCACTAGGGAAGTCCCTGGCATTTATTCTTGTTTAGTACTTCACAGTTATAATTTATTAAAATATGTATGTATCAGAATTCTCTTCACTAGATGGTAAACTGCTTTAGACCATCTTCTATTCTTTATTCCTGGTATATAGTCTCACAAAGCACTAGTGAATGAATTATTTTCTGCTACTCATATTTTAAAATAGTTAACTACTTCCTCTGAATCAAACAGTGTCCACATATGACATTGATTTTATGAGGAAAATATGTTTAAAGGGTAAAAATCATTTAAAAAAATTCAGTATCACTCAAACCATGACTTATTGCTCTTAAAGTATCAAATCTTCGGAGTTTATAATTTAAACATAAAATATTTAATATTAAAGAGAAAAAAGACATAGTAATATATCAGTGCAACTTTAAATGTGCATTCATTATACTTTGAATAATGATCATTTTTAAAAGTTTATCGAGCATTCTGTTAAGTATCCTTCTAAGTGTTTTGCATGGAAATATTTTCAATAAATCATTTTAAAAAAGCTTTGTGAATTCAGATCTGACTACAATAACTAATGTTTTATCATTTCCTTGATCAAATAACTCACTAAATCATATATTTCTAAATAGCAGTTTAAATTCTTATGCATAAATCTTTTTTCTTTTTAAATTTTAAAGTGATAACATTCCAAACACTTAAACATTTCATGACTATCTGAATTATTTTTTTCCAATTTACTAGTGTTTAACATAACCTTAACCCATACTGACTCCATCCACCTGCTGTCCCCCATTATCTCCCTTTACTTCCTTTTCTGTACCTTAAAATATTTATATTATAGAAGCTATATATGTATGTGTGTGTGTGCATAGTATATATAATATTTATTTCTCTCTCCTCTCTGTCTCCTCTTTTCCTCCCTCCTATTCTTTCAGAAATTTTAGATTATATACATATATTATTTTCTCTTAAACAGTAAATTATAATGTTAATTTATTTGATCCATTCTTTCATTCCCAAGAGACCAACTTGCATTTGCTTAAGTGTTCTTCCAAAGGTCTTTTAACTCATTTGTTTTACTCTTCAGTACAAGGTCTTTGTAGCTCCTTCCAGGTTTTCAGTAACTTGGCAGTCTTCCAGGTAGCCTTCCTGTATGTGTTAATTGCTCAATCTTGTTGGACTCTTTGCAACCCCATGGACTGTAGCCTGCCAGACTCCTCTGTCTGTGGAATTCTCCAGGCAACAGAACTGGAGAGGGTTGCCATTCCTTTCTCCAGGGTATCTTTCTGACCCAGACATTGAACCCTGGTCTCCTGTGTCTCCTGCATTGCAGGCAGATATTTTACTCTCTGAGCCACCAGGGAAACCCTAGACAATAACAAAAGAAAACACCTGGAGGAATAATAGTGATGAAATGCTTACACTGTTTATGCATTTTCTCATGTCCATAGTATTCTGGAGAAATTAATTAAGTCTCACAGCACCCCTCTAAGGTGTTTCTATTATCCGGACTTTTACATGTACAAATCTCAACACGGACACTTTGTGTCCAAAGTCAAAGAGGAGTGTTAATTTCATATTAGGATTAGCATTTAATTATTATTGTTTAAAGTCAGTATTTTTCCTGCTATATCTCTCACTGTTCTCTCTCTCAATCTTTATCTTTTCTCTCTCTGATGAAAACTAGCATAGTCTCATTATCACATGATGAAAACTCTTTTCTTAATATATTTACAAAAGTAGTAAATACATATATTCTAAGAATTTTTAATTTAATGTCAATTATATTGTAATTTACAAATCAATTACCATTTTAATCCTTTCTCTAGTTTTACTTATTAAAGGTGTTCAACTTTATTTTTGCATTATTAAAATGCATCCTTAATTTAATTGTGTGGTCTATATGTAAAAATACTAATTATGATATTCATTATTAGGGTTTTATTGATATTTACAGATACTTCTTTATAAAAGGCCACTTCAGGTTTACTTAAAAAATAACAGCACTTTGTGAAAAGCCATATATTCAAATTCAAACATTTTTAGCTAAAATATAAATAGAAAAAAATATTTCAAATTGTGAAATAAAGTATGCATCAATCTAATGACCTATTTAATTTGAAGTGGTACAATTATCTCTTCTTTAAAAAATTTATTTTGTAAAAAAAAATACATTTTTGCTAGATAGGGAGAAGGATGGTCATGTATTATTTGAGGAAGAACCATTATTATTTTATTAGGACATAATATTGTTTACTATAGATCACAATAAACTGCGGAAAATTCTTCAAGAGATGGGAATACCAGACCACCTAACCTGTATGCAGGCCAGGAAGCAACAGTTAGAACTGGACATGGCACAACAGACTGGTTCCAAATAGGAAAAGGAGTACGTCAAGGCTGTATATTGCCACCCTGCTTATTTAACTTCTATGCAGAGTACATCATGAGAAATGCTGGACTGGAAGAAGCACAAGCTGGAATCAAGATTGCCAGGAGAAATATCAATAACCTCAGATATGCAGGTGACACCACCCTTATGGCAGAAAATGAAGAGGAACTCAAAAGCCTCTTGATGAAAGTGAAAGAGGAGAGTGAAAAAGTTGGCTTCAAGCTCAACATTCAGAAAACTAAGATCATGGCATCCGGTCCCCTCACTTCATGGGAAATAGATGGGGAAACAGTGGAAACAGTGTCAGACTTCATTTTGGGGGGCTCCAAAATCACTGCAGATGGTGATTGCAGCCATGAAATTAAAAGACGCTTACTCCTTGGAAGGAAAGTTATGACCAACCTAGATAGCATATTCAAAAGCAGAGACATTACTTTGCCGACTAAGGTCCGTCTAGTCAAGGCTATGGTTTTTCCTGTGGTCATGTATGGATGTGAAGGTTGGACTGTGAAGAAGGCTGAGCGCCAAAGAATTGATGCTTTTGAACTGTGGTGTTGGAGAAGACTCTTGAGGGTCCCTTGGACTGCAAGGAGATCCAACCAGTACATTCTGAAGGAGATCAATCCTGGGATTTCTTTGGAAGGAATGATGCTAAAGCTGAAACTCCAGTACTTTGGCCACCTCATGCGAAGAGTTGACTCATTGGAAAAGACTTTGATGCTGGGAGGGATTGGGGGCAGGAGAAGAAGGGGACGACCGAGGATGAGATGGTGGGATGGCATCACTGACTCGATAGGCGTGAGTCTGAGTGAACTCCGGGAGATGGTGATGGACAGGGAGGCCTGGCGTGCTGCGATTCATGGGGTCGCAAAGAATCGGACACGACTGAGTGACTGGACTGACTGACTGACTGATAGCTACTTCAAAGTTTGTTCCATAGTAGGAAGTGGAGTCCTCCTTCTTGAAGGCTAATGACACTGAAAATCTCAAACACTTTTTAAATGAAAAAGGATAAAATAAAAATTACTGGATATTTTAGAAATGCATATTGAAAGGAATACAGCCCTTTACTCAATCAAGTGTGATTTGAGATAAAATATATATTTTCTTTTAATATGCATTTATTGTAAGTTAAAAATTTGCAAGTTCTTACTAACCACATATAAGGTTATATCAACAAGTTTTAATATATTTTTGATGGCCAAATCTTACAGAATTAATCCTTGCTATCCTAAGTAAATATTGAATTAAAATAATTTGTGAAAGTTATTGCTTTATATACAGACCTTCTAAAGTAAATATATTGGGACAATATCTATCCTTGGTTAATGTCATCCCAATCTAACTGAAAGAAAGAAAGAAAGTAAAGTAGCTCAGTTCTGACTCTTTGCGACCACATGGACTATGGCCACCCACCAGACTCCTCCATCCATGAGATTTTCCCGGCAAGAATTCTGGAGTGGGTTGCCATTTCCTTCTCTAATTGAATAAGTACACAAATGGAAAAGGAACAAAATCATTAAAATTAGTGAATACTAGCCACTATCATTATGTAACTTCCCCACTCCCTTTCCATCTTAGTTAAGAGGGAGAACTTAGCCAGCTTTGAGGCGGTCTGTGTGTTAAAATGGGCTTCCCTGGTAGCTCAGCTGATAAAGAATTTGCCTGCAATTCAGAAGACCTCAGTTCCATTCCTGGGTTGGGAAGATCCAATGAAGAAAGGATGGACTACCCAAAATCCACCTGCAATGAGGGACATCTTGGTTCAATCCCTGGGTTGGGAAGATCCCCCTGGAAAAGGGAGGGCTACTCACTCTAGTATTCTTGCCTGGAGAATCCCATGGACAGAAGAAGAGGCTGGCAGTCTACTGTCCATGGTGTCACCAAGTCAGATAGGACTTAGCGACTTTCACTTTTACTTTCTGTGTTAAATTAGTTTCTGCTAATACAGCTTTATACCCTGCATCATAATAACAAAAGAATAATGAATCAATCTTCTCATATTTCTGTTGCAGTTATGAATTCAAGAAGTTAGCTGAAAAATCAATGACTGGGCTTCCTTTGCATTGACCATGAGTCAGAATTATAGTGGTACTGGCTAAAAGACAAGAAAACATCCCAAATGCATTCATGCTTGTCTGGGGAATTAATATCTGTGACATCATGGACAAGATCTAGACACATTTTCAAGACATAGCCCTATTAGTTCTTGAAAAGCACTGACTCCTACTCTTTATATTTAGTAATATGTTCAAGATTGACAATTTTCTTTCAATTATCTGACTTGTGGATTTACTTTATATTATGTAACTACCTTTAATTTTGATAATTTAATTCATCTCAATGAACAAATGCTCATTGAGCATATTACTGCAAATTGTTGCCTGAGAAAATAAGGCAGGTATATTTTTCTAAAACAAAAATCTCTAGTGAAGGTGGCTTAACAAGCAATGAGAAAAGCTGTGGCAAATGCAATAAGGATTGGAATTTTATATTACCTTGGTTAACCAGCAACAAGAAAACAACTTATTTTTTTTCTTTTACCTGAAAAATGGGTTTATTTGCAAAGTATTACAATTTGGTAAAACAAAGGCAAGCATTAGGTAAGTCTGATAAAACAAAGGAGAGGAAGCTCTTTTACAGAGAAGGGTAGATTGTCAGGGACTATTCTAAACAAGTTCATTGGAAAAAACTGAGTTCAAAATATAGTGACTTTTCATTGGCTGAGTTATGACAGCCTCTCATTGGATGAGCTGTTGCCTGACAAAGGTAAAATCTTTTTTCTGCTAGTAGTCAAATAGTGTCACTTACTGCCAGAGATATAAGGTACATTATCATTTTGTTGGTATCTGTATTAAATTCTAGTGATACACATGTGAGAAGTCCCCCTTCTGGCCTTCCAACTCCATTTTAGTGAGATTTCCTAATAAGCATAAGATTATAGAAAGTTTTCAAAATTTAGTTGTAGATGTGTACTTGAACAGTTGCAAAATAATATTATAACCAGTACAAATTACAAAGATGTGTTAACAAAAATGTTTAAAATTTGTCAAAAATGTTCTTCTGTAAGTGTTGTTATTCTTAATTTGTAAGTCTTTGGTAAGTGCTATCTAACACATAAACTCATACTGATGGAAGATGAAGCATTAGCTATAGGAAACTAAAATTTGTATTCATGTAATCCAATACAGATGTAGAATTCAAAATAGAGCACAACTTTCTGACAAATATCCTGTGCTATTTTACATCATGCCCATTGTATGACTTTTCTCAGTGGCTTATTATATTTTTTTTATTGGTTGTCATCTATAGATGCAGTCATGATGGAAATTCAGTAACTCAGGAGAACTTGAAGCACTTACTTCACTTTTAGAATAAATCAATCCTCTTTAAATGAGATGACCAGCGACATTTATGTGGCAATCCAAGACAGTAATATCAGTTCTCAGTAATAAGTACATTCTATTTCATGTCACAAAGAAAAATAATAATGCTACCCCAATGAGATTAATTCAAAGACAGGGGTTTATTTACTTATTTATTTATTTATCCTTGAACAGCTAAATGATTAAGGGGTCAGATAAACTTTGATTTGGTGTTTGAGTTTCTGAATAGAAGTTGCTTCTCTCCCTTTGTTCCTTGTTTTCATTTCCTTGGTGTTACCTCCATTCTTAGATGTTTTTACCCTTGTAGTTTTAAGAGCATTGCCAGCAGTTTCCTGTGGTATGCCCGTCCAGATTTATTTCCAGTGGGAAATAACACACTCATTTTCTCAGTTCAAAGACAAACCTTTGATTTAGCTTGTTTACTTAACTTGTGGTGTGAGCCCATCACTGAACATGACAAAGGTAACAGTACTGATTCAGTTTAGTCCTATTAGGAAGTCCTCATCTAGCTTTAGAGGGTGAGTAATGGAGTGCAGTCAGCTTTACTTAACTACTATGAGCAAGTTGATAAGAGCTGATTTTCCCATATCAACATCAGAATATCTTGTTAAAAAAAAAAATCCTGGGGCAAATAATGCTAGGGAGATTTTTAGAAAAGCCAGAACAAGAGCAGATATCTATTCCACCTTTCATTATAATATCCATTGAAAAATCAAACTTCAGAATGTATAACTCTCAAACCACTATAAACTCTATAATTAAATGTGTATTACAAACCTAAACGAAGATGACCCATGTTAAACTCTCATATTTCATTTCCTTCACTTCCTCTCAACCATCTTTTGTCATCATGCTGCTTCTTCAATCACGTGCTGCTGCTGCTGCTAAGTCGTGTCAGTCGTGTCCGACTCTGTGCAACCCCATAGAGGGCAGCCTACCAGGCTCCTCCGTTCCTGGGATTTTCCAGGCAAGAATACTGGAGTGGGTTGCCATTTCCTTCACCAGTGCATGAAAGTGAAGTCGCTCAGTCATGTCTGACTCCTCGTGATCCCATGGACTGTAGTCCACCAGGCTCCTATGTCCGTGGGATTTCCCAGGCAAGAGTACTGGAGTGGGTTGCCATTGCCTTCTCCGATCACATAGGAAATGATATTATTCCTTATCCCACTAATTATATTTCTTGTGGCATTTCTACTGCAATGACCCTATTTCCTCCTTTCTAGCTTTCTTATTTTAGCACTTCAGAAGAAGTAAAATCCCAGTTTGTTGAGAAATCCAATTTATTTTCCTTTGATTCTTTTATTATTCATCATCACTCTCTCATTTTTTGTTTTCATTTTAGATTCCAGTTTAGTCCTTTGTTATAACTAATTTCTTGAGGAAACCATTAAATTGCCTTCTTTATTTCTCATTCATTCTATAGTGGGCTTTCCTGGTGGCTTAATGGTAAAGAATCTGTCTGTCAATGAAGGAAATGTGGGTTCAATCCCTGGGTCGGGAAGAGCCCCAGAGAAGAAAATGGCAGCCCACTCCAGTATTCTGGCCTGGGAAATCCCATGGACAGAGGAGTCTGGGAGGCTAGTCCATGAGGTCACAAAAGAGTTGAACATGGTCTGATTTAGAGACTAAATATCAACAATAATTCTGTAGTATCATATTAATCTAGAAACATTCTGATCATGGTTGAAAGCAAATATCCTCTTTCCCAACAATGTGACCAAGTAAATGTATGTTCATAACTATGCAACCCAAATGTTAATTTAATATTATAGGATGATGCATTTCACTTGTATATTAGTTTCTTTGGGACACTAGTTTCCTAGTGTGACAAATTGCCACAAACTTGGTGGCTTAAAAGAATACAGATTTATTCACTTGGTTCTGGTGGCAAAAAGTCTGAAATCTAGAAGGGCTATACTACCTTCAGGGGCTTTATAAAGAGGATATTCTGTCCCTTCTCTCATTCAGCTTCTATTGACTGCTGCAGATTGTTTAAACTATGGCCACCTCACTTCACATTCTGCCTTCATCTTCACATTGCTTTCTCACGTGTGTGTCTTATTTCCCATTGCCTCTATTTTACAGGGACACTTATGGTGTTGTGTAGGACCCACCCAGATAATTTAGGTAATCTTCCCAAAATCTTTAATTTAATTATGACTGCATATACTCTTTTCCCAAATAAGATATTGATTACAAGTTCCAAAGATTTGGATAGCTTTTTTTTTTGGTGGGGGGGGGGCGTGGTGGTGGTGAGAGATTTGTGGGTCCTACCACAAATAAGTTCTTCCATTCTAGCTAAGACCACTGTTTAATAACTTGTTAAGTTTCAGATTCCTCACATGGATTCTTCATCCTCCAAATACCATTTGATAATCTAATTTCTGGGGAAAGATTGAAAGCTAAAGGAGAAAGGGGAGACAGAAGGCGAGATGGTTAGATAGCATCATGGACTCAATGGACATGAATTTGAGCAAACTCTGGGAGATAGTAAAGGACAGAGGAGCCTGGCATGCTGCAGTCCATGGGGTTGCAAAGAGTTGGACGTGACTTAGTGATGGAACAACAACAATCTATCTCGTATGCACTTAGAAGCAGTTAATCAGAAACAGTTATTCAGAAACTAGAAGCAGTTAGTCAGAAACAGCTTCCTGCCACCATATCTACACAGCTAGTGGTGTCACTGTTCTCTCATCTCTCGTTCCTGTGAAGTGAAAGAATGCCTCTACTCCCAGGTCCCAGGTTAAAGGCTAGTGCCTGTTCTTATGCTCTGGATCCCTTGCCTTCCCACCTTCCCAGTTCTGTACTCTTAGTCACTGTTAGCAGGAATATAATTTGACCAAATAAGTAAATAAATACATTTTGCCAATACAACAGACAAACCAAACATTTTCATAACTTTTAGCTCTGTACTTTACTTCTAAGAATCTGTCCAGCAGAAATATTCAGTTTTGCAAAAATAAATATATGAACCTATTCTTCAAAACATTATTTATAATGTATAAAAAACAAACATCTAAATTCCCTCAGTTTGGAAATATTTAATAATTAAATATAGATGAAGGGCAATTTTAAAAAGTATCAGGAGATTTTGTACATATAAACATGGATGAATGTTCATAATTTTGTAAAAAATCAAACAAGTAACAATAGCTTCTTATAGTATGATATCATTCCTTTTCCAAAAAAACAGGAAAACATATATATATATATATATACACACACACACACACACACACACACACACACACACACACACACACA